>NW_022103907.1:8544702-8589117 GCF_000313985.2 Echinops telfairi | reverse complement strand
TAGAAGTAATACTTAGGTAGCACAAATTATACTGGCATACTTAATAAGAAAAATACAAGATTCACATCAAAATCAGGGAAACATGTAAACAACCTTGAACTATTTGTATTCAAGATTTGCCTGGACATCTGAGTCAGTGAAGAAGAACAATGTAAATAAATAAAGTGCACAATCCTCGTGATCATTCTTATACTCGAGCCCACTGTTGCAACCACTGTGTCAGTCCGCTGCCTTGAGGCCCTTTTACACTGCTCTACTTTCAGAGCAAGATGTGCTCTCTCGGGACAAGTCTCTCCTGAGAACATGTCCAAATTATGTAAGATGAAGGCCTTGCCTCTAAGGAGCATGCTGGCCATATTTGGGTTTATCTTTTTAGCCATCCAGGGTCCTTTCAATATTCTCCTGGAGCCCCACAATTCAAATGCATCCAGTGTTCTTTGGTCTTCCGTATTCAATGTCCAACTTTCACATGCATTTGAGGCAATGGACAAAGGATAGCATAGCTCATGTCAGGTGAACCACAGTCCTCAAAATAATATCCTTGCTTTTCAATACTCTAAAGAGGTCTTGTGCAGCAGATTTACCTAATGCAACCTGTCTTTTTCTCTTGACGGCTGCTTCCATGAGCAATGATTATGGATCCAAGCAAGATGAAATCCTTGACAACTTCACACTTTTCTCCATATATGATGATGCTACATGTTGGTCCAATCATGAGGATTTGGGTCTTCTTTACATGCACTTGTTATTCATACTAAAGGCTGCAGAGCTTGATCTTCAACACAAGTGCTTCAAGTTCTCCTCCCTTTCGGCAAGCAAGGTTGTACCATCTTCATATAGCAGGTTAGTAGCCTGTCTCCAATTCTGATGCCACATTCCTCTTCATATGTTCCAACTTCTCTCATTATTTAATCAGCATATAGGTTGCATAAGGATGATAAGTGGAAGCACTGGTTTGAAACCACACAGCAGTCCCTTGTTCTGTTTGCACAACTGCCTCTTGAACCAAGTACATGGAGATATTTCACTTTGCCAGGAAATCATTTTTTGAAAAGTACTCCAATCATTTATTACATGGATGGACTCCTCTGCTCTCTCTAGCTAGTGTCCTGGACCTGCTGCCACCATCTGCCGTGGCTTTGGGATATGCCTGCCATCTTCGGTATTATAATCCCCTTCACTTCCTTCTGAGCTCTCACTAGAATTTATTTTTGTGTCTATCCTTCCACCGGCACTCACTCCCAAGTTTCTTTAGCGTTTACTATTAACCACCCTAAAACTCTTCTTGCCCTTACTCATTACCTAATTAATTCCATGACCAATTTCACACATTCAGTTACCTGTTAGAGCACCGCCCCATTCTAGTACCAAATTCTGTCTTAATTATCTATTGCTGCTAGAATAGAAATATAAGTGTATGACTTTAGCAAATGGAAATGGATTATTTCACAGTTTATGGGGCTAGAACTGAGCACCATTTCTTGGGGAAGAGTTTATCTGCCTCCATTCTGGAGAATTGCTCTTTTCAACATCTCTGGGCCCAACCTTCTTTGGATCTCTGCATATGTCTTGGCATCAATTGTCTCCTGGGTATGGAAGGTTTTCAGCATAGTGACCTTGGGTCCAAAGTATGTGCTTTATCTCCCAGAGGAGATAAAAAAAAAATCATAATAGTTTGAGACAGAAAGAGTCATTGTACTTCCATGTTAGGATTATTAAGGTTGGCTTAGTGAAGGAGATCAGAGATGCACTGTGAAATAAAGATCCATAGTTAGAATAATTTCACCATTGGGGCAATAGTAAGGGAAAAATAGAATATCGTAGTGGAGTAAAGTTCAATTGCTGTTACCTATCTCAACTTAAAATTCAAGTTTCCACAAAATTGGTCCTTGGTATTTGGAAGCATTCTGTGACACTCTAATTACGACAGATAATGATATTTTACATTTTTCATTTTGGTATTTGATATAAATGCCTCATGTCCTAGAAAGTTGTCCCATTTGCTGAAGTATATTTAATTTCCTAATGTAGAGAAAATCTCATTAAGATACGCATACTGGGAAAATAGGATTACCTATGCATTTTATAATAGATTCTGCTATTATCTAGAATTTATACCAACATATAATAGGTAAAAATAAGTAACTCAGAAATCTGACCTAAAATATTCTTTAAATTTAGTTCAAAAAATTAAGAAATAAACAAAACATATCAAATAATTTGTTAAAAAGTATACTAAGTAAAACATTATTGTAAAGATTAAAATGATTTTAAGCCCTAGTTTTAATGTAGGTGAAATGCATGTAGTTAGGAAGCAATTTTTATGAATAAATAACCACATTGTTACATCTGAAAAGAATTGTACAAAGCATATACTCAAACCCTCTAGTATGAAGACTTATATTACCAAAAACACATGATAAAATAACAGCAAAAATAAGAGTATAATTTCTGCCTCTTTATTCTCAAGAAAATATTCCTGTTGCTGTATTTTAAATAATGTAATTTTTCTTAAATAATTTAATCTTCAAAGTGAGAAGATGAATTACTATGTAAAAGTCAGAATATCACTACAGAGGTGAAATTCAAGTTTATAGTTTCAACTTCTAAGGCATTCTCATTTCTTAAAATTCCACATACATAATTCTAATGAGACCTTAATATAAAGAGTGCCAATCCAGAAACACTAGTCACATAATACTGTCATGTGTGATACAAACAAGCTTTGCTTTATACGTGAAAAACAAAAACAAAAACTAATGCCTCCAATACTTCCCACATAAAATTACACTTCCAATATTAGAATTTGTAACCTAAAAAGTAATGATATTCATAAATATTTTCCCTAGGTAGAAAATATTAGTAGAAAGGAGAGATCAAATAGTTAAATAAATTACTTTGATTACAAACTTAAATATATGAAGTGTACTAAGTACTATAGTCCAATCCTATGTGCAATGAACCAGAAACTTGATACAGGGTGTTTAAAAATCATATTTGAAGTTAAGATTAGAGAGATTCCTATTTAAAATTCCTTGAAGAAATAACTTTTCTATCAGCTGATGGACACGATAGCGGGCCTTCATATGAGGGTGATGAGGCAGTTTAGTAGAGCAAGATGGTGGTCAAAGAGTGCATGTAAAAGAGAATACTGGACATTGATCAACTGCCTGATAAATTTTTAACCCAGAATATGAGACCATGACTACGGAAAACCCACATTAAAACTAATAGGATTTGAAAAACCAGTGACAACTCAGAGAAAAAAAAAAAGCTGAAGAAACACCTGTGCCAAAAGGCATCTCCCTTCCACCCACCCCCAACCCCCAACCCCGTCTCTCATATGCCTTAAGGCCCACAGAGTTTGTGGTGGAAGAAAACAAGAGGGAAATTGGGGGTCAGGGCACTAGCCCACCCAAGGGGAGGGTATTATTTATATCTCCACAGGAAAGGGAGAGCAAGAGAAAACCTCATTCTGGTGTGCCAATCCTTAAGGACGATGTTCCTGCTCAGAGCGGCTCCTTCACAGAGAGGACAGCAGGACTAGCCTCAACTCAAGATTTTCATCCTTTCCCTAGATGCCAGCTCTACAGAGGACAACCCTGAAGATACAGTTCTGGAGAGAGGAAGGGCTGATTCACACACTTAGGGGCAAACCAATGTAAGGCTGTTTTTCCTTGACATACCCTCCATTAGTTCTATAGACTTCTGAAGGCCCTGTTTCTCCCTCTCTAGTCCTTCCCCAAACAATTCTGAACCCCTCCATTTACACCACGTCCAAATAGCACTTTGGGCATCTTTGAGGGACTCGAATTGTGTTATATTCCAATGCTCATTTAGTTTGGAGAACAAAATATTCCGAAGGGGAAAGGTTAAGTACGTTGCACGGATAAGGTGTTTTTCCAATGAAATTCTCTTGCTGTCCTTGAAGAATAAGCAAGCACATTGTCATGATGGGGATGCGGGGAAATACTCAACGTAATTTTTTTCTGATCTTTTCTCACCAGTGCAGTTTTCAATTTCTTAAAATGTCTTCACATTAAGGTTCCATGGGCGTCTCATGTACTTCAACAAAATATATCAAGATTATCTCTGTGGAGGTACCAATCAGTCACCATAACCTTATGAGCCAGCCTCTCTACTTTGAACTTAATTGGCCCACCCACTGTTTCGATTAGACCTTTATTTTGAAGGCATCCTTAGGAGACTACAGTAAGTGAATTACCAAGATGAATTGATGGTAACTACTCACTGATTGCAGAGACACGCTTATATGTTTTTGGTCTGGAATATAACCTTGTGAACTGACACCTTCCACGTGATACTTCTTATTTACTGTCATATTATTAAACATTCCAGAATCATTCACGATTTTATCACCCTTTCAAATGAAAATAATTGACACAGTGACTTCAGCACTGGACGCAAACATAGAATGAATGTTAGGATGGCACAGAACTGGGATGTATTGTGTTCTGCTGTACATAGAGTTGGTATTAGTTGGACTGAACTGACAACTCACCAAGGAATGGATCTTAAAATCTTTTATGATATATTGTCTATAATTTAATGACTCCCACTGCAATAGGAAACTATTTTTTTCCTAAAATTTTTGGGTTACTGGATAGCATCTCATTTTTAAATTACACTATGAAATTATTCAATACTAGTGTGCTCTTTTCATGGTGCCAGCTATAGTACATATTTTATGTTTCACAATTAATGGTTTCTCAGACACTGATAGACTATAATCTGTGGTTTTATCATATTTTAGCAACATGAATTTCAATGTCATAGAAAGTTTTAATTCAATGATAGCTATGTGTCAATGACTGTATTTTGTCCTTTGCATACACAGTGTATTTAACAATCTTCATAATTCATCTGTAATGAGGAAGATTCTACAAGCACTGTTTTCCTCTTTAAAGACAAAAAAAGTGATGCTTCAAGTGATTACATAACTTACCCCAAATCACTTACCCATCTACTAAGTGGCACTTTTAGTAGTCTTCAACTTAGTCAACTCCAGGTTGACACCTTTGGTCTTGTACTGTAACTCTGTACGACCTCTATGAATGAAATAGAAATCTGTTGCCATCATTCTATCTTTTCTACTTATCTCAAGGAAGAAAGTACTTCCCCTGCATCTATTCCTAATCCGTCTGATTTCTACCACAGTGACAGTTGCTTACAAATATTAACTGACTTTTTAGGTTTTTCTTTAGCACATCAGACACTATCTACCTAACATCTTAACATCAAATAATTGTTTTCCCCACTGAACACTGAGTTATGTTTAGTATCTCAAGCTTACTCATCGCCCACTTAAGTAAAAGATGCAAATTCTAATATTAAAATAAAAATCTCAATCTTCTTGCCTTCATTGTAGTTCAATACAGTGACAAAAAACAGCCATTTGGCAATACATTTGACTTTATTTTCTTTCCTTATTATCTCTTCTCTATCCAATAGATTCAGAGAGGATTAATTGAGCAGGCAACCCCTACAAACTTGAGTTCGAAAGCAAGGAGTGAGCACAGCTTATACATTCCCGACTCTGGGGTATTTGTGGTTGCAGAAAGGCGGGGTTATCTGTGTACTGATATGGCAGTTTATTTGGCACCAGTGGGAACTTTGGCACCGGTCGGTATTTTGAATAGAGGGTCTTTATATCAGTAGGAACCATACACAGAGGGGAGTTTTTGTTGCCTGAGGGAACGCTAAGCAAGAATGGCTTAAACAGGATTTCTAGTTTTCCTCTTTACCATGAGCATTGACTGTGGATCCAAACAGGACAAACACTTGAGAGCTTCACGCAGACTTTTCTCCATTTATCATGATAGTAACTGTGAATCCAGTTTCCAAGATTTCTGTCTTCTTCACACCGAATTACAATCACTACTGAGAGATGCAATCCTTCATCTTCATCAACTAGTGCTTCAAGTCCGCCTTACTTTCAGCAAGCAAGGTGTGTCATCTGCTTATTGCAGCTGGCTAAGAAGCTTTCCTTCAATCGTGATGCCACATTTTTCTTCATATTCAACTTGTCTGATTGTCTTCTCAGCATACAGGTTGAGTAAGTATGGTTAGAGGATGCAACTCGGACACACACATTTCCTTATTTTAAACCACGCAGTATTCCTCTGTTCTAATCACACCATTGCCTCTTGATCACATACAAGTTCTGCAGGAGCACAATGAAGTGCTCTGGTATTCCCAATCTTCTCAGGTTATTCATTGTTTGTTATCATCCACATAATGCCATGTCTCGGCATAGTCATCAAAACACAAGTAAATATCTTTCTGGTATCCTCTGCATTCAAGGTTAGATCCATCTGACACCAGCAATGATAGCCTGTGTTCTATATCCTCTTCTGAAATATGGCCTGAACTTCTGGCAGTTCTCTGTCATTGTATTTCTACAACCATTGTTGGATTATCATCAGAAAAAAAATTGGTATAAGGAAGAAAAAAAATTGGGTGAGGGTGGAGAGAGGCTCCCGTAATTAATGGAATACCAATATAAATGTTTCAATAAGCTGATGAAGCACTGACACATTTATCTGTATATACCAGGACATTTGGTAGATGGCTACTGTGCCACCTGACTAGAACAGATCCATATTTGTACCCATTCCAAAGAAAGGTGACCCAACAGAATACTCAGATCATAGAAGAATGCCATTGATACCATATGCAAGTAAAATTTTGCCGTGAATATGGGAGAGCACATGACTATATTCTTTCTCTTACTACTTTGGGGTAAATGCCCACCAAAAGTATTGCTGAGCTATATGGCATTTCCATTCCCAGATGTTACAGGCAGTGCTGTAATGTTATTTATTTAGTTTTTTAATTGTTTCATTGGAGGCTCTTACAACTCTTGTAACATTCCATACATTAATTGTATGAAGTATATTTGTACATATGTTGCCATCATCATTTTCTAAACATTTACTTTCTCTCTGAGCCCTTGGTATCAGCTCCTCTTTTTTCCTTCCCCCCACTCCCACCCTTGTGACCCTTTGATAAATTATCCATTTTTATTTTTTCACTTCCTACACTGACTTCTCTCACCTTTCAACCACCTTTCTGTTGTTCATCTCTCTGGTGTGTGTGTGTGTGTGTGTGTGTGTGTGTGTGTGTTGATTATTGTGATCAGTTCCCCCTTCCTCCGTTCTCCCTCCAACTTCCCCCTGCTCTCATGGCATTGCTATTCCCATTTCTGTTCCGGAGGGGCTTTTCTGACTTAGATTCTGTGTGTCATGAGCTCTTATCTGTACAGTGTACATGATCCGGCCCAGCCAAAATTCAAAGGCAGGATTGGGGTCATGATAGTGGGGTGTGAGGAAGCCTCAAAGAACTAGAAGAATATTGTGTGTTTAATTGGTGCTATATTGTTCCCTGGTTGACTCATCCCTTTCTTGTGACCCTTCTGTGAGGGAATATTCTATTGTGTACAGATGGGTTTGGGATCTCTGCTCTGACTCCCCTCATTCTCAACAATATCAAGAACAGCTATGGATAGAGGTATAAACACAGGTGTGCAGTTACATAAATTTATTAATTCATAAAATAGATATTTGCCTATGTAAATACATTTATATGGCAACATATTGAGGAAATGGATGGACTTTGGGCCTCCACTCAAGCCCTCTCTAAATGCAAAAACACTTTTTTCTAACAACATGTCATTCTGTGATGCACACCCTCCTGACAGAATTGCTGTAGACAAAATGGGTGCATAAGCAAATGTGGTGAAGAAAGCAGATGGTTCCTGGCTATCAAAACATATAGCGTCTTGGGCCTTAAAGGTTTGAAGTTAAACAAGTGGCCATCTAGTAGAGAAGCAACATGGAAGAAGCACACCATCCTGTGTTAGCATGAGGTGTCCATGGAATCAAGTAATGGGCACCAGAAAAGTCAAATGTTTTCAGAAGAGCCAAAACGTTTTCCACAATGGTTGTATTTATTTTCAATCCTACATTAGTGTGTAAGTTCCACTCTCTGAAGCATTTTTGTTCTCTGATTTTTTTATTTTTTAAATTGGGCTATCTTTGTGGGTATAAGAGGATGGCTCATTGTTGTTTTGATTTGCATGGCCAGTGATCCGGAGCCTTTCCTCATGTTTTTGTTGCCATTGTGAATTGTTTATTCATGTCTTTTGCCTACCCTTTAATTGAATTATTTGATTTTTTCTTAATGAGATGTTTCAGTTGCTTAGATTTAATAATTAGTCCTGTGTCTCTCTTGTCATTGCTAACGATTTATTTTGTCAATCCCTGGGATCATTTTCCTCTTTCGATGATGTAGGTTAATGTACACAAGTGTTTTACTTTCAGTAGGTTCTAGTCTTCTATTTTTGTCTTCCACTCCATGCTTCTTTTATTGTATTTGGTAGTGTGTGTATGCCTGACAATAGTTTGTCCTAATTTTCACATTGATGATCCCTCCCACTCTAGGATTTTTTATTTAGGGCTCTAATGTATCTCGAGTTCATTTTTATGGATAGGGCAATGTAAAGTTCCTGTTTAATTTTTCTGTTCATGGAAACCCAGTGTTTACAGTGTCATACATTGAAGTGGATGTCCCTTTCGCATTTATTTTGTGCTTTGTCAAAAATAAGTTGGCTGTAGGCGGATGCTTTTATTCTTGCAGTTTCTAGTCTCTTCGTTTGATCTCCCTTTTCATCAACTTTAAAGTTCTATGAAATTTAAATATTTGTATGCTTTCTTTTCCATTCAAGTTTTCTCTATTTTGTATCGTAATCGCTATTGTTTTTGTGCGACTGTGTGTTTGTGTGTGTGCATTTGGTATGATTTTCTATATATTAAATACAAAATAGATTAATCTATAAAGAAAGTAATTGGATCAATAGTTACCTAGGTGGATGGCATGGGGGTTTGGGGGTCGGGGGGAATGGAAAGTTAACAACAATACATAGTAGAAGCAAATGTTCTGAAATTGATTGGGGTTATGATTACTCAATTCTTCTTAATATAATTGAATGGTTAAATTGTTTGATATGCAAATTATGTGTCAACAAAACTATTTAAAAGTGTAAAAAAGGTTCATAATATATATGATGAAATTTTAGGATATTTGTTTTTATCAAATAAAAATAAATTTGATATTTATTTTTAATATCTCTACCTACAAAGATTTAATAACTAATAATAACAGCTGATTTTATATCCCTGTATTTGAGACAGTATTATGGATTTTGCAAGAAGTGTCTGAACAAAGAACTTTTCCATATGATACATTCCAATTGAAGGAATACAGTGAATTATACGTATATTTTATAGAACTTCCTTCAATAACAAATACATTTAGGTAGCTAAAATTTAATTATTTAAGATTTTGATTTATTTGATTCTTTTTTTGACTTTGAATATTTGTGTTTTTGTTTATGGATAAGATTGTCTTATTGTTTTCTTGGGCTTTGCTAGCTAATTTGGCTTTTTGTAAAATTCATGCTGGTCTGAAACATAAGTTGCTTTCTTTCCATATTTTTTTCACTCTAACGCATAGACTCTTCTTCTACCTTCCTTATTGAATGTCCAGCATTCACATGCTTATGAGATGATGGAACATAGCATGACTTGAGACAGGCACACATCAGTCTTCCAATAACCTTTATATAGGCTTATAGATGTTGTATTTTATATATTTATATCTATCTAATGAAACAGATATGCTTATGTCATACATGTCATATAGTTCTGTCCTTTGGTAGAATTATTCATGCTCTGCTAGAAAAATCCTCACTATTCCCTCATCTCACTTATAGTTAATTTTTTATCTCTCAGTGACACCTACACAGAAGCCCTGATTTTATTTATTACCACAGTGAAATGTTTATTTATTAAATTTTGAAATGCTTGCACTGGCATTGACCACATATTTTTAATAAACTAAATGCTCTTTAAAGAAAAACCATGTATTTCAGTCAATATTTTATTCCCCATGTCAAATAGATACTGATTCATAATAATTTTTACAACTATTTGTGGAGTTAATGAAAATTCAACAGTTGGCTGAAATCCAGCACCATCATAAAGGTTTTGATAATCTTGAATTTAATGTGAAAAAAACCCATCTCTGATCCATCAGAGTAGACAATCTTAATTAATTAATATTAAAGCATAATATAAAACACATCTACAATGGAAAGTTTTCTGTTAATTTATTTTGTAGAACACATTAGATAGCCTCTTGAATTAATGTTAGCAATTATTTAGTAATCTCAACAAGTAAAACACAATTGACTTTTATTTTAAATATAAATACAATTAAGAAATTCAGCCAATATTTAAATTTAATAAAGGGTTTGACCTGATAGATAGAGTAGTCCATTTTGAACATCTTTCCCCAGGACTTTTACATATTTATTGAATTTGAGCTCTTTAAATCCTGTATGGGTTTATGAATGTTTTTTCAGCTGTGGTTCATCTCTTTTCCCTTGGTAATACTTAGAGGAAAAAAACTGTTTTCTTCCAAAGTAAAGTGTTTATACTGGCAACAGGTTTTCACCCACGTGATCCACTTCTGAGCTTTTAGGGAACCTGTAGAAGTTCTCCCCCTATAGCAGACTGGCTGTTCTGTTCTTCTTTCTTCCAGAACCCCTGGGATTTGCTGTGAATCCTTCCCACTGAGGTGAATTGGACAATACATCGAGAAAACTCTTCATAAACTGAAACATCATCTGATTTTATGCTGAAGATTAACTAGCAAATTTGTGGTTTGTTTTAATTGGCACCCCTCTGTGAAGGAGGAAACAAATGTCAATAAGCAAATTATTCTAATTATCAGAAGAATATAAACATACTCTTCCTTTCTTCTTACTATCTTTGGACCCTGGTGGGGCTCGGGAAATTCTCTGTGGAGACATCTCCGGATTGCTTGTTGCTGGCTATTTCCTTCTTGATGTGTTCCTCTTGATTGTCGGAACGAGATTGATGCCTGGTGTGATCCGTCGGTCTTCTTGATCAGGCACCCTGTGTTCGCTGGGAAGGGCGTCCTCCTGGAATAGTAGGTTAGCTCTTGGACCACAACCACACAGTCAGCAGGTTAGATGAGCAATCCTATGCGGCCTTTTACTGCTATAAAGGTGGACCCTTTCAGAGGCAGTTATACCTCATCCGATAGGGTGGTGAAACTCAGAATCCACTCAATGGCCATAAGTATTTTTGTTTGGTTGCTTATTGCATTGTATTCCTTATACCATCTCAAAATGAGCCTTAGTAAATCGAGATCCGCATTTCTTTTGCCCAAGACCCTATGCTTAGAACTGGATCATAATAAATAAACAATAATAGGTAACTTCAAAATATATGGAACTTTGAAAAAAATAATTATGGGATATTTAATAAATATCATCATTATTATACTCTTCTTTGCCATTTTAGAGTCTGGCATTTTACAAGTCTTTATTGCATCATGTTATCCTTTAAAGTAAGATGCTTGTAATTAGGAACATTTTAGGGAAATAGGATTATTGTGGTTATAGAATGACCTGTACAAGAATCAAAACTTAATCAAATTATGTTATCATATTGATTATTGAACAAGAAAACATTGTGAAGTTTCAGGATAACATCTCACGTGTATCAAGTTCCCAGTGACTCTTGTCAGTGTTCTAAATTTTTTTCTCTCACTTTTAATTTTCTAAGAAGTTGCTGCTGGTGGATTGCTGTCAAGTTGTTTCTCAAGCCTGAAGACCCCACAGGTGTCAGATTGGAACTGTGCACCATAACATTTGCAGTGGTGGATTTTTAAAGATAGTTGTATTAGCATATGGTTCACAAACCATGGAATTAAATAGTTCAATCACATCAAGAAGAGTTGTACAATTATCACCATAATCAGTTTTAGAACATCTTCTTCATCTTTTACTCAACATTATTAGCTCTTTAGTCTCCAACCCCTCAGCCCCCCGCAAATTGCCCTACCAACCCCCAAGAAACCATGATCTAGTTTCTCTAGTTACTAGCTAATCTATAGATTTATCTATCCTGAATTTCACTTACGGAAAAACATCAAGCAAATAAATAAATAAAATAAAAACTAAGATAAAACCTCAGTTGAAAAGAAATCAGCAAATATCAAAACTAGACCAAACTTAAATGGGTCATAGGGAGATCAAATGATAGGGTACTTAATTTTAACTGCACTGCAATTATCCACTTTCCAGTGCATTCTGTATGATAGTAACACTGTTCACATCCTTTGTCTATGGTCAGGGGAATTCACCAGGGGCTTAATCCACGTGATTTCCCCTCCATTATTTTGAAAAATTAACAGCTTTAAAATGTGTCAAAAGGGAAATCAAATAACAAGCTATTCTATGTTTACCTAGTCATGTCTTCTACAATTGACTTTGCAATGCTCTATGAGAACAGTAATATTCTAATCCTTCAACTATGATAGAAGGGAATTCATTAGAAGCAAAATACAAACTAGTTTTTGGCTTCGACTATTATCCAGAAACTTCTACCAGCCAGAAGTTGGCAATTTAAGTTCTGATACTATTCCCTCCTTTAGATTTTGATTATATTATTCACAATCCTTGAATCACACGGGTTACTGGGCTTCTTCCAGGCAGATTTAGTTTATGCTTCACTGCTTACTAAATGGCTGCTTGTCTGAAAACAAGCCTTTAAAACCCCAGAGAGAATTTTTCTGATAGCCAGGTGCCATCTAGTTGCTTCCCCACACTTTGCTATATCACCCATATCTTCAGTAATCTCGTCATCAGGCCAATTATCAATTGTTCTCAGATGGGGGCTGGCATGATGTGCAAGCCCCCAATCCATTCATGTATCTATAGATGTGGAACTCGGGAGGAGAATATGCCTAATACTAGCTTCCTAATGGGACACCTTTGACCCAGTTTCTTTGTGGCCCTTAGTGACCCAGTGCATGTGCTCTGTGCTGGGACTGTAAAATCTGTGCTTTAGAGGCCCCAAATATCCTTCATAGCCACACCAGATGGACTCAATCTGGAAACCCCACTAAGTGAACTGGGGTTTACCTCAAACCCAACTTTAGCCATTGGACTTAAGCATGAAACTCAACTCCCCAGTGTGAGATGAAGCCGATGACTTACTACTAGCCCAAGGGTATAGAATTGGTGGATATTGGACTTTGGTTTGAATCTCTGGTCTTGAGGGTGCCCAATGAGTGTTCCCTGGAACTACAATATGCTTACTATTGAATGCCCCCATTGCTTCATTATGGCATGTATTAATCTGCTATTCATGCCTCTGCTGTTGTGAATGAATATTTGAAATGATATGCCCTATCACAACCCTCATTGTCTGTGTAAATAGTGTCTATTTAGAGTCAGTTAAAAGTTCATTCTATAAAAGTCAATAATTCAGTTACCTATAAATTTCTTTTGGAATTATATATCACTGGATAAATGAATGGCATGATAAATGCACATTTAGCTGCTAACTGCAAGGTCAGCAGTTCCAAACCACATTCCAGTTCCATGGGGGATGGGTGAGGCTTTCTACATCTGTGAAAATTTGTAGTCTGAGACTCACAGAGGATGTTCTACCCTGCCCGATAGGGTTGCTATGAGTCATCATTGATTTGATGGCAGTGGAATTATGCTACAGGGGGATGATGGATAATGTTCTCTAACATAAAATGACAATGATGCCTTCAACATGAAGTAGATTTGATGTTGTTGTTTTAAAGTAATTTTCCTACACTTTTCTACAAATTTTGAGATCAAACTTTCTACAAGTTTGGACTCAAAGGTATAACTTTGTGGATGGCAGCAAATCACTTTAGCCACTTACTCACCCAGAGACAAGGAGATCGATGCAGTATTAAAATACTGACTGTTCCATACTGGAAAGGCTAAAAGGACAGTTGATTTGTTATATATGTGAACACTGGGTTGGTTAGCAGAGGTCTGCTGCTTATATGATGTGTCTGTCTTGCCAATGGTATACCATCAAATAAGATCTCTACCCATGTCAAGGTGATTGTCCAGCTCAGGTTTTGTTTCTATAAAAATATAGAAAAAGTAATTTGTGGCAATTTCAACAAAAATCACCGATGGATACAATTGCTTATAATTGCCCCAAACCACATTTACTATAATAAACAATGTTTTCTTATTAGGAAAGTAGACTAATCATAGCTGTCCACATACTTTTAATAAATTATCAATTACCCATTAACTTATATAAATTGGCAATTAATTATCTACATTTAAATTATTAAGTTTATTCCTCATAATAATTTATAAACATGTTATAATATTTGTACTCATATCTGAGCCAAATAAAGAGGACAAATCAAGTCCTTACTGCTTATACGCATCCTCAAAGATGTATATTAAGAATTCTGAAACTATATATCTGATGTCAGTTGGCACATAATTTCATATGTGTAAGTTATAGAAGAAAATATATCACCAAATAAAACTCCACTTTTTAAAAACTTTTGTTAAGATTTATTTTTTAATCCTGGGGTTTTTGTTTATTTGTCAGTTTTATGTTCCCACACTGAGTCTGAAATTATCATTATTATTTCCATAATGCATAAAGTGTCTTGAAATGCTCTCAGCCAATTACTTTTTTTTTTAAGCTCTATTCTAGTCTCCCAGGTTTTTCTATATCTAATAACAGGTGTTTTGTTTTTTTCTTGGGGAGGGATAAGTTAGTATACCCTTATTTTGGCTAAAATGAACAAACAAAAAAGCCGAGACATAAATAGGCACATAAAATATCACTTCCAAATCTTTTCCATTCTTTCACTATTTCTAGAATAAATATATAGTTCTCAACTTTGTAAAATCTCTTTCTTCTTCCAAAAATCAGTTCAATGGAAATTCACTTATTCACAGTGATTAACTCAGAGACGTTAATAACACATTCATTTACTGTTATGGTGAGGTGGAAATAGAAAATTAAATAGGAAAAGGATGCTTCCATCTAAGAAACAGAAACAAAAGATATTCATGTAAATTGTAAAACTAAGCCAAAATAGCTGGTCTATAGCATGGAGTCCCATTGGCTGAGGTAGTTCCAGAGAGCAATTTTGTTTTCTAGTCTGGAAGATGCTAACAAGAAAGACCCTACCATTATCTTTTCTTTTGGCTCCCGCTTCTCTTCCTTCAGCACAATGTCCACGCTGGATGACACCCCACAGAGTACTGAGCAGTGAGTCCAACCAGTGTACCTTTATATTACTGGAAGTTTTTATTTTTGACAAAATCTCTCCACTGGTCTATGCACACATTCAGGGTAGTCATCTTTCTCTAAATGTTAAAGTTCTTCCCTGAGTGAACTCCCATCTGAAGCTCAAGAGAATATAGCTATGTGATTCATTTTCCCATAGCATGCTGGACACACTCATTGATGACAGGAGGAGGAACTAAAATTAGATAAATCTGATATTGCCCCTGGGCACAAATTAATTGGCCACTCCACTAATGAACTTCTCATTATGAAGAAACAAATGACACCTCCATGGCAAGACTGGAGCTAATAGACACTTCCTTGGCAGTACTCATTAGGATTCCTTGTAGCCTACTGCTTACGCATTGGCCAGGCTAAGCCCAAAGAACTTTCCCCCAAAATCCGGCTATTCGAAACCACCAGCCTCTCTCAGAGAAGAAAGACGGTGTTTTCTACTCCCATAAGCACTGTCTTAGAGTCTCCAAGGAGGCAGTTCTACCCTGTCCTATAAGGTCGCTATGAGTTGCCATTTCCTCGGTGGCAGAGAGTTTTTGATTTGACAGTACTTAATGATTCACCATTATGATATTTGAAAGCATTGGCAGTTGTACGACATTATTTTGAAGACAGAGACAGTCAGTCACATCAGCGCGTGCCCTTAGTGTTTTGGAGAGCCGCATTCTCCGTTGACATATGACGTTAGGTAACAATAAACTCATTGTTGACAAAGTTTATGACAAATAGACTAACAGTGCTCTCTAGAGTTTGCTTTAAGCTATGAGTTGGCCTAATCATAATTTTTTTCCTGCCACTTACTTTACCGTCAGACTATATTTTAATTTTTTTTTAATTTTGAACTTATGATCTATGGAGTATATCTAATGAATTTTTCAGCAAATTGAATGTCCAACTACTTCTTGAAATGTTCTTTGAATCATTTAGGCATTTCATCCTTCCAAACAAGAGAGAATATTAAGTTGCAAATTGGAGGCTGGGGGAGAAAAATGCTGAGATCAATGACGATGTGACTATGCTAGTAAGAAATAGCTTGCCTGAGACACAATGTGAATTAGTAGGGAATCTTAAGTATTAAAAGTGCCTTATCTTTGCTTTTAAGCAGACAAGATTCTAAAAACCTTCTTAGTTAAAAAGTCACATTTAAAAGAGTGGTTGAAAAACCCTACAGGATTTAAAGATGTGAGATATTCTCTTGCGGGAGTAAGTCACTAGTCTAATTAAAATGGAAAATCCATAGAGAGAGAATTGAGAAGTGGAAAAGAGGTTTTGCATAAAGTAAAAGCGTACTTAAAGTACCGTGAAAGGACAATGAGTCGCAGCCTGTTCAAAGCCAGAACTTGACATGAGCAAATAACAGACAGGTAGTTTAAATTGGAAGGAAGACCTCATTTTGCTGGCAAGATACTTCAGCAACACGTTGCTCTCCCTGAAGGTGGAATATTTTTAGAAAAGGATAGAAGTGTGGGGGTTGGGAGTGGGGGATAGAAACCAAGTAATTTGAACTGTCTTTTCAGTAAAAGTTGATGATTTCCAAAGTCCAGTATTCTATAGGGAGTTCACCTGAATAACATACTGAGGGAACGAAATATTAGATGATGGAGTATTCTGTACTACAACATACACTTCAAATGATTAATTATCATATATATTTCAAATTGTATTTGCAGGTTGTGAAAGGGCAGCACAGCCAAAAAGATAGGCAAAGAGCAATGGAAGCCACTTGGAGATGAGTTGATAGCAAAGCACGACGAGCCATGTGCTTCCAACTCTGTCTGTAGAGTTTTCAATGGCTCACACGAAATGAAATAAAACAGGACAGGATTTTTGGTAATAGGGCAAATTTAAAGGGAAAGGTAAAAAGGGAATAATTCAACCCTAAAACCCAGTCTACCTGTATTACCCAGAAGATTGAAAATGTAATCCCAGAAAATTTATCTCTATGCCTTTCTAACACAGAGTTCTGTGTGTCTTACCTACTCAGTAAATGTGGGTTAATGATGTAATTTCTTATATTTCCATAAATCATTCCATAAATTTCATTTCCTATAACTTTTCTCATATGCCAGAACATCTTTATTTTTATAACTGAGTATAGAAAATAACTGATTCAAAATATTTTATTTATTAAAATACAATTTAATAGAGAAAGGAACCAGAGAGAATAAGGCTCTGTGGTAAAATTGAGTAATATTCCTCCTTACTGCTGATGGTGAGAAACCAGCCAAATAATCAAAATTTTACTTTTCCTAATAAATCTGTGGAAACATCGTAAAATGCATTGATAGTCTAACATAAACAACATTTAATTTTCTAAGTCAAAGCCAAATGCTTACTATTAAGTAAATCCCCCCCCCCCCACCAAAAGGCTGATTTTAACATCCATATGTACAAAAAACACCACGAAGGCCTGGATCATTTTCACCATCTTTACTATATTTCAGAACATTGTTGCAACTATTTTAACAATCCATCTTATTGAGGGTTTCTTTTGTACTGAACTGCAGTTAGAAATACAAAGAGGATATTCAGCATGCATCAAGCTGAAATAATGGGGGAAAAATTCAAGCCTTGGGTCACAATATTGAAGGAATCTCTGGACAATATATTGAATGATACAGTAAGCACTAAAAGTTGATGGGAGAAATATATAATTACAGTTCCAAAGTAAACAAAATAACATACAATCATTTCAAGACATATCATATGCTCAAGAACTAATGGTATCGAATGAAGAATTCCGAATCCCACTGAAGGTAAAAGTGGACAACTTAGGATCCAGGAATTGATGGAATACCAATCACACTGCTTCAACAAGCTGAAGAAGTACTGGAAGCCCTTACTCACCTAGGCCAAGACATTTGGAAGAAAACTACCTGAAAAATTGACTGAAAGAGATCCATAATTGTACCAATTCTCCCAAAGTTAATGCAACAGAATCTGCAAATTATCAAAAGTAATTAATATCACATTCACACAAGCTACATTTTGCTGAAAACAGTTCAACAACATGTCAATAGCATATCTACAGGGAGCTGCTTGAAATTCAAGAACAGGATGTGATGGGGTGATATAATTGCTTATGGCAGATAGATCATGGTGAAAAACAGAGAAAACCAGACACATTTTTATGTGTGTTTTATTGAATATGGAAAGGCATTTAATCTGTCAGTAATAACAAACTGTGTAGAATATTAAGAGTGAGAATTCCAGAACACTTCATTGTGCTCATGTGGATCATGTACACAGACAGAGAGGCAGTTTTTCATACAGAACAACTGAATGCTGGATGGATTCACAATATAAGGAAAGGTGTGTGTTAGGGTTTTAATCTTTCTTCCTATTTGCTCAATGTATGTGCTGAAAGTGGGCTCTGAGAAAGCGAACACTGATGCAGATTTGGAAGAAGGTTTACTAATAACCTGCAATTGCTTGCTAAGGTGAGGAGGGCTTGAAGCCTTTTTTGATGAACGTGGACTGTAGCCATCAGTATGGATTGTAACTTGATTTAAAGGAAACACAAATCCTCAAACTGGATCAATAGATCACCTGAGAAAAGGTTGACGTTTTCAAGTACTTCATTTTGCTTGAATTCATAATCAATGCTTATGGAAAGAGCAATAAAGAAATCAAAGGATATATTGCATTGGCAAATCTGCTACACAAGACCTCTATAACATGTTGAAGAGCAAGTGTTGAGGACAAAAATGCCCCGTGCCAAGGTTTGCTACCTTCAATCCCCTTATATAACTGTGGAAGTTGCAAAATGAACAAGGAAGAATGGGGAAAGTATTGCATTTGAAAATACTGCTGGTGAAGAACGTTGACCGCACCACAGATTGGCAGAATAACAAACAGATCTGTCTGGGAAGACGGTTAGCCAGCATGCTTCTTGGAAGCAAAGATGGTGAAACCTCACCTCACATACTTTGGACGTGTCATCAGAAGAGACTAAACCCAAAACAACAACAAAAAATGAAAAACACAAATTCACTGCCGCTGAGTCAAGGTTGACTCCTAGCAAGCCCATGGAGCAGAGTACAATGGCCCTCCGTGGGCTTCCAAGGTGGTCAGTGTTTACAAGAACAGACACTTCATCTTCTGTAGACGCTCTGGTGGTTTCAAACTGCCCATCTTGCAGTTAGTAGCTAACCATGCAAGCCACTAGTTCACCAGACCTCCCTAGAAAATGACGTCGTGTTTCAGAAAGTAAAGCTCAGTGAGAAGGGGAAGATCCTGCATGAGACAGATTGACCCAGTGGTTGCTACAATGGCTCAGGAAGAACAGTTGTGAAGATGGTGCAGACTGGGCAATGCATTCTTCTGCTGTGAATAAGGTCCCCATGTGTCAGGACCTCCTGGGAATTCCTGAACAGCAACAACAATGACTACTATCTAAGGAGATTGGAAAGCCACAGTCAAACGTGCTGACCTGTTTGAATCGAGATTCATTATATTCAGTCCCAATGTTATATGTCATATTATATGTATGTATCAATGTGGCAGAATACATCTTCTGTGCCATAGAGTGACTTCAAACTCAGAGTTACCATACAGGACTGCCCCAGTTGGTTTCCAAAACTGTAACTCTGCTTTGGAGGAAAAAGCCTCATCTTTCCCCCACAGAGTGGCTAGTGGTTTTGAACTTCTGACCTGTGATTAGCTGCCCAGCAAGTACCCTACTACACTACCAGGAGTCCTTTAAAAAAATAAACTTAGTGTTGAATAATTTTTGAGTGAGAGAAAACATTGCCAACATAATACAGAGTATTCTCAAATACCCCCCATACCCCCCACACTTTTCTCCATTATTAATATCTTAGAGAAATTTATTGCAAATAATGGTTCACTATTGATATTGCTGACCTGTCAGTTTGGATCATGTCTTGCTATGGTTCTGGATGTTATCATGTCAACATTTTCCTTATTAGCAGACTCTCATGTAGCCAGATTTCAGCAGAGCATCAGATTAAGCCAAAGACTAAGAAGAAATACTTGCCATCTACTTCTGGAAATGAACCACTCCAAACTTTATAGAGAACAACAGACACTGAACGATCCCTTTGCTTTGTAGACATCACCGGAGTACTGAGAGAGAATATTCTGGTTGGTGAAGTAGAGGGTCGGCAAGTGAGAGGGAGCCTTTGGAGCATGCTGCCGACTATAAGGATGATTCAGTACCGAGCAGTATTTTGTTCTGTTGTACAGAGGGTGATTTGGAGGGTACTTGAAAGCATACAATGAAATTGATACATTATTGTGTTGTACCAGGTGAGATCAAACACGCCACTTTATTAATTATTAAAGCTTTTATTAAACAGCTGGATCAAAAGTAGGCTAGCGCCTGGAAAACCTCTTGATCCTGTACAAAGAAAATTCAGAATTTCATATTTCCTAGTGGGCTGACTTAAGGGGAAAGATATTCAAGCAGTTACATTCTTAATCAAACTGGCAGGGTAGAGGGGAGCTGGGGGTGGGGATGGGGGGTGGGGCGGGACAATAAGTCAAGGTCTGACAGGGTCGTTTACATGTCTTGCTAATTGGGCAGGCAGAGTCCAGAGACATCTCCAGAGAGTCAAGGCCTGTCAGGAGAGCAGGGAGGGAGAAGGAAGCTAGCTGATAGCAGGCGTTAAAGCAGTTTACAAGACGGAGTTCTTTCTCTATGCTAACTTACTAAAACTGATAACGGAAGTCTATCCTGCATTCAGACTTCCTTCACGTTTGCTTTTTCTGCTTAGGAAATCGATTCCCAACACCATGGCACATTTACTCCTCAAGTCTCTGGGTCCCTCTGGGCTGTGACGGTTTCTCAGCTTTTCCCCATGTGGAGATCATTTTTAGGGTTGCTATTTTTACGGCCCTGTCGTGTAAATGCTGGATTGCTCACTACAAGGTTTGCTGCTGAAACATACCAGGCAGCCACGGTCAGAGAGAGGGAGTTGAGGTTAGAGAGATTTACAGCCTCCGAATACAGGGTCACTGTGCGTCGAGGTAAAGAAGATGGCAGTGGTTTGGTCTTTAACCTGAGGGCAGGATTAGGGGGATATCATTGTCTATGCTCATTTGCCATCTGTAAGTCATTTTTGGTGAAATCGTTCATTTCTATATGATGAGTTTTAATTGTCCTTTGTACATTTTGGATACAAGTATTTTGCCATGTATGTGTTTTAAAAATATTTTCTGGTTTTGGCTGATCTATTTGTTACCTCAATAGTGTGTGTCACTGAGCAGATGTTTTTAATTTTAATAAAATCTAATTTGTCTATTTTTTTTCCTTTCCTGGTCATATTTTGGGACTCTATCATCCAAAAATCTAATGCTACTTAGATTGTCACTGACATTGCCTCCCCAAACTTAGTTCATTTAGGCCTAGGATTCATTTTGAATGAATGACTGAAAGGGTTTTGGTTTGAGGTATAGCTTTATTTTTCTAACAGAATTTGTGGAATTGTCTATACTTTCTCCAATCATTTGCCTTTCTATTTTTGTCAGAAATAACTTGACTACAGAAACTTTGTTTTAAAATTTGAAAAGTTTTTCAATCATATCAATACCATACTATCTTATTTACTATAACTGTACATATTAGTTAGGTTCTCTAGAGAAGCAAAACCAATCACTCTTCAATGTGTTTTCATATAGAAAGAGATTCATATCAAGAAATGGCTTATATAATTGTAGAAGTAGGTAAGCCAAGGCCCTTCAAATCAGGTTTCTCCTTACTCTTGTAGCTGCGTACACTGATGAAGAGGAAGCAACATGACAATGCAGTGTGGAGCTGAGGTGTGGAAGTGTGGGGAGAGCCATAGGGTAGTGGATGCAGAGGTAAATTCATCCAAAATTGGCCAAAGGAATCCATCATCAGCATTCTGCTGATAGCTCCTGCCATTGGCAGGTGACCTGACAGGAGACGACATACACAGGACCAGCTCCAGCAGAAGGTGAAGGGCGAGAGAACACAGCTCAAAACCTTTTCTAAATGTCCTTGTAATTTATTTTATCCATTGAATTGCTTAGATATATATATATATATATATGATACTTTGAGGATGCAGGTGGAGGACAGTAGAGGGGAATAGGAGGGATATGGAAATGGAGAGAAGGAAGGAAGGTTGGTGTGAAAAAAAAGAAGAAAGAGCCACCTATGGTAACGGGGAGGATGAAGGGAGTTTGCTTGGATACTATCACTCTGTGATGTGATGTCTATGCAACTATATATAGTGTATATCTATATATATGTAGTGTTATAGATGTATACTCTATAGCATGTATACTATATATACTACACATATATGCTATACATAGTACATACAGTATATGTACATATACTGTATATACTATACACATATATAGTGCTATTTGTATATTGTGTTATTCTCCACAAAAGAGGGACAAATAATAAAAATATAAAAGAAGAATCACAGCCTTCACACACACACACCCCAGTTTCCCCACCTACCAGATTCAAACATTGGTCTGGGTCGGTTAAAAGGAGGAAAAGTAAAAGTGAAATTTACTTTAATTTTTTTGTGTCAGATAAGCTTGTTTTACACGAACAAAAATCAAATGATATTTGCATTGGATAAATCTGCTGCACAAAATTTCTTAAAAGTGTTGTAGAGAAAGGATGTCGCTTTAAGGAATTAGGTGCACCTGACCCAAACTATGGTATTTTCAGTCTCCACATATGAATGTGAAATTTGGACATTGAATAAACAAGAACAAAATAGAATCAATACATATTGATTATGGTGCTGGTGTAGGATATTAAAAGTACCACGGACTGCCAAGGGAACAAACAAATCTCCTTTGGAAGAAGTATAACCAGAGAAGCCAAGATGGTGAGATCATGTACGCTGGACATGTGATCAGGAGAGGCCAGTCCCTGGAAAGGACATCATGCTTGCTGAAATAAAAGGGCAGTGAAAAGGAGAAGTGAGACTGCTTGACACAGTGGGCTCAACAGAACAATGATTGTGAGGATGATCCAGGACCTGGAGATATTGCTTTCTTTTTTTTGGGGGGGGGTGTGTGTACATGAAGTTACCCTGAGATGAAACAGACTCATTGTCACCTAACAACATTGTCCATGAGTAGAGACTATACTGTAAACTAAACGCACAGTCTTCAAGTGGTCACTCCTGGTGAGCCTGTAGGACAGAGTCCAATTACTCCTATAAGTTTGAGACGAACTCTTTATGGGAGTAGAAAGCCTCATCTTTATCCCACAAAGGAAGTGGTAGTTTTGAACTGCTGACCTTGTGGTTCAGGTTCACCAGCCCAGTGAGTAACCAATATACCCACTGCTAGGAAAAGGAACAAATGTGTCTTAGAAGATGTGCAACTACATTGCTTCTTAGAAGCAGGAACAGTGAGACTTGATTTCATGTCCTTTGCATATGTCAGCAGCGGGGACAGATGTCTGAGAAGGATGTTATGCTTGGTACAGTGCAAAGTCATTGCAAAGGTGGAAAAGCCTCAATAAGCTGGATCAGCACATGGAGGTGGACGGATAGAATGGCTGCAATAGTGGATTCAAACATAGCAATTGTGTGGAAGGCATAGGAGCTGACAATATTTTGTTCAGTTGGCATATAATAACATCAGCAACAAGTTGGAAATGGTGTTGTTTTAGAAACCTGATGCATAAAAATAGCACATTTTTTACCACTTAGCTTTCTAATGGAAATATTGAATAAATGTTATTTTAAAATTTATATCAAAACCCAAACTCACTGCTGTTAACTCAGTGTCTACTCATAGTGATGCTAGAGACCAAAGTAGAACTCCCTCTTCCGGTTTCCAAGACTAAAGTTTTACAGGTTGTGATTGCCTCATCTTTCTTTCTCTGAGGGGTGGGTGGGTTTGAACCACTGATGTTGATCTTAGAACTCAACATGTAACCTACTCTGCCACTAGGATGTCTTTGTTAAATTGTAGAGTAGATAAAAAGTTTTAGCACGTAATACACAATGCTTTTCTTTTTCTTTTTTTTTCAATGCTTTTCTTATACCATGAGAATGTGCATACGTATCGTCAAATTGCAATGACTTTACATAAGAATAACATATATTGATGAACAATTTGTATTATTTATGTACATGAATATGTATTGGGATTTGTATATTTTCATGAGAAACTAAAACATATGTAACTGCTAGCAGAATTAAAGTTCACATTATTTTATGCTACTTTTCTTGTAGTTTGTAATCCATGTCTAATTATCTATAAGAAACATGAAATAATTATAAAACAAATTATAATAAATACAAAATTAAAATAATAGTACTAGAGTGACTTATTTGAAGTTACTAATTATGTTACCTTGGAATATGAAATATATGAAAGTTTCCACACGTTTTTGGAAACAAATGAGGTTGAAAGGTAATTGGGAAAAAAAAGAAAGGTAATTGAATTTTTTTCAGGAACATTTTGAGTACTTTAAGAAGTAAAAAAAATAATTTATAATTGTGAAAACACTATATCTTTTAAATATTTTAACTAAAACTGCATTTCAACAGACTGCCAGCTATAAGAACAGGTTAATAGTTGTTATCATTTGGTGCTACCCCGTCAATTCTGACCCTAAGCCACCTTATGTACAGCAGAGTAAAACACCGCAGTCCTGCACCTGCCTCACAATTGGTCCTGTGTCAATCCACTTCATTGAGGGCCTTCCTCTCATTCATTGGCCCTCTACTTTAGCAAGGATGATGTGCTTCTCCAGGGACTGGTCTCTCCTGACGCATGCCCAAAGTATATAAGAATAAGCCTTGCCATCCCTGCCTCTAAGGAGCACAGGCTGAATTCCTTCCAAGACAGGTCTGTGAGTCCTTTTAGCAGTCCACGGTACTTTCGATATTCTTTGCCAACACCACAATTGAAGCACAGTGATTCTTCTTCAGTTTTCAGTTTTCCTTATTCTTATTCAACTTTCTCATGCATAGGAGACGGTTAAGAATATCGTGCGTTGGGTCAGACTCCAAGGCCTTGTTCATTACTTTTGTCACTGTTTCTGCAGGGTAATCTGTCTTGGCTTTCATATACCAAACAATCTTAAATATACAAGTGAGCATATGTAAATCTAACATGGTTCATGAGGTAAAACAAAAACTACTATAAAAGCAGGGGGAGGAAATATGAAAGAACTAGAAGATAATTACATGGTTCATCAGTGCTATACCGCACCCTGGCTTTATCATCCCTTCCTTGTGGCCCTTCCAAAACAGTTACAGGAGTAATGGTTTCCTGAGAGTATGGGAACAGACAGGTGGGGAGAGGGGAATAAGGAACTGATAGTATTGATGACTGTATAACCCCACTCAATGGGATCAAACAACAGAATTGTATGGAATGGATATATTGGATTGTGTCAAATATGGCAAAAAAACCCCACCCTATTATAGGGAAAAATACATAAATATGGGTTCCTGGGTTGGGGGGGAGGGGGAGAAAGGGTGGAGGAGGAAGGTGTGCTGATATCAAGGAGTTCAGAAGAGAGAACATGTTTTGAAACTGATTGTTGTAGCAATTGTATAATACTGCTTGATGCGATTGAACTGTGAAATGTTATATCTCTAAGAGTTCTCAATAAAATGATTAATAATTTGAAAAAAATAGAGGTCTCAGTCAGCAGATTTATCTAATGCAAAGCATCTGTTTATTTCTTGACTGCTACTCCAGAATTGATTTTAGATCCAAGCCAGACAAACTACTTGACCACTTCAGCCTTTTCTCCATTTATCGTATTGTTATCTTTGGGTCCAGTTGTCCGGATTCTGGTCTTCTGTACATTGAGATGTAATCCATACTGAAGACTGCAATCTTGGCCTTCATCAGCAAGTGCTTTGATAGTTACTCTACATTTGTTTGAACAATGCATATATATGAGATTTAATTTTATTTTTGTGATATTTCTGAAATTTAAAAAGGTTTGGAAAAGTTTACGTATGTTTTACATAATTAAAAACATTCATTGCTTTATAAAAATAATCACCATAAGTGGAATGAAATTAGTTATAATATTAATGAGCCATGGTGAAGTTGTGGGTTGTGAGTCCAGCTGCAAAGTCAGCCATTTAAACTCACCAGCCAAGGAGACAGAGAAGGTTTTCTGCTCCATTATCTCAGAAACCCAAAGGGGCGATTCTACTCTGTTCCACAGGGTAACTATGAATTGGAATTGAATCATGGGGCAGTGCTTGATTTACAGTTTATATTAGAGTATATAAATAAAATACAAATTCAAATCAGGTACCACTTCAGTAATAATATAATTCTAGTTTATACACATAAAATAAGTATTGCTTGTTTTTCCCTTTTTATGACCAGAATAATTTTAACTTACGTCAAGCATAATGGATTCTGCACAGTGCTGCTCCAAATTAATTATAATCCTGGTTGCACCAATAGTTCTGTCATTATAAAAATTATAATAAAGGACTTACACATAGAAATGATTTACTGTACTAAATACAAATTGACGTAGTAAATTTCACTTTTATTTATTTTTCATTGTTCGTTTATTTGCCTTGTCTATTGCAGAAGCTATTTTCACAAATATTTCTATTGATTTCAAATATTAGGATTCATGGTCAGAAAAAAATAATTTGTGGCCATCCATATTTCTAAGTGAAGTTTCATTTTAGACCATTAAACTGGTGTATATTGTGACATCTTTTGCTCAGTGTGCATTTCCCATTTATTTATGAATAATTTATTCAAAAAATGGAAAATACGCTAATCTAGAATATATTAGGAATATTTTAAGAAACAACATTTGGTCAAGTTCCTGATAAAGAGTACTTTCTTTAATAATAATGCATGCATACTACCATAAAATAAATGTATGAATATTTCAAATATTTTAAGTATTTTAGAGCTAATAGGATGTTTAAAATAATTCCTTTCTGATTTATCTGATTCCAGGATTAATTGTTATATAACAGTTATGGAGGTATGGTGGGACAGCAGTTTATATGCTGGACTGGTGACCACAAACTAGTGAATCAAACCCCCCAGCCTCTAGCAGGGAGAAAAAGAGAAGGTTTCTGTGCTCACAAGGTCTTATCATTTCAAAACCCATACAGTATTTCTACTCTGTTCTGTAGGGTCATTATGGGTTGGACTTGCCTAAGTAACAAAAGCCTTGTTTAATTTGATTTGGTAAATAATGGCACATTATTTTTCATCACTGGAACTAAGGAATATGGACTAATATTTAACTCTTTATGACATTTGCATTAGCTATTATTTGGAAGTTTTTGAAAAATACCCCTTTGTCATGTTACAGAAATAGACCAAGAATGATTTGTGTCACTTTAGCCTTGTTAGCACACATGATTTCTAACTAGCTTTAAAATTTTAGACAAGATTACTGTAAACCAATACTCATTTCATTTCCAAATTTTAGAAAAGTATGTGTACACTAATTGATGGGTGGCTGATTGGCAATGATGTTTTGTGCTCAATTAGGAAGTCCTACCCTAATTGTCCTGAAGAGATCTACCCACAGCCTAGAAAGCCTTGTAGAGCATTTCTTTTATGCACACGTGCGTCTCCATGTGTCAAGATCAAGTTCTAATTATTAGTCATTTTTTGTAGTTTCTCGCCTTGAGTTGGGCCCCATAAGCAAAAGGATATGTGGAAGGCTCCCCTCCCCCAGGTTTTACTCCATTCAGGTCACTATGGTCTGGACTCCTCCTCATTCACATTTCCAGTGCCTTCTGACCCCAGGGGAGTCTTGGTGTCATGGTATGAGTTGGGCTTTTAACTGCAAAGTCTGTAGTTGGAAACTACTAGTTGATTTGTGGGGCTTTCTACTCCCTGCAAGAGTTAGTCTTGGAAACTCACAGGGGCAGTTGGCAGGGAGAGTTGGAGAGATTTTCTGAACAGATCCATCCTCAGACAAGGTCCCACAATGGTCTGCTTCCATTCATGTCTGTGCTGCACATAAGGTTTTCCGTGGCTACTTTCTCCAAAGCAGGCAGCTGGTTCCCTCTTCAGAGTCTGTTCTTAGTCTGGAAGTTCCTTTGAGACGTGTACATGTTGGGTGACCCTGCTGGCATTTAAAATACCAGTGACATACTTACCTGGCAGGGGAGATACCATGATCACGAAGGTGGTTTTCCCAGGGCGGGGCTCACCCATTGCACTCCGGATGTGCTGACCCCTGCAATCTCCCCAAATGTGGGAAACTCGACTGCATCATTTGTGGCAGTGGGGGGCTGCATTCGCGCTCTCCCCTAAAAAAAAATAAAATAAAATACCAGTGACGTAGCTTCCAACGTCACAGCAGCATAAAGGTCACCAGGATGAACACTGACACACACGTGTTAGAGGCAAATTTATAAACTTAGATTATTCCAGATTCTGAAATCACACTTGCAAAGGCTTTCCCTACACAGGCTTTAACATGCTTTCCCTACAAAGGCTTTTGTCCGAGATTTGCGTGGTTTATTTCTCCTTAGCATTTACATGCAAATATTGCAGTTTATTCTTGTGTGTGGTGGAAAGCATGGATCTAGCTATCCCCAAAGGGCCATACAATAAAATACGTATTCAGCTGCAAAATACAGGCACAGTAAATCTAAGTTTAGCAATAACTATAAAGATGTTTATATTTGGATCTTTCCTTTGGTTGTATTATGCTGTTAAATCAAAAAGCATTCATAATTGAGTGGGTTCTGAATCATAGCAACCCCATGTGGTTCAAAGTAGAGCTAGCTTCCATAGGGATTTCAGTGGCTGATTTTCTTCGTTGTTGAAGGAGATTGCCATTCCTTCCCCTGTAATGTGCCAGTCATGTGATCACATGCATGCTGAAGCAATGTAGATTGATAAATTTCATTGTTCACTGTTTTCCATCTTTAAATTGTTTAATTTATTTCTCTGTACTATAATATATAATATATAGATTTTCTCTCTCTGTGAGTTCTACCTCAGCTCCAAGGCCATAAATAGTCTGTAATATAGATATGAGTTCCAATGTGGAAAATAGCTCAATGTCCAGAGTAAATTTATAAACGTCTTTAGAATTAAACTTAGAAAATACAAAAATATTTTTCTAAATAAACAAATATTAGAAAATTCAGTATAATGTGAGCATTAAAATTAGTGTACAGATGCAGCCAAATATTGTGATCTTTTCAAATTTACAAATGAATAGATTCACAAAAATCCTTAGGTGAGGAAAAAACAATCAATTACTAGCCAAAAGTTTGGGGTTCAAATTACACAGAGGACCTTGGGAGACAGGTCTAAAGATCTGCTTCTGAATGGCACAGCCTGGGAAGCCCTATGGCGAAGTCCTCCTCTGCACAATATCACCAGGAGTTAAAGTCCACTCAACAAACTCTGCGACATGACTGTTCTCTTTTAACATAGAGAACATGGAAAAATCCTTCAGGACTTTCTTTTGGAGAAATTATATATATGATATGTGCTACCAAACCTAAACCAAACTGCCACTGAGTTGATGTCAGTTGATGCAAGCTGGTAGGATAGGGTTGAAACAGACGTGTGAGTTTCTGAGCTCATACATTCCTATGGGATTAGAAAAACCCCTTGGCAGCTGGTGGATTGCCACCCAATATGCCCAATATGCAACAACCATGCCATGAGTGCTCCTTAATATCTGTTACATATAGTATATATTTATACAGTTTATGAATATAAGTGTAATCCTTACTCTTAAGCACTTTAAAGATGATTTGTGCCACATATTTGCACAATGCGATCCATAATTTGATTTCTTAACTGATGCTTCCAAAATATTGATTATGGATTCAAGCAAGATGTAATCCTTGACAAATTCAATGTTGTCTCTGTTTCAAATGATGTATCCTTATGAAGATTTGAGTGATTTACTGATATCCCATGTTTAAATTTAACATTTTTATCACATTAGGATGCAGGGCCAATAATTATTTTCTAGAAGGAGATCGCTAGCTGTTCTATTTGTATATGCTTCTAGTCTACAACGTTGTCAATAAAAGACAACTACACCTCCACCTTTTGCATGTGAAAGTGTCGAACATCATTGTTTTGTGGGCAATCCTCAGTTATGAGCAAACCCATCACCCTCTTTCTGACTTAAAGTGGAATGTGCAGGTGAGTCCGAGCAGGTGCCTAGGGTTTTTATTTAACCTTACATTCTGCAAGAAAAGACTCTAACCCTTTTCAATGATTTGAAAGCTACAAGGGCAGGAAGTGATTGTGCTAAAGAATCTGTTTTGAGTAGCGATTGATTTATTAATTCCAAAATTGGGCCAAATTTAAATAACTTTAAAGGGCACAAAGAGTGGAGCAGAACATTTCCAAAGTCATTTCAAAAATTCAAAGCAAAACATAGTGAAATATACAAAGACTTGGGAAACAAGAATACAAAAAAAAACAAAGAGGAGGGGAGACCAAGCTCAGCATAATTCACATTGACAGAATTGAAGAAGCTATCAAGACCTGAGTTGCACTACTGAAGTGCTCTCTGGTGAAAATATAGAACAATGAAGGAAACATCTAAAGAAACAGGAAAGCATACACAGTCAATGCACCAAAAGAATTGGTTGACATTCAAACATTCCAATAAATAGCATATGATCATGAATTAATGATATTGAAGAAAGAAATAGAGTTGTATTAAAGGCATTAGAGAAAAACAAAGGCTCTTGGAACTGATGGAATGCCAATTAAAATGTTTTAACAAGCTTATGAGGCATTGCAACCATTCCACTCAAAAATGCCAAGAAATTTTAAAGACATAGACCTGGCCAATTGACTGCAAGAAGATACATATATCTTGCCCATTCCAAAGAAAGGTAATCCAATATAAGGCAAAATGAATGATCAGATATCATTAATACCAAATACAAATAAAATTTTGATGATAATATTTTTAAAAATGTAACAACAATATATTTACAGAGAGCTGCCAGTAAGTAAAACTGGATTCAAAAGAGGATTTGAAAATAGGAATATCATTTCTGATATCAGATGGATCTTGACTACAAATGAAAACACTAGGAAGATATTTACTTGTGCTTTATCCACTGTGCAAAGTCACTCAATTGTGTGGATCATAACAAACTGCAGAGAGCATTTGAGATGTGTGAAATCCACACCACTTCCACTTGTGCTCACGTGGAATCTCTGTACTTGGGCCAAATATGTCATTCAAAATGAACAAGGGAATGTCACCTGTTTTAAAATTAGAAAAGCTGTGTGTCAGGCTTATAGCCTCCCACCACGTTTACTCAATCAATGCTGAGCAAAATACCTGAGAAGAGGAACAGGACATCAGGTTTAGAAGAAGCCTCATTAACAACCTGTGGTATGCAGCTGACACAACCTTGCTTGTCAAAGCCAAGTGGATTTGAAGAGCTTACTAATGAAGGTCAAAGACCGCAGCCCTCAGTATGGATGGATACTCAATGGAATAAGAAAAATTGCTCACACCTTTAGCAGTAGATAATATCAGACATGGAGGAAATGGTGATGCTGTCAAGGATTTCACTTTACCTGGATCCACCAGCAATGTAATGAAAAGAGCAGTCAAGAAAGCCTAGGACATATTGCACTGGGCAAACGTGTGCTGAAAAGAACTCTTTGAAGTATTAAGTAGCAAATATGTTGAGGGGAGGACTAAGGTGCACCTGGTTCAAGCCTTGGTATTTAAAATTATATATATATATATATACATTTTATATAAATATTTGTTTATATATAAATTATATACATAAAACCTGAGCTGTGAATAAAAGTACAGATGAAGTGATGCATTTTCAATTATGGTGTTGGGAAAGAATAGTGCACAGAGAGGACCATAGGACCAGCCCCACCACAAGATACAATGTTCCTCCCTGACCCATAGGACCACGGGGACAACACTGGAAACACACAGTGGGAACCGGGCCCACCCTGACCCCACCACACTGAGGCAAGACGCTGGGGGCTTGCAACAGAGCAGCAAGGGGAGCAGAGCAATGAAGTCCCCAGGGAACACCAAAAATCGACTGTGGGACCAGGGCATGGCGCCCCATCAGACTTGACTGGAAAATATTTATGAGGACAACAAACAGACCTTGAACTATTTATAGGCTTTTATTTTTCTTTGTCGTTGTCTTTTTGTTGTCGTTGTAGCTATTCTTTTATTTAATAATAATATTTAATAATAATAATTTGTAAATCATCAAGGGTTCATGAGAGAATGAGATGGAGGGGAGAATGAGGAGCTGATACCAAGAGCTCAAGTAAAAAGAAAATGCTTTGAAAACGATGATATACATATATACAAATGTGCCTGAGACAAAGGATGGATGTATGGATTGTGATGAGAGTTGTATCAGCCCCCAATAAAATGATTAAAAAAAAGAATATTGTAAGTACCATGACAAGCAAATTTAGCTTGGAGACGGTACAGCAAGAATGTTTCCTTAAAAACAGGGTTGGTAAAACTTCATCTAACAAATTTTGGATACATTTTCAGCAGAGATCATTCTACGAGAAATATATGATTGGTGAAGTAGGGGGCAGAGAAAAAAATACATCAGCCCTAAAATGAGATGGATTGACAAAGTAGCTGCCAACAATGTGCTCAAACATAACAACTGTTTCAAGGATGGTGCAAAAGCTTGTATTGTTTCATTCTCACACCTAATAACAACAACCTTAGTTGTCTATAAGTCAAATATATGTTACCAAGGAACTACTTGTATTTCAGAGTTTGTTTATTCTGTAGCTTTTATAGCCTATGTCATAAACTCCATTTCCCATCAACCCTCTGATATGGTGAGGATAATTCAGCAAACTTAGAAAAGGAACAATATAAGATATTATTCATACGACATGTTACATCCTGTCTAGTAGACCAAATCCAGGATTATGAGGTACTGTTTTCTTTTTCTTTAAAGTTAGCTCAATTACTTGGAAATAGTGGAATTTTGACAATCATCACAGCCTAGTCCAGAACAAGTCAATAAGTCTGATATTAGCCCATATGTACTTACTGGACATAAATTCTTCTTCAGACTCAAGCAAGGCAATGCAATGATGCTGAATGCAGGAAGATCACAGGCCAATGGGTGAAAAGTCTGTGGATCCATTGGCTATGGAAGAATCTCAGCACTGGCGCAGGTGTCCACGTGGCTCCTCCAACTCTCTGAATGTGGCTCTTCAGCAGGAAGGTGAAGACAGAGAGAGGGAGGAAAGAGGAATCCTCATGAGAAGGCCACGCCCACAAGGAGGCATCATCAGGCTGTGACCTGAATGGCAGGCTAGACTGCACCCTTACACTTATTTATCAAGTTAACATTAAATTATGTAACTACCACAAGTTTAGAGGAATTATTTTCTCCTTCTTTTCTGAAAAAACAAAACAAAACAAAAAAAATTAACCCCTATGCCAGAGTTCATATTATGATTAGTTATTTAGCTACATGATATTTTAGTGTTACTAACCCTAAAATATCCACCACTCATTGACCAGTTTTTATACCATGGTGGATTCCTTGCTGCAATGATGATATATTTCAAATACAACAAGGTCACCAAGGGGAACAGGTTTCAACAGAGCAAGTAGGAAGAAGGAATAAGCTCCATTGCTGAGTGATGCGCTGCTGCAAACCTTATAAATTGCATCCAAATCTTGTTAGGTGCAGTGCCTGAAAATGCTCCCCTCAGTTGGAAGGCATTCAAGGAACCCTGGATAAGGGATGACTCTTCAACGAAGTCGATGTTAATGAGGCAAAACTTTCTGAATCCTCATTTGTTGATGGGACATGACTCAAAAGTAGAAAAAATATCAGCTGAAAATTTCCATTAACAATCAGACTCTGGAAGGTACAAAGTATCAATGTAGGAAAATGGGAAATCATTAAAAATGATATTGAACGCGTAAAGATCAATTTCCTAAGCTTAAGTGACCTGAAATGGACTAATTTTGGTAATTTGGAATCGGATATGATTCACTTTGTAAGGCATGACATGTTCAAGAAGAATAGCATCACATTCTTCATCAAAAAGGACATCGCAAGGTTTATCTTGAAGTGCCATGAGTCCTGCCACAGAATGACATCGGTGAGACTACAAGGCAGTGCAGTTAATACTATTATTTAAATATATTTACCAGCCACAAAAGCTAGTGATGAAAGAATTGAATAATTCTGTGAGTCTGAAAATGATCAAATATGCAATCAAGATGCATTGGTAATTATTGTAGATAGATTGGAATGCCAAAGTTGGAAACAAAGAGGTATGATTAGTGGTTGGGAAATATGACCTTGTTGATAGAAGCAAACCTGCATATCATATGCTAGAATTTTTCAAAACCAACAACTTCTTCATTGCAAACACCTTTTTCAACACAAATAGCAACTGTCCCTGTAAACTTCACCAGATGAAATATATAAGAATCATATTGACTATATCTGTGGGAAGAGACAACAGAGAAGTATAATATCATCAGCCAAAGCAAGTACAGGGGCTGACCATGGAACAGACTATCAATTGCTCCTATGAAAGTTCATATTGGAGTTGAGGAATTTTTTTGAATGTCCAGCAGAGCCAAATACAACCTTAAATATATCCCACCTTGTGTTGGGCTAGGCTCTCTAGAGAAGCAAATTCAATGATATTTTATATTCATATGTATGTGTGTGTGTGCATTCATAGCAAGATATAGTTTACATGGATATAGAAGTGAGTAACTCCAGCTCAGCTCAAGTCTCTGAGTCAAATGTTTGACTCCAGTCTTCTCCTAACTGAAGTCGCCGCAAAAGCTCATGAACCAGGGAGCAGGTAGGTAAAGCAGGAAGATGCAGGCTGGTGGACGCAGAGATGACAAACGAATCCAAGGAGGGCAGTCCATTGATTTCCTGGGATAGGCAGCACTGTAACAGGAAGCCCGTGAATCAGATCCAGATGCTGGGTCCAGACCAAGCAAAAGTGAGATAGCTTCTACACAGTGTGACTCTATACTGACAGGAGTTCACACCTTGAGTGAAACCTCCCACAATTGTATCAAGACTGTGACCAACTTAAGGAGCTGGAATGACCTGAGTGTCATAGTGGTTATGTATTGAGCTGCTAACCACAAGTTCAGAAGTTTGAAACTACAAGCTGCTCCTTGGGAGAAAGACAGGACTTTTTCCTTCCATAAGAAGTTACACTTTAGGAAACTCCCTGGGGCAGTTTTGCCCTGCCCAATAGCAGCCTTACTAATCACCATTGACTTGATGGTAGTGAGCTTTTTATATTGTTTTCTTTCGACTCTAATCTTCCCACAATGTCTTGACTGTTTACAGAAGATCCCATCATGGAGTGGACCAAACTTTGTTAGATTATAACCTGGGTAAATCATGGTCCACTCCATTTGACCTAAAACCTGACTATCACAAGCCAACCATAGTTATTTTGACACTTGTACACATATCCTTAAACTACACATAATCTCCAAAGACAATGAAAAAGACATACTTGTGCCTAACATGATATAACTCACTGGTGCGTACAACTGAAAACACATGAAGACCATCCATATATCTTATTTTAAAAGCAAGCAAAACAAACATATTTAAAGCATATACAGAAAGAAGAAATATTTGTAATAATTTCAGTCCTCATTTCTGCAGCCGCTCACATGACCACAGTTCGAATTTAGAACTACCTTCTTCAGCAACTTATTGTATACCCTCTTTGCCCTCAACAAGTACCTCAGGTAGTTATCGTTCTTTGCTTGGTGGGTGACTGTGATAGTTACATAATCTGTTGTCAATTTGAGAGTATTACAAGTGAAGGAGTGGAGGCTAGCCTGTCAATCAGGTCGCAGGTTGATGACCTCATTTGGAGGCACTACGGAGATGAATAGCTCACTGACGGTGGGACATACGCCCACTCCCTGCAAGACATTACTGATCAAGAGTCTGATAGAGCTATGCTGATGCATCCAGAGCCTTGGACCTGGAGGAGCCACATGGTAACCCCTGCCAGTGCTGAGATGCTTTCACTGCCACTGGATCCACAGGACTTTCCATCTACTGGCCCATTATTTTCCTGCATTTGGTGTCATTGTTTGTGTTGCATGAGTCTGAGAGGAATTTTCAGATTTGTATTGGACATATGAGTTTATGTAAGACTTATGGACTTGATCTGGACTGGGCTGGGATGTTTTCTCAATATTCAATTGCTCTTCTGTATAAAGTTCTTTCTTATATACATGAGTGTCTATGCATTTGTTTTTCTAGCCTACCCAGACTAACACAGTCACCCAAACCTTCATTACTAAAGAATCTGGGCCATTAGTAGTCATATCAGGATTGGGGTGCTGTAGCTTACCCTTTACTCTAATCATAGAACATGGTAATACAAAAGGATGACTCAAGGAATCTCATACATACTATTTTTTGCCACCATTATGTAACACCAATAGAATTCCCTTCAATCACAGTACTTAAGACAGTAACACCCTTTTTCACCTGTTGCTTCAGAGGCATTGGGAGCCCAAACTGGCCAGGAGGCATTCTTAACTTCCAATTCGTGGAATAAGTGCTGTGTCTCCCTCCCTTTGGAACCAAGATCTTCAGAAAGTAAGAATAGAGAGTCAAAGGGAGAGGAAGCAAACATATGGCAAATGGGTCATTGGGAGTAATAGTGATTGCCACTCACTTTCCTCCAATTGGTTTCAGGACTCATGAACCCTGCCTATTGGAGAAATAGCTATTGGTCTCTGGTTTGGAGCAGTCAGAGATCATTGACCAATCCTGCAAGACATTGCCACCTAACGGGCACAATAACTATGTCTTTAGAATTCGATTTCATCATTCCACAAAGCCAGCTGCTTCAGGATGCTGGGGAACATGGTAAGTCCAGTAGATTGCATGAGCACGGACCCATTAGCACTCTTAATTTGTTTCAAAATGAATCCAGAGGGAATGCTCTGCCAGATACCATGCCAGCAGATATGATATTCTGCATGGCCATGAATGGTAGTTTTGGTAGAACAATGCCCAAATTGAATATAGCCATATCCAGAATAAGTGTCTATTCTGTTAAGAACAAAACATCGCATTTTCCAAGATATAATTGGTTCTTTTTTACTATTTGCTGGTTAATCTCCCCAAGAAGTGATCAGCTATCTTTGACTCAGTATTGGTGTCTGCTGCTGGCAGATTAGGTGCTAACAGGTGGAAGTAGCCAAATCAGCCTTGGTGATTAGAACTCTATATTGCTGAGTCCAGGCATACATAACCTCCATACATGCCAGCCTGGCCACTTTGTTCATGTGCTCTTTGGGTAATGACCGGAGTCGCTGTGGAAATGAGGGGGCTTCAGATTCTGGTTTTTTTCAGGCCCTCCACTGGTAGGCGTGGTCGACAGTACTGGTTGACCCCATTGGCTGAGTTAAGCTCACCTGGCCTAGAGGGGGCCAATCCAGGTATACTGCCCACCTAGGTGTACCACCCCCTCCTGGCCTGGAGCCTGAGTATTTGAGCATGCCCAGTGGATACCCTGGTCCCTGCTCTACCTAACATATCTGCCACCGATACTTAAAATACCATTGGATCAACTCGATCAATGGCCCAAGTGGCAGAGCGGCTTCCACCAGGTCGAACTTGGTGCTGAGTCTTCTCCTGTTCTGGGCCCCACTTAAAGTTGCACCTTTTGGTGTCATTTGATAACTAGGCTGGAGGGGAAAACGGAAGTGAGAGATGTCTTAATACAGAGCAGTTTCACAATGTTTTCATCTAACTTAGCAATATTCTTCAGTTCCTCCAATGTACATAGACCCATGTGATCTAACCACCTTACCAAACGTTGTCTTGATAGTACCGATTATCACTTAAAGTGTTATACTTATATATTGGTACGGTCTCTTATTGTCTGTGTCCTTCTATCGGAATGTAATATTTATGAGAGTAGAGGTTGTCTCAAACTAACAACAAGAAGAGTATTACAAGAACACATTTTACCCTGTTACCATGATCCCAGGTTGATTCCCTTGTTGAGACCCTCAATGCCAAGAAACCTCAAGGGCACAGAGTAGGCATGTCATAGATATGTGTGAAAGTAATTAACCTATTTATGTAAAATAGGTCAAACAAAGAAAGCTGATGTAACAAGTTTAGAAATCCATGTTTCACACCACCTAAATATGTATGCCTGAATAAAAAATTTTATCCAAAATGGTGAGATTATTCATTTATTGAGCGATATAAATTTCCTAATGGATGTTTCAACTACTACATGTTTCTAACAAACAGATTTAGTAAATAAATGACTGAGCTATTTAGTTTCTCTTCGTAGGAATGATTTTTTCATAGGCAGTGATTTCAGATTGAGTAGAAGAACACAAATTGGCCTGGGCTTATTATGTCTTACAAGCTTTATTCCAGGTCATACTATCAGTTCAGTGAGGGTCAGCAGTTGATTCTTATCTTGCCACCCTGCTATAGTGAGTGACCTTTCCAAAATGGGCTATCAACAAATGGTCAGGGAATTAGTAGTTGAATAAATGTGTGATTTTGTTTTCCAAGTGAGAATTCATGTTAAAACACTCTGGTGTTTACTTTTTTCTTTTTTTCCATTTGCTTGTTTGTTTTATTTTGGTTTGGTTTGCTTTTTGTTTTTATGTAACTGGCATCATTTTTTCCTTCCTGCATGGTTTTATATATTCCCAACTTTCTAAATACTTAGGCACCCAGACTTTTTAGCGTGTATATTATCTCTTTGAGCAGAAATTAACTAGAGGGTGACATGCCTCTGTATTGGCATGCTGCTTATTATCTACCTTCTGAATGTCTCCAAGAGCTTAAGGCTAAGGGAGAAGACAAGTGAGCAAGCAAACACCTGCAGTAACCTTTTGTATTGGGTGATAGAAATCTTCAGAGGGTTCTGAAGAAAGTAAAGTCACAGTCAGAAACATTACCTGAAGGTGTTGGTGATGACTGGCTATTTATGAAGCTGTGAAATAGTGGAGGAGTACCCCCAGGCAGCCAGCAGTGTCCGCCCTCCTTCCTGGTGGCTTCTGGGTACATACCATCTTTTCAGTCTTTCAAAGGATAGGAAGAATAGCACTGGGGAAGTAAACTGAGCAAAGATAACTGAGAATTTTAAAAATTACCATTGTGTTATTAATGTCCCAATACACATTTCTCTCATGTCTATCATTTTCTAGGCTCTGGCAATAAAGTTAGGTACTTAAATAATTGCCCTCAGGGTACATACACTCTAATGCTACACACAGAGCTTTGAAAAAATAAATGCATGCTCTTCTAAGAGAGGAAAAGGATCTGCAGTCAAGCATATCTTTTAGAAACTGCTTTAGTAATCCAGTAACAGCACAAAGACAAATCATTCAGATGAGGGAGAGTCTATGGCATTAGGGTATAATGGCGTTCAAAGGATTCAAGGTCATGGAGACTAATGCTAGACAAAAGAAAACAAAGGAAATCCTTACAACAGCATGACCGGTGGCAGGTCCATTTATCATTGATGCTGGTGGGACTATGGGTACAGAGAAAGGACCATGATTGGAATGCATACATAATTGCAGATTAGAAAGTTTACAGAATTGATCCGGGTGTGATTAATGACTATAGCAGAACAGTGTTGCCAAGTCCTGCACCCTCCTCACAACAGCTGACATGTTTGAGCTATGGCTACAGCCGCTGTGTCAAGTCATCTCATCCAGACTCTTCTTTTCACTCACTTTCAAGTTCACGAAGCATGAAGGCTTTGTCTAGAAACTTCTTCTCTCTGCAAAAGCCCCCAAGCTCATTGTCTTTGGGTCACTACTGACTCAGAGGAACAACACTCCCCTGTGGGTATTTGAGACTGTAACTGTGCATGGGAGAAGAAAACCAAGGCTTTCTCCAGCTGAGCTGCTGGTGGTTTGGAACGTTTGAGCATGAAGAGCCCAGCCTAATGCCTTACCACTCCACCACCAGAACTGCTTCTCTCGAGATGAGTTGCAAATATCAGGGCATCCCAGTTGGTACTACACTGATTTTGACACAAGTGACTTCATGTATGTTGAGTATGAGTGTGCTCCATACACTTTTCAATGGCTAATTTTTAATTGTCTTTCTTCTAAGTTTTCATTAGATGGATTTCAACCTTCAAATTTTGGTTGTCAGCTGAGGCTGAGAGCATGATCTATTTGCTCCATGCAGGTACTCTAGTATCATGGTAGAATGAGTATAATTTTAAAAGGGTAGTTAGAGAAAATGAATTTTATGTAAGGCCATAAAAATTATTTTTATATAAGTCCATAAAGAAGATAGAAATGAGCCCATTGAAGTGGATATGCTTCAATGGGTTGTGGTGGCCTGGAGCAGCCAATGCAAATACCTGAAGCAAGGATCTGTGGGGCAGTATGTTTAGAAGGAGAAAAGATGGGTGGAATCCTTACATTAACACAGATTAGAAAAGTTTACAGAATTGTAAACTTTTGTAATGAGATCCAGTGGGTGGAAGAAGATGTCTGGTCTAACAATGTCTTTGACTTTAATTGTGCCCAAGATACAAATGACAGCCAAGTGTTCCAGGCACAATATGACTGACATTTATCCTGAGTACATGGATGACTGGAGACAGGAGGCGTGCAGGAGAAAGCAAGTATCCAAGAGTCAAGTGAAATATGTGCTCTAATAAAGGTGATGCTATAAAGAGGACCTCGTGGTGTGTTGTGGGATATTAGTCAGGCTGCTAATCACAAGGTTAATCTTTTGACCCTACCAGCTGCTTCACTGGGGTGGGGGTGGGCGATGAGGCTGTCAGGTTCTGTAAAGATTTATCATTTTGGCAACCCAAAGGGGGCAGTTCTATTCACTTCATAGGATCCTTATAGAGGGAAAAGCAGAAAAGGAGAAGGTATACAAGATGGCACCTTGAGCAAATGGGGATACGGCATAGTTAAGGGATCCTGGGAGATGTGAGGGATTCTGAGAATGTCGGCCCTAACATGCTCTGTTTCCACCGGATTACTTTGGATGCAAACAATTACCAGAAATGTACTCCCAAGAGTGAAATATAGCCCACAAATGGCACTGGTTCTTGGTCTCTGAGGCAAAATCTGTGTAAAATAGCCGAAAAGTTTCTATTAAGAGATAAGGCCTGAATCTAGATATTCTGTCTGAATTCTATTCCCACTGAGTTATATAAGCCAACCACTCTTCCCTAAGTTACTGGGACAGGCATCTACATTTGTGTCCCCTGCCCTGTTTTAAAGGGAACTGACCCAGAACTCCAGGCAAGATATCAGCACAAAGACCAGTATATTTGGAAATATAAATTAATTTGTCCAGAGAGAACGTCTTCTTCTTCTTGCATTGTCTTCCTTAATATTTATAATTTTTGCTTTTTTAATTCTAAAATAAGTTATCCTACATGTTACTATTGAACAGAAAAATTCCTAACAGAGGTTTCCTTTCTTTTTTCTTTTTTTTTTTAACATTTTATTAGGGGCTCATACAACTGTTATCCCAATCCATACACACATCAATTGTGTAAAGCGCATTTGTACATCATTTCTCAAAACATTTACTCTCCACTTAAACCCCTGACATTAGGTCCTCATTTTTCTCCTCCCTCCCTGCTCCCCCCTCCCTCATGAGCCCTTGATAGTTTATAAATGGGTATTTTGTCATATCTTGCCCTGTCCGAAGTCTCCCTTCACCCACTTTTCTGTTGTCTGTCCCCCAGGGAGGAGGTCACACACAGTTCCATGTAATCGGTTCCCAGAGGTTTCCTTTCTTTATAAGGTTTTCCATACCTGCAAAAAGAAATATTTTCCATAAAAAGCCTTTCTACAAATCCTGATAGAAATTACTCTATAGAAATGTAAATTTGTCTTATTACATATTTCTTCTGGCAAAGTCAGTTGTATAGTGCATTTTCTGTTGTTCCAAAGGTCTTTGTGCTGAAGTTGTTATTCTTAAAATATTATAATCATCTGCCATCTCCAGCTTTGTTTCAAGCACCAAGACAATATTTCCCAAGCATGGTTCATTCCTCTTTGTTTCCAACTTTCTCATTCCAACCGAAATATTTGTCAATGTCTTCATCATAAACGTTAGTGGTTTGTGAAAAATAATTCCCCTGATTTATTTCCTTATATGTGTGTAGATATTATCCCATCACAGGCAGCATTGTACTTCAGGGTAGCACATGAAGTGTTCTTTTTGACTATGAATATGATGTCATTCTTCTTGGATGGGCTATTCCCTAGCACAGGAAACCATGTGATTGTCTGATTCAAAATGGCAGTACCACTCTTCTGCATCTCACCCATGCCTAGGATACCGATCATTGTGTGTTCCATTTCATTTTCTGAAAAACTCTCAATTTCCCTTGGTTCATACTTCTAAAAATCCATGTTCTGATATTTAATATATTTTTGGAAATTTTTCTTACCATTTTGATTCAAGCCCCATTAGTATATGAAAGTCTTTAAAGGTTTTACTTCATCTCTGTTGATCTGGTAAACTCTACTTTGAGAAGGCAGCTATTCCTTGATGGAACTGACCATCAATTTCTCATATGGAAGTTAAAGTTCAAGTTGAAGAAAATTAGAGGTCCACAAGGACCAAAATTGATCCTAAATATATCCCAAGGGAATTTTGAGTAAATCTCAAGAACAGATTTGTATCATTAAATACTATGATGGAAGACATGATGCCATGTGGGGAGACATCAAGATCATTAGGTGAAATAAACAAAAGGTAATTAAAAAGACAGGAAAGAAAGAAAAGATCAAGCAGATGTCCGAAGACATCTCCTTATTGTAGAACAGCTAAAGCAAGTGGAAGACATGACAAAGTCAGAGCTGCATACAAAATTCAAAGGACACCATAGGAGAAAGAAAGTATTATAATGAAATGTGCAAAGAACTGGAGTTAGAATATCAACAAGGAAGAACATGTTCAGCATATGCCAAGCTAAAAGAACCAAAAATAATATTAAGTCCTCTAGTTTCTATATTGAGAGATTCTCTGGGAAAACACTGAATGATGCAGGAAGCATCCAAAGAAAATGGAAGGAATACCCAAGATTCATTGTACCCAAAAGAACTGGTCAACATACAATCCTTTCAGAGGTAGAATCTGACCAAGATCCAATAATACTGGAGGAAGAAGTTCACACCACACTGAAGGCATTAGGAAAAAGCAAGCACAATGAATTGGTAGAATATCAATTGAAAATTTTCAACAAGCTGATGAAGCACTGGAAGCACTCACTCATGTATGCCAAGAAAGCTGGAAGACAGATAGTTGGCCAACCGACTGGGAAGAAGGCCATATTCGTATCCATCCCACAGAACGTTGATCCAACAGATTGAAGGAATCATTGAATATATCACATCGAAGCAAAATTGGGTTACTGATCATTCACCATCAGTGGAAGAAATGCATCAACAGAACCTTTCAGAAATTCAGGAGAGGCCGTGGCATGAGTGACTGCACTGCTGATGTTAGATAGAACTTGACGAAAGCAGAGACTAGCATAGGGATGTTTTGTAGGCAAAGTCATTCAACCATATGGATCCTACCAAAATTTAGACAGCATTGAGAATCTTGAGAATCTGGGACACTCCATTGGATCATACAGAACCTCTAGATGGACTTCTTTTGCATAGAATAAGTAAATTCAAAATGAGAAAAAGTGTGCATATGGATTGTGTCCTTTCAGCATACTTTGTTTGTATGCTGAGCAGATAACTTGAGGAATGGGACTATTTGTGAAGAACACATTATTAGGAGTCGAAGGCAGTTCATTCACAACCTGTGATGCAAATGACACCATCTAGTTTTCCGAAATCAAAAAGGACTTGAAGCACTTGCTGATGACAATCAAGAATTGCAGCCTTCAGTATAAATTGCTTGATGTAAAAAAGACCAAAATCCCCACAAATGGACCAATAGATAACAGCACGATAAATGGAGAAGTGATGGAAGTTGTCAGGGATTTCACCTTGCTTGGATCTATCATCAAGGCTCACAGAAGCAGCAATCAAGAAATCAAAGTATGCATTGCATTGGGTAACTATGGGGCAAAAACTTTTATTTCAAGAGTTGAAGAGCAAAGAGATAGCTTTGAGGGCAAGGTTTCCCAACTCAAGCCAGAGTACAGTGAACCCTCGTTTATCGCGGTTAATCGGTTCTAGACCCTACCGTGATAAATGAAATTCCGCGAAGTAGGATTCCTT
>NW_022103907.1:8540702-8544049 GCF_000313985.2 Echinops telfairi | reverse complement strand
CGAAGTGGCGAGGGTTCACTGTATTTCCAATCCCCTTATTTGCATATCAAAGTTGGTCAGTGAATAAACAAGAGCAAGGAAGAATTGATGCGTTGACTTAGGGTGTTGGTGAAGGATGCTGAAAGGATCATGGACTGACAAAAACAGACAAACAAATCTGTTTTAGGAGAACTATAGTTAGAATGCTCTTCGGAAGGGAGGCGGGCAGGACTCTGTCTCATGTTCTTTGACAACTTATCAGAAGACATCAGTCCCTGGAAAAGCACATCATGCTTGAAAAAGTTAAGTGGCAACCAAAAAGAGGAAGACACTTGACAAGGTGTTTTGATATAGTGGCTGCAACAATAGGCTCAAATATAACATAATATCCTGTGAGGATGGTGTCGTTTGGGGCTCTTTTGGGCATGGGGCAGCTATGATTTGGAACTGACTTGCTGGCTAGAAATGGATCATTACACTATTACCTTCTAATTTAAATCTCAACAAGCTCCTGATTGCAGTAAGTGGAGGGCCAAATGATTAGCGCCAGGGCAGAAGTCATCTGATAATTGCTGCTTTCAGTTGCAGGAAGGCCTGGAGGCAGGATTCAACAAATCATGTAAATTGTTGATCTTCTGTATTACTCCTTCCTCTTCTTTTAAAAAGCTCATTGTCCGTAGGCTCTTTAGGTCATTTATATTCCCTGAAACCCAGCGTCTCCCTATCTGCACAGAGCATAGCAGCTGAGAATAAACTTGACTTCCAAATGTTTGTGAGTTTGGATTATTTTTAACAGCAGGATGCTAGCCAGCTGCATACACTGACTTTCTTAGAGTAGACGTGGTGAGCTGCTGGTGCCTTCTTTCCAGACCCCATGTTCATCCTAAGCAGTGGCCAGCGTTCAGAGATGGACAGAACGAGGTTAAGGGTACCTGTAGTGATTGCTGAACTGCACCTTTCTTTGTACAAAACTAATAAACTCAACAAGGTGCAGCCAGTGATCTGGGTCGCATTAGAACCATTTTCTAATGTCTCCACTTACTCCTTTTCGAACACACGCTCAGTCAGGATTCTGACAATTCTGGTTCTTTTCTTCTTTCCAGGGCTTCATCTTTCACCTCTTAGCAATCAAATTCTATGTGTTTCTTTTTGAGAAAATAGAGTCTCATGAAGCAATTGTCACAAGGTTCAGAAAACCCTGACCAGAGGGCCCGGGCAGAGATGTCATCATGTGAGAAATTACTGAGCAACCGGTGCCTTCCCCCTGCCCTAGATGATGCCCTTTGAGAGGAAACGACAGGCGTTTCCCCTGGCTTATGTCTTCTTGGTTTTCTCAAGGATGACAGAATAGTGTCCTCTTATGCAGAATTTAGGCCCCTTTGTGGGGTCAGCATGAGAATGGGTAATGCATTAAAAAATAGTTTCTTGGTAATGAATTTCAGTATAAGTAAATTTCATGTGAAACATTTTCTTAGATTATAAATTTGTGTCTGCAAACACAGTTTTGACTATGTTTTGTTGTGTGTTTTAGGGCAGGATGGTGTTCCGTAGAATGTTGTGGCTCTGTAATTTGGGGGTAGATCACCAGATCTATATTCCAAACCCGACTCCGAGTAATTCAAACCACAGCCTTTATATTAGCAAGTAAGAGTTTAAGTGCTTGCATCATAAAATAATCTTTTAACATATGGAAAGGAGTACAATTTCAAATTATTGATAATATGAAAACAGCTGTGAGTAATTGAGTCTACATTGCAACAAAACTTTATTTATAAAATAAGTGGCAGGCCACACATAGCCACACATGACTGACATATGTTAGAGATGAAACATGTTGTTATTATTTCAAGATATGATAGTTACTTAATGCTTAATTTAAGGCAATGGTGTATGTAAAGCCACAGATCATTCCATATTTATTGGATTTTTCTAGGTAATTCTTATAATAGCTCAAAGTTACTAATTAGTCGTCAATGTTTTGTAGTAATTTTCAACTTATATATTAATTGAGTCATTCAGCGTATGTATATTTATTGAGATTCTATTTTGCACCAAATATAGTCCTTGGTACTGGGGATATCAAGGAATCCACAAGACAAGCACATTTACAGTTATCAAAACTGCAATTGGATTGGTGAACCTGGGAAAAACCTGTGAACAGCATGGTGTTCTTTGAAGAAATTTCCTCTTTCACACCTGCAAAAGTGGAGGTTGTGAGTGAAATAAAGACTTGAGGGGGCATTTGAATGGAGGGCACTTCTGTCTGCTCTCCTCTCTGACTCTTGCTAGATGAACTGCAGGATCAGCCACCAAGCAACAAAGAATGGTCCTTTATGCCACTTGCTCTTCAGCCCGGGCTGATGCAACGGAAAGAAGGGAGGGACCCTTTCCAGCCAATAACTTTCCTACCTTATTTGGGTCATTATTATTCTCACAGAAATTCTATTATGATAGATTGGGGAGAGAGATATCCTAAAATGTGATTAAAATAAGGATTTTCTTGGTCTAGTATGGGCAAATATTCTTCTTTAAAGCCATGATAATGGGTTTTCGTCATGGTCTGAAAGCAAAGAATAAACTGGTTAAAAGGCTTGATAGATCCCGAGGTATCCGTACAAGTGCTTAGCAAAAGAGCTGAGGGCTAAAGTGCCCCATAAAGCATTCCATAGGAAAAGTGATGATAGTTATAGTAAAATAAAATAGGACGGTAGCCAGCGTGAAGATTTACTGCAACTTCTCAAACTATATAACAGCAGAAAGAGTGGGATGATGGTTTGCCCCTCTGTATGATTGTTTAGCAGCTCACAATTCTTCCTTCTCTGATATTCTCAAAAATAAATCTTCCACAGTTCTTCAATGTGCCACTTCCTCATGGTAGCTGTGCAGAGTTATAGTTTGAGATAATCCAGAACCCCGAGGGCAAGTCGTTTCCAAAGTTTTTATATCAGACATGAGAATATGATCCTTGTGAATGTCATTGATACTATATTTCTATCAAGGTATCAATTATTTACATATACAGCCTCAGATCTTCATGCATTTTGCAATGAAAGAGTGACTATACGTTGGCTAGGCATGAAGGATGAGGGAAGGCACCTTACAAGACAGAAATGGAGGGAATGCATATGGGTAAAATGAAGCTGGAAAGGTATAGAGAAGAATGACGGAGGTTTAAAATATTCCTATTCACTAGGTACCCTTTACTTCTGTAGTCGTACATTTAGCTCTGAAAACAAAACTGAACATAAAGGTGCAAGAAAGCTTCCTTCTGAGTTGGTTTATTATCCAGCAAGTAAGAACCCTGCCTGGTGATCTAATTTGATCTTTAAAATTGAGTAAGATCTCAGAAGCAACAAAGCCCACATGGA
>NW_022103907.1:8532934-8539897 GCF_000313985.2 Echinops telfairi | reverse complement strand
TGATTATTTGAGCACACAATAAGATTTTCAATCTACTCCATTATATAGCAACTTCACCACCCTCTTTTAGCTTATTGTCAGGGCAAATTTGATTATGAATTCCACTATATATCGGAGGAACTTAATAATTTAGTTATTGAAACAACAAATCACAAGAGATGAACATTTGGGGTCTGAGATAACACAAATTCAGCAGCACTTTTTAGTAGATCATTGCCATTTCATTATTATTCCTGAGGAAAAGCTGTATTTCATGTTATCAACAATTCAACTCAAGAATTTTTCATGAGTCCAGAACACTGGAAATTTATCTCTGTTAAATATGATGAGGCTCCACTGTAAGTGAGTTCTGAATTTATGTGTTAGCATTCGGCTAATACTTTTGTAACCTTGTTCATATGACCTCACATGCCAATTTTCGGTTTTAAATTTGAGATTCTTTGGAGTGGTATTATCAAAGTGGTGAAAGTGAACATAGATGATTCTAACAGTATTTCAAGATATGTATATTCTTTTCCTCTTAGATAATCAACTTTTGGAAGAATACAAGGATCTTTATCATACTTTTAATTTTGAATATATTTTATGCTATACTGGTTCATTTCTTTTTCTCTTTGATGCTTTAAATAAATCAGATTTCGTCACCAGAAAAATGCAGTGAGCTATCTAATAGGAAAATGTCCTGATCCCTTACTAATTTCTCTTAAGTAAATACTTTTTGGATACCTCAAAAATGTATGCCAGGCATTTAAAAAATAGTTTTATTGGGGTATAACTAACAGATCATCCAATTCAGTAGTTCAATTGTATTGAGTTGTGCAATCACCACAATCCATGATAGGAGATTTTCTTCTTTCTTGTACCCCTGTTGACTTGTCATTTCCCCCCAGCTTCCCCTTCCATCCCCTTAATCTCTAAACTCCCTGCCATTGAATCTATTCCATTCATGGTGACCCTACTAGAGAGGGTAGTACTGCCCCATCGGTGTAGAAAACCTCAGCCTTGTAGCAGGGAGTGGCTGTTGATTCGTGCTGCTGCCCTGGCGAATCGCAGTGTAAAGTAACCACTGTAAGAACTATGCCCTACGAACGTATTAACCCAGTTACTGCCTCTATGGATTTACCTATCCTGAATTCTCTGTACAGCAAAGCACACAAAACAAAGACGACTGCCCTCCCTCCAAAGGAAACCAAGAAACAATAGCCCAATAAAACACACCACCTCTCTCCCTGACATGATGCTGAGCACTAGATAACTGAGAACGCCGAAGGAGATACTTCACAACAGTCAGCAAGGCCGTCAGTGGCCGTCCTTGCTCTATGTATCTACATTTAATACTTTTACCAATTAAAAAGCAAACTGTTATTTGACTTTTCGGTGAAGAGAAGGAACAAAACTGTGATTCGGAACGTCTTTGGAAAGGGACAACGGGTGGAGAGTTGACTTTTACAGGTAATTTCTGAGCGGACACCTGGCTTCCAGTTTGGCAGCATTTCAAGTCACCACTGTCTGGTGTCTGGATGTCGCACTGCGTCGGAGTTGATCTTTTAGATATGCAAATGAGTACATGATGCACTTTATTGCTGGTAGGGGAAAAACAAAACTAGGTTCCCTCAGTCTATCTGTAAAGATAATAAAAATTCACTCATTCTCACCCCTAGTGATCCTTTAAGACAGAAGAAAATCACCCTTTGGGTTCACCAGGATTGAAATCTCAGGGGAGCGGAGCATGTCACCTTCCCACCACAGAGGAGATGGCAATTCCCATCGCCCGCTTTGTCGTGAGCAAGCCACTGTGTCTAGTTTGAGAAGTGTTTTTTGTGCCCTTCACAAAAGATTATTTCACAGATGTCTGTGGCAGTAATTAATATCTATCCGTTTTTATCAACATTTTAATTGTGTTGTCAATTTTTCTGTATGGTTACTGACTTTTGTACTGTTTGTCCTGGTGGCTCAGTGGTTCCCAGCTTGAGTGCTATTCAGAAATTCAACAGTTTGAATCCAGCCGCCTGTTCCCAGAAGAAATAAGAGACATTCTATTCATGTAGAATGACAGCCTCATAAATCCACAGAGGCAGTTTGACCCCTATGAATTGGAATCCATTCAATGGCAGTGAGCTTGAGTTTGGGTCCTAACAATTACCAAAGAAAGTATATTACAATCTACCAGTGTGATTATTAATTTTCCTACTTGATGCTATTATATGAGTTTTACAATAGTTTCTATTTTACGAAGGATCAAGTGTTCTTTTCACCATTATGACATATCCCTTTTTATCTTTAAGGCATATTTTGCTTTATTATCTGTTCTACTCTCTAGAAAATCACATTTCTTTTGATTATTTGCATACGCAATTTTCTATTTTATTTTTAAATTGTGTCTTTTAAGTATTTCTTATAAGCAGCGTAGTTTTTTATTGTGTTCATTTTTACAATTTCAGTAACTTTTAATTGAATAATTCTGTGATATTAATTACATTCCCCATATTGTGCAACCATCACTATTACTCATTTTCCAAAGCTGTCATCACCCTCAATAGAAACTCAGTACACTTAACTAATATCACCTTGTTATCTTCTACAATTCACTTCTAGCAATCAGTAATACATTTTTGTATGCATTTTCCTATTTATATATTTACTTATGTGGAATCATAAAACATTTGTCCTTTATGACTGACATTTAATTCAGCAGTCTGTAATATGCTGACATTTTAATCCTCTTTATAGACAAATATTTATTCTAAGGGTATACCATATTTTTGTTAATCACTCCATATGTTGGTGGTCTTTAGACTGTTTCACCTTTAGGCTATCACAATGGGTGTTCAAGTATTTTTATTTGAGTTTCTGGTTTTAATACTTTGCGGACTATATCTTGTAGTGGAAATCCTCTGTCATAGGGTAGTTAGACACTTAATTGTTTCAGGAATTTTTCATTATTTCCCATAGTGACTGTATATTTTATATCCTACCCACAATAGATAATGGCTTACCATTCCTCAGACGCCCACCAAACTTGGTATATTCCATTTATCTTACAACCATTATATGTGAGTGGTGGTGGTGAAGTGATATATCATTGTGTTTTTTTATATATATTTTCCTAATGGCAGCAGAAGAAAGACATTAGTGAGTTGGATTGACACAGTTATTAAGACTATAGTGTCAAATATAACAGCAACTTTGTGGATGGACTTGGATCAAACAATATTTTTTTCTATTGTATTGGATCTGTATAAATCAGACCAACTTTATAGCGCTTAACAAAAACCAAAATTAATGACATTAAGCATCTTTTTAAGTCCTTAGCTCACCCCACCAGCCCCCCAAATTGGTAACCTTTTTTGTTGCTATTAGGAGTATTTATAAATTCTGGATATGAAACCAATTACCCACTGCATAGTAAACATTTAAATATGAAATAGTAACTTAGGGACTTTACCACTGTGTCGACAATATAAGGACCTTACAAAATTTATTTCCATGTATCCCACTTCCCAAAATTTGAGCTATTCTCCCATTCCCCCTCATTATTTAAATTTGCCCACAGAGTTACAATTTTCCCACAGAGTGACTTAACAAATACCTTGTTTTTCAGCTAGGTTTATTTTGCTTTAATCTTAACAAATGGTTCAGGATTTACTTTAATTTGGTCTTTGGTAGACATATTTTGTCATTTTTTAAAATTTCCGTATTTCCCCTTATGTTTAAAGGAATATTTTGCAGGTTATAAAATTATTGGTCGGCTGCTGTTTGTTTTCTGTATAGATATTTTGATGATGAAATAGTCTCTTGCTTTTTCATCATTTATATTGAGATGTCAATTTTATCTTTATTATTATTCATTTGAAAGAAATACTTCATTTACACTTTGGTTGTCATGTTCAGGTTTACCTACAATATTCTTATTTTTTTTTAACCCTCTTTATAAGGCACAGTACTTCATGAATCGAGTTTTACCTTTCCAAAATTTATCGGAAATTAGCTTATCAAAATTTTATACAATATTCTCCCTATTCATTTTATAGAGAAACACGGGCCTACTTTACATTGTATTGTGTGTATATTTTTTCCATTGATTTTTCTTTCTTTTTCTGTCTTAAAATTGTAAATTTCCTACATATTTATTTCACAGTTTAATAAACATTCCTGCTTTAAGCTGGGTACTCTACGTTAGCAAAACTTGTGATGTTTATGCACACACACACATACAAATTTATATCAAGGAAATAGCTTGCATAGTTGTAGAATCTGACAAGCCTTGTCCAGGTATAGGAATGCTCCAAGTCATGAGTCAGATCCTAAGTTGGAGGTTTCTCTTTACTCTCATAGCTTTTGGGTCTATAAACAGAAATAAGCAGGAACAGGTAAAGGTATAGTTAAATGATGGATGAATCCAAGGTTGGCAGGTCAGAAGGTAGGCCATTATGGTTCCCAAGTTTGACAAGCAATAGGGCAGATCAGTGACTTCAGTTCTAAGAATGGACATTGATGAGCTAGACACAGAATCTAAATGAGAAAAAACAACCAAAAAACCCACTTCACTGTCAATTCAAATGATGGCAGTGAGTCTGTTTTGGATTCTGTATCTGGCTCATTAATTTATATATAGTCATATATATGGGGATACCGCCCACAAAACAGAATTTTTTTCAAAGCTATGTATTCACTTTTTTTTTTTGACAAAACTATCTTATCACCTACAAAGTACTCTCCGTTGTGCTTAATACATTTGTCCAGTCTGCGATTAAATTCTTGGAAACATTTTGCAACTTCATCTGTTTCGGTGACTGACAGCACCTCCCTTCATTTTTTTTCATTGTTTCTACATCGTCAAATCATTGTCCTTTCATGTCCCTCTTCATTCACAAAAACAAGAAGTCACACAGAGCAAGGTCCGGAGAGTAAGGTGTGTGGGCAAGAGAGGCATGTTGATGTTTGCCAAAAACTGGTGCACTGAGATGTTCTGCGTGAGCAGGTGCATTCTCATGGTGACAAACCAGTCCCCATCTGCCACAAATCAGGCCTTTTTTTGTCACACACCGTTACAAATTCTTTTCAACATCTCTAAATAGAAAGCTTGATTAATAGTCTGACCAGGTGGAACAAACTCCAAATGCACTACAAGTTGCCATTTTTGTCCATTCAGGAAGGTCTGATGGCCCTTCAGAAGGAGGTACGTCTTCCATCAACATATCACCCTTTTGAAACCTGAAAACCACTGGTCCACTTGAGCTTTTCCCAGAGCACTTCTTTGTTAGTTGTTTTCAGTATCACAACAGTTTCTGTGGCATTTTTCCTGAGTAGGAAACAAAATTTCAGAGCTGCATGCTATTCTCTTAAATAGGCCATCACCTAAAACTAGGTTCAAGTGAAACAGCTTGAAAAAATTCGCTGTAACAAGAGAGACACTTTCCAGGTGATGCCACTGGGGGCACTAACTCTGTGTGAGTTTCAGGATGCTTGCCTAGCAGGAATAATGCATACTACCTCCATTTTGGCAGGGATACCCCACGTATGCAGAGAAAGACTCATAGAACCCCTACAGAACAACGCAGAAATGCCTCTGTGGGTTTGAGAGACTGTAACACTTCGCAGGAACAGAGAACCTCACCTTCTATGGTTAATATCTGGTTTACCTTTGGGGATACTTATATATTTCTTCTTTTGATTTTTTTCTATTTCTTATTATGCTTCACAGTTTTGTATTTGCTAATTTACTGGCTTTTTTATTTGATTTTTCTGCTTGATTTATTTTTGAAGTTGGACTTAGTTTCTGAAAAACATGGCCCTTTTCACTTTAGGTCTTTGGCCTCAACAAAAACTTTGGAAAGAACATTAGACCTTTGCTTACTCAGTCTTATGCTCCATTTTCTGTCTCCATGTATTGAACTTCTCAAGGTTTGTTTCCGTTTCCTGTTTTGTTTTTGCGATGCAGAATATGTCTGTGAGGTGCAATAGCACTAAACGGTCATACTGCACTTTCACAGGCAGAAAGGAGACTTCTTTTGTTGCTTGCCTTGCATTTTTCACTGTGTCCACTTAATCCCTGATGCAAGCACATCTTAAGATGCTTTTATTTTTTACATGTCATTTCTTGTTCTGCTCAGTGACAGACACTCTAGTGTTCCAAAGCCAGAACCTGCTTTTAAAGACCACCCTGATTTTTGCTCATCTCTGTAATCTTTATTTATGTTAGGTCTATGCTCCTAAAACATCTGTCTTCATTTCTGGTTCAAGTAAAACTTAGTGTTTCATCAAACTAATAACTGTGTGTTTGTCTGGAAGTGGTGAGGGTGAAAATTTACCCTTACAGGTCTCTGAAAAAAGCTAAGACAGCTAGTGATACTCTTTATGTTCATAATAAATGCCTTTATATGATGGTATTTGAGACTATGGTATGCTCAAAGATATTTCCCAGGAGATTGATTTAAACACTAAAATAATTCAGTTTATCTTCATTGAGCAGTTCCATTAAAATACAATAAAGGGGAAAAGACTGAAATAGAAAAATATCCTCCATATTTAGTAGTTATTACATCTTCACTTGGTCCTGCAAAGGTTAAGCAGTAAAGGACTTATCTGCTAATGGAAAGTCTGATGGTCCAAACACATACAGGGGCCTCATGGGAGAAACACCTTACAGGGGGCTATGCCTGTCTAGGTTACAGCCGAGAAAACCATGTGAGGCAGCTCTACTCTGTCACTCTTGGAAGCTGTTAGTTGGAATAAACTTGGAATAAACTTGGTGGCACCTAACTACAACAAAAAGGATATCAGAAGAACCGAACACACACAAAAGAGAACAAGGGGAAATGAAGTAAATAGAAAATCAGTTCAGAATATTAAACATGCTAGTCTTTTGAACTTTTCAAAGAAAATTCCAGAGAGAATGGAAATAAGAAATTATTAAAGAAATAGTTCAAAACAATTTCCACGATATGAATGCAAAATAAAAGA
>NW_022103907.1:8529907-8531267 GCF_000313985.2 Echinops telfairi | reverse complement strand
AAATGAAAATTTTTGAGCAGAATAGAAAGAAACTGTTAATCGTATCATAGCAAAGCCAGAAACTGCATAAAATAGAAATGTGTCAGAGAAAATAAGTTAAGCATTTCCTATGAAATTAAGTGATAGGAAAACGGTCAGTCTGAACTTTTACAGGCAGAAAACTTGAGGCACGCAGCAAGACTAATTGTGGTACTCACAGTATAGAACTTTGAATAATGGAAAGAAAATTATAGTATAAATGAACTTTAATATTACTGTAGGGAGTCAGTTAATATATAGTAAGATATATAATTAAGATTTTCTTAAGGAAGAGAGCTCTAAAAAATAACTCAAGGAAATAATATCATTAACAATAGTAACACAAAGAAATGAAATACTTAAGAATAAACCTAGTTAGAGAGAAAGAGAGTTATACAAAGAAAGTTACAGAATACTACCACAGAACAAAGACCTACATAAATGGAAGACTATTCCATGTTCATAAATAGGAAGGTTTAACAAAGTGAAAATGTCAATATTACCCAAGGTAATCTATGAATATAACATAATTTTGATGCAGATCTCAACTCCATTCTTTAAAGAAATAAAATTTTAAAAACCTAACTAATTATTAGCTATATATGGAGAGGAAGAAATCCAGGATAAGCAAAGAATCTCTCCTAAGGGGTGCATAAGCAAATGTGGCGAGGAAAGCTGATGGTGTCCTACTATTGAAAGATACAGTGTCTGTGGTCTTAAAGGCTTGAAATTAAACAAGTGGCCATCTAGGAGGGAAGCAAGAAAGCCCACATGGAATGATCATGCCAGCCTGTGTGATCATAGGGTGTCGATGGAAATAGGTATCTGAAGTTCAAAACCAAGCAATCAAACTGATGTGAAGGAGCATAGGCAAGTAGAGACCCAAAGACCATGTGTGAGATAATTGGACAGTCCCTCACAGAAGGGCCACATGGTTGGGTGATATCAAGGGGGAAGTACAGCACTGATGAAACACACAACTATCCTCTACTTTAAGAGAAAAATTAATCATTTTATTGGGGGCCCATACAACTCTTATCACAATCCATTCATACATCAATTGCGTCAAGCAATTTGTACATTCACTGCCCTCATCGTTCTCAAAACATCTGCTCTCCACTTAAGCCCTTGGCATCAGCTCCTCATTTTCCCCCTCCCTCCCAACATCTTCCTCCCTCGTGAGCCCCCAATAATTTACAAATTATTATTATTTTGTCATGTCTCACACTGTCTGACGTCTCCCCTCACCCACTTCTCTGTTGTCCATCCCCCAGAGAGGAGGTTATATGTAGATCCTTGTAATTGGTTTCCCCTTTCTACCCCAGCTTCCCTCCACCCTCCC
>NW_022103907.1:8527261-8528439 GCF_000313985.2 Echinops telfairi | reverse complement strand
TAAATATAGAACCCACTGGATGGGAAAACAAATTTTTGACAATGGACAAGGTACTCATCTCTTTCTCAGGAAGATAACAGAACCTCAATATTAAAAAGACAGGTAACTTCATTTAAAAGGGGGTGAAGGACATGAAAAGACCATTTGTCAAAGACAACATTCAAATGTCCAACAAATGTTGAAGCAATGCATACAATCCCTTGCCATCTAGGACATGCAAACCAAAGCAATGGTGAGCTACTACTATATACACACAGCTAAGTTGACAAAATAAATAAATGAATAAATAATGCTGGCGGGACTGGGATCTTCATGTACTGCTGGTGGTGCTATAAATGCCTACAGATACTTTGGAAAGCAGCATGAGACTACTTCTAACACAGTAGAACAGAAATTCCATCTGATCTAGCAATCCCTCTGGAAGTAAGCATCATTCCATGGACAGACACATGGGGTACCCCTCACCCCACATCAGATTTTTTTTCCAGATCGATGTCTTAGCAGAAGAATGGGTTTTGTAGCTTGGGTTGTGTACACAAAAGTATTCTCAAACCACAAACATTGCTATCCAGTCTATTCTGGCTCTTAATGACCCCATAGGAAAGGGCAGGATTCCAGAGACTGGACCTCTTTACTTGGGTAGAAAGCCCTTCCTTCGTGCAAAGGCTTAGCTGGTGTTTTCAAAATGCTCATCCTGTAATTAGTAGCCCAACATGTAAACAACCATCCAAGTACCAAACACCTCAAGATATGGAACATTGTGCAGATAATCATAAGGACAAATACCGTATGAGGCCATTTTTGTGATGAATTAAAAAATCAACAAGGTAACAAACATTGGAGTTTGCCAAAGCAGGGAGAGTGGAGGAAGCAGGACGAAACAGTGGCCTGCATGGTTGAAAGGTGATAGCAGGCCTGTGGAGGATGCTGATCTCCACTACTTGGAGAGTGAAAATCCAGGAGCCAGTGAGAGGATTTGATTGGTAGTTTAGGCTGTGGAGTTCACGTTTGATGATCCGAGATGTAAACTGCCAGCTCCATGTAGCTGTTAAAGTATCATAATTTAAATACATGAAAATCATTGTGTCCTTTGTCTGCTAAAAGAAAGCAACACTTTAAGCATAAATCACTAAACATCCTTGGACATGTTGAATGGTGTTTAGTAAAAGGATTAATAA
>NW_022103907.1:8523863-8525438 GCF_000313985.2 Echinops telfairi | reverse complement strand
CCTAGGACAAGAGACATAGAAATTGATTCTACCCAAATTGGGACTAGGGCAATGACGCATATAAATACACAAATATATCATATAAACATATATAACAGTAATTACTGTATATACTCGTGTATAAGCCGAGTTTTTCAGCACATTTTTTTTCTGCTGAAAGAGGCCCCCTCCGCTTATACTCCAGTGAGGGTCCCACTTACCTGTTCTCTAGTGCAGAGCAGGTGTTCTCCAGTATCTCCAGCTCATGGCCAGCACCTGCATCTGTGGGCACCTACCTGCAGCTCATCTGCCGGCACCTGTGGGTAGTATGAAAACTGCTGATATCACCACTCTTCTCCTGCGTCGGCTGTGCCTTACTGGGAAAGATCTGCCCACTTCTGTGTGCTGGTACCCGGGGTGTGCCGCATCCTTGTCACATGAATGTCAGATGTGGCGGCTGCTCTTCTCCTGCTCTTCTCCAGGGCTGTGACCAATGAGTAGCCTTTGCAGTCTTACCTGTGATTGGCCACGCCCCCTCTCTCCCCCCAGCCATTGCTGAATACAACTACCTGTATATCTCTGGTCTTGGATATACAATATATTTATTTCCTGTACTTCGCCTGCTGTATTTTATTTATTATTTTCTTATTAACCCCTATCTGGACCCAGTGTTGACTATGCTTGCATAGAGCAGACTGTGTTAGGACTCATAATATACACGCTGCGTTGTGTATGCACAGTGTTACTGCATGTGTTGTGTTAGCACTTCCCATACATATGTGGTAATGCTGCATATCCAGTAGCTGCTGAACTTCCCACCCTAGGCTTATACTTGAGTCAATAAGTTTCCCAATTGTTCGTGGTAAAATTAGGGGCCTCGGCTTATATATGGGTCAGCTGCTACTCGAGTATATACAGTAAGTGATTGAATTAAAATATCGCTTTGGTATATTTTTAATGCTTTCATATCCAATGCGTTAGATTCACACCACCTTATATATAACATTGTATATATTCTATGTATCTTTAAATATATATTTATAACTATATCATAAATTTATAATTATAAATTAAAATGTTAAATATGTATTATAAATTAAATTATATATTTATAAATATAATTATAAGTACTTTAGTTTTATAGATTAATACATTTGATCAAAAGTTAATTGACTTTATTCAGTCTAGTTTTTCAAACTCATTTCAGTGATTTTTTAATTAAAATCATTTTGATTTCTAGAAAGTTTATAGGTTTATTACTCAATTACTTTATGTGATGGTATTCAAAATTTTTGAAAATTAATAGATGATTGGATTTTTCCATGAACTTTTTAAAAGGCCCCTGGTGCATTTATAAACACACATGGAACAGTGACAACAACAATAAAAATAATAACCAAACTCACTGCCTTGAGTTTTTCTTCAACTCTTAGCAACCCTAAAGGACAAAATAGAATGGTCCCTTTGAGTTTCCAAATGTCAGAAAACCTAGATCCCCAATTAAGTGCCTAGAGGCATCCTACTCTTCAAAGAAGGCTCCTTCCAGAAAACATGAGCTTGACTCACTAAATGGGCAGGGCAGCCCAATTGTCTATC
>NW_022103907.1:8520678-8522387 GCF_000313985.2 Echinops telfairi | reverse complement strand
CTTTTCTGTTGTTTTATCCATTTTTGGGAGGGGGATCTGGTCGTGGAATATATGTCAAATGTTCCAATCGGTTTATTCTTTCTCCCCCTTCTCACCCCATGTTCCCCCTACCCTCATGATATCACTACTCCATTATTGTTCCTGAGGGGTTTATCTGTCCTATATTCCCTGTGCTGACAACTCTTATCTGTACCATGTATATGCTCTGGTCTACCTGGATTGTATGGTAGAACTGGGGTCATGATAGTGGGTGGGGGCATTAAAGAACTGGAAGAATGAGACGTGTTGTGTGTTTAGTCAGTACTATACTGCAACTTGGTTGGCTCATCCCTTCTTGTGACACTTCTGTGAGGGGATGTTCAATTGTCTATACATGGGCTTTGGGTTTCCACTCTGACACCCCCCCTTCTTTTGCATTGATAAGATTGTTTGTTTTGGGTCTTCTGATGCCAGATACCTGATCTTGTCAACACCTTGTGATCACACAGGCTGGTGTGCTTCTTCCACTTGGCTTTGCTGCTTCCCTGCTAGTTCACCATGAGTTTAACTTCAAGCCATTAAGAGCACAGATGCTATAATAGCCAGGCACCATCAGTTTTCTTCACCGCATTTGCTGATGCATCCATTTTGACTTCAACAATTGTGTCAGGAAGGTGAGCATCACATAATGCCAGGTTATTAGAACAGTGTTCTTGCTCAACTTCAATTTTTAAAATTGTAGAAGCAGATGCTTTCCCCCCCCACTGGATGTAGTTCCCAAACCATGCACAAATTACTGTTCTCCGAGTTAGATACCATGATTTGTTCAGCATGGGTTATTTGACTATTCTTTTGACCATGCCAAAAACATGGAATTAGGAATGATCCTGCCTAGACAGTTCACAAAAGAACAAGGATGCCTTTCAGGGCAGATATTAATAAATACATGCCTGCTACAATGTATCTCTTTACATAGCACACACAGAGACAGATACACATTCTTATACATACAGTTCCACGAAGGCTCTAACTTATCATAGTAGAAGTTTCCTAGTTTTATCGACAGAACACTCACTTTTTTCCCCAAAGGGGAAACAATGCAGTAAAATGAAGCTCAAACCTCAAGGTATGTTGATGGTGTTGCACTTCATTTTTCAACCTTTGAGTAAATGTGCTTAATATAATATGGCAAAAGTGAGATAATAAAACTTTTAAAAATGTAAATATCATAGAGAGCTCAGTTGGAGATGGAATACAACTTCAGAATTCAAAACCTCTCTATCCAAATCCATAGTAAACTCCTTCTTAATATCACATTGCTGGACACACTTTTAGGTAGACACCTTCAAGGTAGTAAGGGATGCCATCTTTTAGGTACTAAGGGATGCCAAGACTTTTGTAACATCCTGCCATTTATACCCCACTATCTAGGGTTTTTATTGTTTGTTTGTTTTGTTTTTTTTAATCAGCGTTAGGCCTCTGACTTAAACTTTATCTTAAGGGAGTTTTCCTCAGAGAGTGTCTCGGAGCACTGTTATAACTAAGGACATGGCAGTCTTGTCAGAACTGTATTTCTAGTACGTGCTCATCACCAAATTGTTAGCATGGACCCTCAATATTATATAGAAATACAAAAATATACTACTTATATTAGGAAATAATTCAAATGTAAATAAGTAGTTAAAAATACAAACATATTAATAGTCGCAAATTGTTAGCATGGAGCCTCA
>NW_022103907.1:8512704-8519390 GCF_000313985.2 Echinops telfairi | reverse complement strand
ACATCTATTATTCTTCAGTTTTCTTAATAAAATGTCCAACCTTCACATGCATATAAGGCAATTAAAAATACCATGGTGTGTAGGTGGGGGGGGGGTAGCATGGCACTAACCCACCCAAGGGGAGGGTATTGTTAATATCTCCACAGGAGAGGGAGAGAGAGACCAGTTTTCAACCCGATGCTCCAAGACATGAATACAACATACCCACATGTACCAGCGAACCAATAGAGAGGTCTGCAATGCCGTCCTGCATCCCAGCTATGTGGATACCCTTCCCCCACCCCCCAGAGAATGCACTGCAGAGGACAGCACTGAAGCTACAGTTTGGGGAGAGGGGCACATCTGATTAGAGCACACAGGAGAAACAAAGAGGGATGAAGATGAAGGGAAACACATCCTGGTCCACCAAACCCAGAGGACGATATTCCTACTCAAAGCAGACAATGCCCAGAGAGGACCATAGACGCCACCAGTGAGACATGATGTTCCTCACTGAACCATAGTGCTGTGGGGGGACAACAATGGGAACTGTGCCCAATCTGTCCCCATCACACTGGGGAGAAACACCAAGGGCATGCAACAGAGCATCAAGGGGAGCAAAATGGTGACTTTCCCTGGGAGTACCAAAAATAGACTTTGGAAGCAGAGTGTGGCACCCCATCAGACTTGATTGGAAAACAAACATAAGGGTCAACAAACAGACCTTGAACTATTTATAGGCTTTTCCATTTTTGACAGTGGCTTTCCTTTTGTTATTGTTATTTGGGTTTGGGATTTTGTTGTTGTTGTTGATATTGTTTTGTTGGCTTTGACTTCCTTTGTTGTTTTGTTTGGCTTTGCCTGGTTTTTGCATTTACTAATGTCTCTGCAAGTCTATCTAGGTCAGATAGATAGGATAAACAATTTGGAGATAAACAGAATGTGACGCATGTTTCTGGGGGGATACAGGAGAAAGGTAGGTGGGAGAAAGGAGGGAGGGAGGTGGGGGAAACCAACTCTGGGACAAGGGAACAGCAAGTAAACTAAAATTGATGGGCAGAAGGGCATAGGATGCCTAGTAGGGCTTAATCAAAGGAAATGTAGCAGCAAGGAATTGCTAAACCTGAATGAAGGCCCAATATGATCGTGGGTCAAGAGGAAAGTAAAAGGAAATAGAGGAAAGGACCAGAAGGCAAAGAACATTTATAAAGGTCTAAATACAGGCAAGTACACATGTAAATATACTTATATACAATGAGAAGGGACTAGATCTATGTACTCATATCTATATGTTAAGAATGAAGTTTGCAGATGGACATTGAGCCTTGACTCCAGTACTTCTGCAACACAAGAACACTTTGTTCTAATAATCTAGCATTCTGTGGTGCTCACCTTCCCAACACGATCACTGAAGACAAAATGGGTGCATAAGCAAATGTGGTTAAGAAGGCTGACGTTGCCTGGCTACCAAAAGATAGATGTAGTGCCTGTGACAGCAGTTCTCAACCTGTGGGTTATGACCCCTGTGGGGGTTGAATGACCCTTTCACAGGGGTTGCTCAGTTCATAACAGTAGCAAAATTAGAGCTATGAAGTAGCAATGAAAATAATTTTATGGTTGGGCATCACAACAACATAAGGAATTATATTACAGGGTTGCGGCATTATGAAGGTTGAGAATCACTGGGGGTCTTAAAGGCTTGAAGATAAACAAGCGGCCATCTAGCTGAGAAGCAACAAAGCCCACATGGAAGAAGCACACCAGCCTGTGTGATCATGAGGTGTCGATGGGATCAGGTATCAGGCATCTAAAACCCAGAACAAAATCATACTCAATGTGAATGTGGTAGGGGGTGGGAGTGGTGGAGTGGAGACCCAAAGTCCATCTGTACACAATTGGACATTCCCTCACAGAATGGCCACAAGGAAGAGATGAGCTAGTCAGGGTGCAGAATAACACCAATGAAACCCACAACTTCCCTCTAGTTCTTTAATACTTCCTTCCCCCCACTATCATGACCTCAATTCTACCTTACAAATCAGATTAGACCAGAAGATGCACACTGCTACAGATAAGAGCCCAAAACACAGGGAATCCAGGTTAGATAAACCCCTCAGGACCAACAATGAGAGTAGAGACACCAGGAAGATAAGGGGAACTTGGGCTTAGAAAGGGGGACTTGATCACAAGGATCAACTTATAACCCACTCTCAGGGGAACGAACAACAGAAAAGTGGGTGAGGGGCAACATAGGGTGATGTAAGATATAAAAATAATAATCTACAACTTATCAAGTGTTCATGAAGGAGGGCAGTGGAGGAGGGAGAGGGAAAATGAGTAGCTGATATCAAGGACTCAAGTAGAAAGAAAATGCTTTCAAAATGATGATGGCAGCATATGTACAAATGTGCTTGACACAACGGATGAATGTATGGCTTGATCAGAAAAGGTCAAGAGAAAATGGGGAGGAAGAGGGGGGCTGCCAAATGCATGAAACCCTCAACTAAAAATACAGACAGAAGAGGTTGTAGTATGATGTGATACATGTAGTAAGGATATTATTAAAATAGAGATATTTCAAAAGTTTTGTATGCTAATGAGAAGAATGCAGTAGATAGCCAATATTTAATGATACTGGAAAGGGGGTTGAAGTAATGATTATGAGTAGATAAGGACTCACAACAAAATGGATTAAAATATCGGTTACAAAACTGGGTTCAAACCTACTGAAAATGTTACGAATGACCCATGGTTAGGTATTATTTAATTTTGTAATAAATAGAGTCATTATGAGTCAGACGCAACACAATGACAATCACCCATAATAATGGGGGAACCATCCAGTTCATGTTATTAACCTTAGATAGGAGCACAGACTGTGTTTTGCAACCAATGGGCAATATCTAATGGGTACAGGTATGATTGTGGCAAATTATAAATATATAATACTTTGCCACAATCATACCTGTACCCATTATACACACACACACACACACACACACACACACACTCTTGTTGTGCCTGTTTTCTCAAAAACAGAAAACAAACTTTCTAGATAAAAATGAAGGAATCATAATGAACACCGGAAATAAAAGAGGGAGGATACGTCAAATGACTCATTTGGTAAAGTAAGATCACTAGAGAAGTGACCTAAGATTTAGAGCCCACAAAAAACAATTGTGGTTCATTTTGAATCGGATCATCATGTGAGGCTGGAACATAGGCTGACAAGAAGACATTTAGATTTTTCTAGGATTATGTTTTTGCCGGCTAAGCAAACCATTACGTGGGGTGGATCTGAAATTGGATACAGGGAGAAAATGAATAAGTTGAACTCTTGATCTAAACTGCCAAAAGAAGGAAGTAGAAATATCAGGAACATCATATACTGATTAAGCAGTGCAGGGGTTTATGTTAGGGGGATTTCAATCCAAGAATTCTGCAGGGAAGTATGGGTTACAGAGCTACACAAAAATGCTCAGGCTATTGCATGATTAAAGCTGGAGCTTCATGCATGGTGATTTGTTGGTGTCAGAAAAAACTAAAATGACAGGACAGGGAGGGACAGAGGAAGAGATTATTGGAGGTGGGATGGAAGAACTTTGACGGCAGCTGTGCCCCATGGATATGAATATTTAAATCACCACATTTTTTATTCTGTCACTTCCAATATTGGATCAATACTATTCCATTATCATTCTCACAGGGCAAGTGCTACCCTGTCCTATCGGTTGCAATGAATCCGCATGAACCTGATGGCAGTGTTTTGGTTTTTTTCTTTTGTTGTTTTGTTTTTTTTCTAAGCAAACTTTAATAACTTTGTTAGTTTCCCTTTTTCCTTTGTGGCATGTGAATTTTTTAGTCATAACGAATGAATGCAGTGGTGATGTTAAGCTTTGGAAATCCTTTTTTTTTTTTAATTAGACAAAAATCTTCAGCAAATATCCCTGTGATACTCCTTTGATTATTGCTTAAGTAAGTGATTATTCCTTTGAAATTGCCTAAGTAATATACCTTTCACAGAATGGATTCTGCTGTGAATTTCTCCAGCCTTTACCAGACAGATATGAAATAAATTTATTTTACTAAATATGTAAAAAATCTTGGAGATATTACAAGAAAGATCGGCTGCCTGTGAAAAATTTCTGAAAATTTCATTAAATACAAATCTCGTGGCATCTAAGTATAATATAAAAATGCATACATGTGGATGAGACCGTAATTACTCATCAATACTCTTTGCAATGCCTAGCATTCCCTACTCATGATGTAGAAAACTTGGAGCATTAGAACAGTAATAAAGATTTCAAAAAATATAAATGTAATACACTTAGAAGCATAAAAAAACCCTGTGAAACATAAGAATGTGATTAATTGCACTGTAAACTGTCAGATTTTTTTAAATGTGGCTAATACTTTTCTGTCTTGCACCAAATTTTACATCCAAGAGGTGAACTAATAAAAGAAGCAGATAAATTCAATGCTTCAAATAAAGTACAGTGACAATTTCAGAAATCTAGGAGAAAGTAATACACATTTTGAGAAACACATAGCATATGAGAGAAATGATAAACACATTTATTGAGCTACAAGTTGAATGTGAAGTAGACTACAACATTAGCTTGGAATTTGATGTGCACAAAATACCAGATTAAATGTAATAATAGACAAAATTGAGATAAATTCTATTTAGAAATGAATTACCATGTTTTCCAACATGAGAAATAATAGATCAACAGATGACTTCTCAAGAAAGACATAAACAAGGTTCTTGATTCTCAGCTTTGACAAATCTGTCAATAAAGCACAGAAAAAAAAAACATGTACAGCTGGTAGATTATTAAAGGAAATATTTTTCATGAACAAATAGTTCCTCCCATCTATATTTAGCACATTTGTTATTCCATTTGGATGAGAGGCTAAAATAAATAAAAGTATATTATCATTAAATTACCATTAGTCATGGTGCAAAATAAACATATTTGGCATATAAATGAATCCCGATAAAAAACAAGCAACAACAACAAAAATCCATTATCATGGAGTTAAATCCAACTCATAGATAAATTGGCATATAAAACCCTACAAAATGTGGTCCCTGCATATTTGTATTCCGGTGTTTAACATTGTATTTAGCACTTATAGATTTGATCATGGGGACTTCATGTGGAATTTCATAGGGACATAGAAAGCCCATTGTCATTCAGTAATTTATCCTCATCTGTACTCCATCATACCTGATGGAACTGCCTGTAGAGCATCCAAGGCTGCACTCTGTATAGAAGAAGATTGCCATAGCCTTTTCTGCTGGAGTTGCTGGTGGAGTCAGAACTCCAACCTTCATGTTAGACGCCTAGCGCATTACCACTGTGCCACAGGGGTCATTCCTTGGGCTATGTAGAAGTCAACTGGTTTGACCTGTCTGTTGTACTTGACTATGCACACTTGTAAAGAGTGCTTTCCTCTCTCTAACCCTTCCCTGAAGAACATTGAACTCTTAATTTGTTGATGTTGTTATTGTTCAGTTCCATCAAGTAGCTCCACCCCATAACAGTCCTGTGCACAACAGAACAAAACACTGCTGGGCCTGTACCATCCTCATAATGTCACTGCATTGTCATCCTCATAATGTCTGTCACTGCAGCCATGATATCAATCTGTCTCATGGAGGACTTCCTTCCTTTTCACTGCCCTGCCACTTTACCAAGCACGATGCCCTTCTCCAGGGACTGGTCTCTCGTGACAACAGGTCCAAAGTATGTGAGATGAAGGATTGTCATCCTTGCCTCAAAAGAACATCTGGACATACTTCTTCCAAGACTTCCCTTTAGCAGCTCATGGTACCTTCAATAGTCTTCAACAACACCTAGGTCTTCCTTGTTCTATGCCAAATGTCAGAACAGGATTTCTGGCATCCTTGAAGAGCTCAAATCATGTTCCGTTTAAATGTCATTTCAGTTTGGAGAACCAAAAGAAGCCTGAAAAGTCAAGATGAAGGCCCCAAGGGCGATGGGAGATGGGTATGATTTCAATGAAATTTTCGTAGGAGAGACCTGGCTGCCCTCAAGAACGAACAGGTGCATTGCCACGGTGGGAAAGAGACATTCTCAGCACAATTCCCTGGCCAATTTGTGAAAATGTCTTCCTAATGATCTCCCATGACTACCCCGTGTCTTACAAGATAATTCATTAAAATCACCCCTTAGAAAACCCAGAACGTAGTCACCATAAAGTTCTGTTTGAACTAAACTGACCCAGCAAATCCACCCCCTGGAAGTCACTGTTTTGATTGGATCTCTGGATCATATTGATAAATGCAAGCCTCATTCAAGGTTATAGTTCATTCCACAAAATCACCTTCATTAGCTTTGATCTTGCCTAAAAGAGGAATTGATATAAAAGCTCTTTGGTCTTCCTGGTCTTTGCACCAATCTTTTGGTATTCATGGAAGTGAAAATTTGTTATGGAAACCAAGATGCTCCCTTAAAATTGAAAATATCTTCCTTCATTCTGGTTATGGAAGACATTTTCAATTTTAAGGGAGCATCTTGGTTTCCATAACAAATTTTCACTTCCATGAATACCATCATTGTGTGGCCATCTACCCCACATAAACGCTGAAGACGAATGTGTGCATAAGTAAGTGTGGTGAAGAAGGCTGATGGTGCCCGGCTATCGAGACCTATAGCATCTGGGGACTTCAAGGC
>NW_022103907.1:8509245-8512014 GCF_000313985.2 Echinops telfairi | reverse complement strand
AGCGAATTTTGGGAATGATGAGGGCAACAAATGTATAGATGTGCTTTACACAATTGATCTATGTATTGTGATGAATTGTATGAGCGCCAATAAATTGATTAAAAAAAAAAGGATGTCTTATTTTTGTAACCTGAATATCCTATATTGCTGTTTTCTTATTCGTGCAACGTCACTCTCTTTTGTATGAGCAAACTGCTATTGTTGTGAATGTAATTAATGTTTAATGATTTAAACCAACATTAAAGATATCTTGGCAAAAAACAAATTGAACATGTCAAAGCACGTGAAATCCAGATTTCCGTAGCTATGACATCATTGATGGGTTTCCATCTTTCCCCTCTGTTTTGGATTTCAGGTGCAGTGTCTTAATTTGTGGAGGTAGGTCATTTCCCTCTCTTGATGCACATTTCGGATTTCTTGACAGTGCTTAAAATATTTGATCTATCTAAAAGGCGTTATTTTTGTTGTTGTGCAGCATTCCCATAAACTTGTAAAGGTTCAATTATTGGAGAAAATGTTCTCGAGTTTTTTTAAAATTTGGTTAACCTTCCAAAAGCTTATTTTTCCCCCTCTTGGCAAAGAAAGTATCCCTTTTATGTGAAGCCACCTTAGTGAGACTGAAACACATGAGACTTGTCTCCAACAGTTCATTGATCATAGACAGATATTTTAATGTATTTCATTTGAAATAAATTGATGCCATCATCATTTTCAAAACATTTCCCTCTACTTGAACCCTTGGTATCAGCTCCTCATTTTTCCCCTCCTTCCCTCACCCTCCGTCCCAAACCCTTGATAATTTATAAATTATTATTTTTCCATCTCCCGTCACCCACTTCTGTTGCCAGTCCCCCAGGGAGGGGGTTATATGTAGATCCTTGTGATCAGTTCCCCCTTTCTCCCTGCACCTTCCCCTTCCCCTCCTGCTTTCGCTACTCTCATTATTGGTCCTGAAGGGTTTATCTGTCCTGGATTCCCTGTGTTTCTAGCTCTTATCTGTACCTGTGTATATCCTCTGGTCTAGCAGATTTGTAAGGTAGAATTGGGATCATGGTAGTGGTGGGGAGGAAAAATTTAAGAACTAGTGGATAGTTGTATGTTCTATCAGTGCTCTACTGCACCCTGACTGGCTCACCTCCCCTTGATCTTTCTGTAAGGGGATGTCCAATGGTCTACAGATGGGCTTTGGTTCTCCACTCTGCACTTCCCTCCTCATTCACAATGATATGACTTTTTGTTCTGGGTCCTTGATGCCTGATAACTGATCCCATCAACACCTCATGATCACACAGGCTGGTGTGCTTCTTCCATGTGGACTTTGTTAGGAAAATGTTTTGAAAATTATGATGGCCACAAATGTACAAATGTGCTTGACACAATGAAAACATGTATGGATTGTGATAAGAGATCTATGAGCCCCTAATAAAATGATTAAAAAATTAAAATGAAAGATTATGCATGTATCAACCGAAACCCTAATAACAATACTATTTCACTTTCTCCTGTATTTATTATCAGGCCCTTTATGGAAAAAGAAAGTTTATAAACCTATGTATAGGCATAATAAAAAAGGAAGTAAGTGTAATGGAATACTAACACATAAAGTAAAATGACTCTCGAATTTAGATATGCTAAAAGTAGATATTTTGGAACATAGGTACATAATGACATTTAAAATAGTCATGCAGGCATATGAAAAAAACAATTCCATGATTAATGTGTCCCTTCTGAGAAACAGTAAATTCACAGTCAGGAAAATACTTCACATTGTCTGTTACTCAAAAAAGAACAGGCTCGGACTGGGCATGGCTCTGTATGACCTCTGCACTGAGAAGGAAATAAATTAAATGATTGGTCTAGTTGTATGGAGATTCTGGGGAGTACATGACATTTTATTCAATCTACTAACCAAATCAAAGTGATCATGTAGCAATCCCTCATTGATCTGCAGTTATGGTTACCAATAACAACGAAAAGCAACAACAGCAGTTTGCCTAAAAAATGATTGATTTGTTTTGATTATATCCAGAGAGGCAGTTTTCATCTCTTTAACAGTTTTTCAGATATAATTCCCAGAATTACCTGCCTCCACTCATATTGCTACCAGGATAGAATGGTTCTAAAGCCTCAACTTTTAATATGTACCAAAGAGAATAAGAAAGGTAATTGTTTTGTCAAGAGGTATGTTGAAGAATTTGTTTCACTGGTAGAGACTATATTTTAAGTGACAACAGTGGAATAAAACTATATGTAAATAACGTTATGGCTGTATAAAATGTGTGTGCCTTTTAACCGTTTTTTCTGTGCTACATAAGTGTGGTAAATATAAATTTGTTATGGTAAAAAAAAAAAAGCATAGATTTTAGAGTTATAACAAAAGTAAACCTTAGGTTGAAATTTCTGCCCTGTCTCCCTTTTAATCACGTAAAGTTTGCAAATGGCATCAGGATGATTCTGGTCTAGATTGTTTGTCAGCAATGAAGGTAGAGAGGAAGTTCTTTGTCATACCAGTGATATGCTCGTGCAATTCTTACTACACATTGTCCCATTTTAATATGGCTGTTTGTTTGCCATACTGTGCTGACTTGTGCGCTGTTGTGATGCTGGAAAGAAGGTCACTATTTCAATTGGCACCAGGGTCACCCAAGGTGAAGAGGTTTCAGTGGCGTTTCCAGACAGTAAAGAAAGATCCGGCTCCCCACTCCAGAGGGAGAAGTCATTGGAAACCTTATGCAGAGCTTGGAAATGATTTCAGGTATTGAAGGTCTA
>NW_022103907.1:8499395-8509096 GCF_000313985.2 Echinops telfairi | reverse complement strand
CTGTGGGACTGGAGCCTTCTGGATTTTCATTTGTTGGTGGGGCACAACTCAAGGTATGAATAATCAGCTGCAAAAGTTTGTTCATGAATTTGGAATTTGTGAAGTCTGACTTTAGGAAAATTGAAATTTGTCAAAAATTAAATATAACAAAAAAGATCAATAGCCTTCAAACCGGTTAGTTGAAGTGGATTGATATTAGCCACTCTGAATCAGAAATCACATGATTTACTATGGTGTAAATCAAGAGAAATGGGGTGGTATTCATTGTCAAAAGGACATTGAAAGATCTATTCTAAAATACAGTACTAGGCCTGATAGGATTGTATCTATTTGCCTTCAAACAAATCCAGTCAATACAAGTGTTACTTAAATTTATCCACCACCCACAAAAACAAGTGGTGGAGAAATTGAAGAATTCTACCTACTTCATTTGTTGGATTGTTTTCAAAGATGCCGTCAATATGCATTGATAACTAAGGGTTATTGGAATTCAAAAGTTGGAAAGAAAAGTAAAGTAGTTGGAACATATGAACTTGATGTTAGAAACAAAGCTGGAGATCACATGATAGAATTTTGCAAAACCAACCATTGTTCATAGCAAATACCTTTGCCAACAACATGAAGGGTGGCAATATATATGGACTTCTCCACTTGGAATGCACAGAAAGAAAACTAATGAAATGATGGAGAAGTTCAATATTAGTAGCTAAAACCAGGCCAAGGGGTTGATTGTGGAATATACCATCAATCACTCATATGTAAGTTTACGATAAACCTGAAAAAAAAATTGACAAGAGCCAAAATATGCCCTTGAGGTTATGTCATCTGAATTTTGAGAACATTCGAAGAACAGATCTGATGCATTGAATGCTAATGACAGATCTTCTGGCGAGCTCTTGGGGGATATCAAGAATATCATTTATGAGCAAATCAAAAGGTCACTAAAAAGACAGGAAAGAAAGAAAAGTTCAAATTAGATATCAGAAGAGATCGTGAGACTTGAAGATAATCATAGAGTAGCTAAAGCAAAAGAAAGAAATGTTGAAGACAAAGAGATGAAGCTCAAAAGATGAAGAAATATGTTATAATGAGATGTGCAAAGACCTCGAATTAGAAAACCAAAAGGGAAGAGCATGCTCAGCACATCCTCAACTGAAAGAACTCATGGAAAATTCCCATCTCACGTAGAAATATCGAAAGATTGTATAGGCAGAAAACTGAACGATGCAGGGACCCTCGAAAAAAGATGGGGAGAATACACAGAGACACTGTACCCAAAATAAGTAGTCAACATTCAATGATTTCCGTATTTGAGCAAGAACTAATTGTGCTGAAGGAAAAAGCTCAAGCTGCACTAAAAGCATGAGACTAACACAAGGCTCCAGGAAATAATGAAGCACGAAATGTTTCAACAAGCTGAGGAGCCACTGGAAGAACTCACAAGTCCAACCCAGGAAATTTGGAAGACAGCTACGTGGCCAACGAAAGGGAGAGATCCATATTTGTTTCATTCCAAAGAAAAATGATGCAAATGAATGTTCAAACTATAGAGCAATATCGCTAACATGAGACACCAGAATAATTTTGCAGAAGTTCTAGCAACTACAGTTGCAGGAGTATATTTAAAGGGAACTGCAAGAAGTTCTGGCCAAAAGACTTAGAACAAGTGATGTCTTTGTTGATGTCAGGTGGATCTTTACTGAAAGCAGACAATTCCAGAAAGATGTTTACTTGTGTTTTGTTAGTTATGTTAATGCATTTACATCTATGAATCATAATAAACTTTGGATAACCTTGAAAAGCATGGGAATTCCAGAACACTTTATTGAGTGTATGTGGTACTTGTACATTGATCATGTGGCGGTTGTACAAACAGAACAATGGGATACTACATGGTTTAAAATCAGCAAAGGTGAGGCCTTGTAACCCATGACCACACTTATTTAATCTGTATGTAGAGCAAATTATCAGAGAAGCTGCATTCTATGAAGAAGAATTAGGATGGGAGGAAGGCTATTAAAAATCTGTGATATGCAAATGATACAACCTTGCTTGCTGAATGTGAGGAAGATTGAAGCACTTGCTGATGAAAAATCAAGGATTGCAGCCTTTAATATGGATTACAACTCAATGCATAGATGACCCAAATCCTTAGGACCGATAAGTAACATCATGATAAATGAAGAAAAGCTTCAAGTTGTCAAGGATTTTATCCTGCTTGAATCTAGAGATAATGCTCAAGGAAGTAGCAGTCAAGAGAAGAAAAGAAACCTTGCATTAGGTAAATTACTGCAAAAGACCTCTTTAGAGTATAAAAAAACAAACATGTTTCTTTGAGGGCAAAGTTGTGCTGGCCGTGTTGAGAGTGCATCACAGCTCAAATTCATATTTTGAGAATCAGGCTTCCCTATCAGATTTTCCTAAAGATATTGACATAGGATCATTATGTAATAAAATCACAGTAAATTGATCTCAAACTCAGTCAGATTCCAAAAAAAATCATTCTACTCAGAACGTTACTTGAAGTCTTTTATCTTCAATTATGTCCCTTTTTAAATGAGGCTAATAAAGTGTACAAAAAAGATTTGCCATAGCAGATGAAACAATACGCAATGAACCAAAAACCAAAATAAAGTTCACTGCCATTGAGTTGATGTGGCCCCATAGTGACCCTATGGGACAGCATATGACTGCCCCTGTGACTTTCTGAGATTATAACTCTTTACATGAGGAGGAAAGCCCCCTTTCTTCTGTGGAGAGACTGGTGGTTTTGAACTGCTAATCTTGCAGTTAGCAGCCCCATTAGTCACCACTACACCTGCAGGGCTCCTGATACCTACCATAAAATGGCCCACAAACTATCTAGAGCATCTGGATGTTCAATTAACTGCTACTTTCCTTCTTTATTTATCTTCCCAATGCAATGATCATTGGCAGAAATAACTGGTAAGACAAACATCGTCTGATTTGCCACCTTTCACATTTTGTAAACGGTTTAATTGAAACCCATTCTCAGTGATATCATGTATATTAATCATTTCAAATTAGTCAAAGTAATAAATGCTTTTCCTTTATTTCATGCCTGGATTCTATACTACTTAACATTAGTTAAAGTGGAGATTTTTCTTCAATCACTGTGTTAAGACTCCAATTCATCCTCTAAGACAAAGTGGTGATGTGGATTGAAAAGCATTGTAATTCCTTCTCAGTAACCTGTGTCAATAAATTGAAATTATAAAATGTAGGATGGAATGAAATTTAGTTCAACATGTTTATACTTTATATTTAGTATTAGGCAATAAAGTCTACTTAGGGAAAGGAATATTTGAATCAAGGGATATATAGGGGTTTATTAGATGGGAAAAAAGAGATGACATTTAATTAAAGAGAACCATATTTGGAAATCTTAGGGTCAATAAAGCGTGTGTGTAGATTGCTCTGTATGAACTTTTGGAGAGTAGTTCATGAAATGAAACAGTGCTAAAAATAATACATTAAATTTAATTTGGATCAAGAATTTTAAATATATATAAGATAGCTTGCTTTGGTTTAGAAAAAACATGTATAAAATATATGGGGATTCAAATTGCCCTTGTTGTTCAAGAGTGACATTAACATTGATAATAAATGAAAACCCGGTTCTCACTTATTGAAATGGTTAAGTGCCAAAGACCAGATTGTTATTTAAATTGACATTATGTGAAAATTGAGGAAGGCCACATCAGATTACAAATTGGAAGATAACTGCATCATTACCAAATTACCAAGTACCAAATTACAGCATTACATAATTGTCACACCATAGCTAATCATGGCACAGCCAATTTGACACATTACTTTAACCACCATAGCCAGCATCATGCTCGATTTGCACCTCAAAAATTGTTACTGCATGTCATTAATATGCAAAGTAGTTGGTAGTACATTTTCCACTGTGGATGTATATGCACAATGTAGGATAAATGGGATATTCAATATTTGTGAAGTAAATGTATTTTCTATTTACTCCCTATTGAGATTAGTTTAAATTAGGCTATCATGTTGAAAGGAGGTACTTTGAAAACTTAAATGGTATCTGACAAAATAAATCAGGAATTAGAAATATCTAGATGTATCTCTATTTGAAGAGTATATGTGCAGATGTTATGATAAAGGCAGCCCCAAAATAGCAATTTACTTAAATGAAGAACTAACCTTAATTGTTGGTCATTTACATTGGTTTCTAACCGATCATATTAGTTCTCTAATTGCAAAGTGTTGCAAACTGCAAAAGAGATTGCAAAGTGTTATAACTGTGGTCCCTAGATTTTTAACTATTTACCTTCCTTTGATTCAGTGATTTGCAAACTAAGAAAGCTATATTGGGAACTGCATTGCTGGTTGGTCCCAGGAGGATATGAGAGACAAGATGTAAACAATATACTGAGTATCTACAATTTAGAGTGTATGAATATTATGGAAGACAATATTTATTGATGCCAATGTTTTTTCCAGGTACTCAACTGAAGATTAGAAGCAATGCTTCCAATTATTTGTGGATCACAGCTTAAAAGAGGAAGCTAATTACTCTTTTCTTCTCATGGTCTATAGGAAACAGCACTGGTCTAAAGTTGCAATAGGAACTCTATGTTGGGGACGAGAATCACTCCTGAAAGTTCCATTTTCCTTTGATAGGTGTAATTTTGAACTTTTGTTACAACATCTTAGTTTAAAGCATATGGTATAAATAAATGAAAACAGCAAGTAGTTTGGTTAAAATGTATTGTGCAAATCAATCACTTGAATTAAAAGTATGTCAGGACCCCTGGTGGCAGTAGTGGTTAAGCTTTGGGCTGTGAACCTGAAAGTCACAATGGGCAGTTGTTGTTCAAGGGTCCCTATGAGTCACTATTGCTCAATGGCAGTGGTTTTGTTTGTTTCTAGTATTTATCAGGGCTGGGATGAGAAGAAAGGAATGATATGATGGAATCCAGGCAAGAATCCAAACAAATGTCCAATCAAAGGAGAGTTGAAACAAGGCAAATGATGGGTTTTAAATGCCGATCTTGAGTTCATGGCATGATGCTCAATTCAAAGCACAAACAGACCTCCTTAGAGGAGGTATCACTGAGAAATTACTGACTAGTATGTGCTATAGCCATTTAGAGTTAATTCTGAATGTACAACCTCCAATTATTTGTATCAGTCTCGCAAAGTTTCCATTTATGAATATTTCAGTAAATGAGGCTGATAATACATACTACAGAGAGGAAATGAAAGGTTTAAAAGAAAAAAAAAGTCCAAAGTAGAAAGCATTTGATGAATCTTAATGTCAATGTCCTAGCACATAAGAAATATTTTATACATAATTTAGTGATATGATGCAGGTTTCATTATTAATAGTAAAATGAATGATGGGGTTTTGTTATATGAGTAGAGCATAATGGTATTAAGACATGCATATTTTGAAATAGTATGTCTTTCTTTTATTAGTTGGTTCTCCCAAGAAGAAAGAAACATACCAATAGAAGTAGGAACCAAGAGAAACTTGCATCTACTTCCCTCTCTAGTAATGACTACTGACCCAAAGAACTGCTCAGTGTTGAAACTTGAAAGTTAATTCTCCGAAGTCCTTCATCCATGCAAAGTGCTGTGTGCTCTCTTGATTTCCAAGCCACAATTTAACATGGGTCAAGGTTCTGGTGTTTAATGATAAATGACAGTGAAAATGGCCTTTCCAAATGACAATAAATTAATGGGCAAAGACCATAGGTCTGTCTGTTCTGCTTACTAAGCTTTGAATCTCACAAATAGCTCTCTGCATATATATTAGAATTATTATGGGCAGATTTACCAGTTCAAAGCAGACTTATGTTTTTAAGTATTCATATGGGCTGCTTTAATTTTTAGTAACTTTAAATGAGATAGGTGGAGTTCCTGATAAAAGCAATGAATCACTGGGGCTGAACTTTAACATTCATTCAACAACTAATTAGTTGAATTAAAACCACTTTCTAAGAGAGTTAATCAATTCTCTAGCTTTAGCTTCCCCAATGCTTCTTAAATTTGCTGATGTTATCATTACCTTGCAAGGAGACACAGTTTGCATTTTAATAGGACCATTTCTTGTAGGTCTTTATTGTAGATGAGGGGGAAAATTAAACATTAAAGGTATTTCCTGAAAAATGAGGAATTTACCAACACAGGATTTTGATCCTTTGTAAAAGATAGGATAAAATAATATATCAAGCAAGCAGTATAAATTCCTAAACCACTAATGTCTAAAACAATCTTTGTATAAGATAAAAAGTAAACATTTTTTAACATTGTTCATGTTAATGGTCATGTGCAAGATATGATATAAGGACCTCAGAAAAATGTTTTCTTCATCCAATAAACATATTTGCCATTAAAATTCTCACATTTTCTTCTGGCTTAAACATCCAGTGACAAAAAGAGAAGAGAAAAGACTTTCAGTACCTAAATAGTGCAAACTACATCAAATATGGAAATAAGTGCTTTACGTATAAATTTCATAGTACTAAACTGTAAGTGCTCTAAATGCCATTATTATCATCAGTCTGGAATAGCTGACTTTGACTATATTCAGAAGATAAGTGGGCAGTCAATTTAGTTGAATTCTAAAGAACGCTTAGGACCCAATATGGAAAGCCATTTTAGAAAATTAGTTATAATTTCTACATCTTAAGGAAATTATTTAAATATTTAATTATATTATATAATTATGCCTGCACCTTATACAGGGCTCTATCAAACTTAATAAATTTTATTCTACTCGAATTATATTTGAAGAGTACATAGAGACAAAATGCAAACACACACACAGTCACCCGTACACTCTCGTACACCCCAAAGAATTCTATATAACATCATGGATTGGGTTGCTCGTGACAGGATCAGCAGTTCAAATCCTCCAGATGCTCCTCAGGAAAAAGATGAGACTTTCTAGTCTTATAAAAATGTATAGCCACAGAAACCCGCAGGGGCTGTTCTACCCTGCTTATTGGGTTGCCATGAGATGGGATTGACTCAATGGCAGTGAGTTTTGTTGAGTTTTCCATGTCGTACGGAGTCCCCGGGTGATACATGTTACGACACCCCTATTTCTAACTTTGCCAGTTAAATTATACCCAGAGACACCTTGGCAGATAGATCTGGACATCTCCTTCCAAACTATCACAGCTACTGAGAGCCCCGGGAATCAGAATCACCTCCAAGGCAATTGGATGGCTCGAGAGGTGATCAGCAAGAATGTCAACTGAGGCAAAAATGACATGCTTATAGGAATATCAACCACTTACCTGGTTCTCGACCTTTAAGAATTATTTTCTTTAATCAGTTTCAAATACTATACCTCCCATAACCACAACAAAAATAACCACTGCACACACACACACACACACACACACACACACACCCCTCATTGCCATCGGGTTGATTTTGACTCCTAGTGATCCTAAGGGTCAGGTTAGACTGCCTCGCAGGTGTCTGAGGCTGACCTCTTCCTGGCAATAGAAAGTCTTATGTTGCTCCACACATACATAACCACTGAAACTCGTCAGAAATCCATGAGTTCTGCTGTATCTTTTGAAGCCCATACTAGGACTCTGTCATTGAATATCGGAAACATTTCATATTATTGTGGATTTGAAACTTTAGTGTCTTTTATCGACATTGTACTGTTGATCACTCCACACGATATATACTAGAGACCTTCCAATGTTCCTTAGCGGACACTTAGCTGTGTTTCTTCAAAATTATTTTGGGATTGCTCAAGGTTTTTTTTAACATAAACAGATAATTAGTCCTCAAACAATTTCATTCTATAATACCAATAAGTTTTCAATTCTTAAAATTTCAAATAGTAATAGGCTAATGAAGTTGAGTTCTGTGGAGTTCTATCATTTAGTAATTAAATGTGGCACACAGGAGCCTTGAACGTAGAGATAAGTATACTACATTTCACACTGCGTACCTACTGCCTACCTTTCCCAAGAACTCAGCCAAAAAGTACACGTGATTCCACTTTGAACCACTAGTAAAGCTCTTTGGACTCATATACTATTATGACTCATTTTTCTCTCTACTTAAAATACTGCAGTTTCATTGATACTTCAAAATTTTCCTCCATCTGGATAATGAAGCTATCAGGAAATAAGTTCGTAGATAAGTAGGAAAGAATTGGGAAGGAAGGCTATTTACTGTGTTATGCAGTTACAGAAATGCAGGTAGCAATAGAAGCTGAGTTTCCATGGGCAAGGCACATTGTAGATTGGCAGTGTTAATAGCATTCATTGCTGCCAGTCAACAATAGTGCAATTGTTTTCCAGCATGTCATACAGGAGACACCAGAACTCCTTACACATATGGTAGAAGCAAAAATGTGGGCAAAAATCTATGTATTTCAAATTACACTTGAGGTATTGATTTATTAAGGTAAATCAATGTGTTTCAAATTATCAGTAAGCGCAGCTGAGAAAAACAAACAAGCAGAACTACACACCTTAACTGATAATATATCTGTGATAACTGAAAAAAGTAGCAAACTATTGTTGGATCAAAGGAAAGGAGAACCTGAAGTGTAAGGGAAATCGTTATCATCTGACAATTTGGTAGGGCAACAGACCCTGAATGTTATTTATTGCAGGTGTGAGAAAAAGGAAATAGAAATCTTTGGACATTCTCAAGAGTATGTCAAAGATAAGGTTCTTATGAAACAGAGGGTGAATAGCAAATAAAATGCAGGCATCTGATCGAAATCCATACTACATTGAGAATGACACAGTATCTTGCAGAACAAACACGCAGTAGATATCACATTAATGAGAAAAGCTATTATACAATTAGGAGCCCGAATAGTGTAGTGAGATGCATCAGATTGCTAACCACAGGTCACCAGTTGGTGATCACCAGCCACACCATGCGAGAAAGATCAGGATTTCTACTCCTGCAAATTTTAGCTTAGAAACCCACCAGTGCAGTTCCACTTTTGTGTGCTAGGAGTCAGAAAATGAAGAGAATTAGAAAGAAAAGAAGTTCAAGAGAGAGAAATAAACATTAAAAAATTAAAAGGGAGAGGAAGACAGGAATGAGAGAGGAGATAGGTGAAGATACTCTGCCAGTCAAAAGAAAAGATGAAAAATTAGATTTCACACTGACTGGAAGGAGAAATTGAATGAAAATAGTAATTGAAGACAAAAACAAAATAAGGGTACAAAACTGACTACAGAAAACCCAAGATGTTAACTTGTAAATATGATCACTTCAAAGCAAAATAAAACAAAAAAGGTGGAAAGACATAATTACACCACTTCCATATGGAGAGGCAATCAAGATTATTCTAGGATATAATGCCTTGTTTTAGATGTAATAGTATGAAGGTTCACTTCTTGGTAGCCACAAAGAAAATTCTTAAATCCAGTCATCAAAATACAGAAAAAAAGACTCAGTAAATACAAAATGTGTGCATAAGTTAAGTGTGGTGAAGAAGGCTGATGGTGCCCGGCTATCGAGACCTACAGCATCTGGGGACTTAAAGGCTTGAAAGTAAACAAGCGGCCATCTAGCCCTGAAGTAACAAAGCCCACATGGAAGCAGCACACCAACATGTGTGATCATGAAGGGCCAAAAGGACCAGGCTTCAAACACCAAAGGTGGGGGGAATCATATCCTCGTCAATGAGGGTGGCGCATGATGGAGAC
>NW_022103907.1:8474602-8498797 GCF_000313985.2 Echinops telfairi | reverse complement strand
AAAACACTACCATTTAGTCCCTGGTGATTCCTGAAGATCGTGTAGTAGAGGTTGAACTCCCCCTGTGGGGTTCCAGGACTGTAACTCTAGGGGGGTGCAAAACTGCCTCTTTCTCCCACAAAGCAACAGATGGTTTGGAACTGATAATTTCACAGTTAGCATCCAGATGTATAAACACTATTCAACCAGGGCTAGAAAGCGCCTATACAAAAAGAACGGAGCAGAGACAGTTAAGAGAAACAAGAAGTCATTAAGACCACACCACACAACCAACACAAGGACCTACGCATAACCTCCTCCCTGGGGGATGGACAAGAGAAAAGTGGGTGAAGGGAGATGTCAGACATTGTAAGATATGACAAAATAATAATAATCTACAAATTATCAAGGATTCATGAAGGAGGGGGGAGCCAGGAGGGAGGGGGAAAATGAGGAGCTGATACCACGGACTCAAGCAGAATCAAATGTTTTGAGAATGTTGATGGCAACAAATGTACAAATGTGCTTGACACAATGGATGTCTGTGTGGATTGTGATAAGCGTTGAAGGAACACCCAAAAAATGATTTAAATAAAAGACCACACACACAACCACACACACATAATCACAAAATGACAGCAATGAATTGATATCTATTAATAATCACACTGAATGTAAACAGATTTAATACACCGGTCAAATTAATACCCAGAGTTGCAGAACGAATAGAAATACATGATCCATAAGTATATTGCCTATAAGATACTCACCTTTCACACCATGCATAAATAAGTTAAAAATTGAAAAGTAGAAAATAGATATCAAACTGTAGTATCAAAAATATACCATAAATAGCAATAGTAAATTTAGATAAACTAGATTTTAAATAGAAAACATTAACAGTATTTTGTCCGGCGTAAAGGTCATTTCAACAAAAGACAAAACAATAAGAGATAGTTATACTCCATATGACAGAACTCTACAATACATAAAATAAGCTATTATAGAGTTATGAAGAGATACAATTCTATAAAAATTGTAAAAAATAGTAGGATGACTAGAAAGAAGCACACAATAATATTACAAGAGATCTAGAGATCTAAATAATACAATCAACCAACTGAACCTCACACACACACACATAACACAACTAACATCAGCACAGTGCCTATTCTCCAATGCACAGTCTCCAGAAAATACTACATTTTCAAACACCAAGGAGGCCTCTATAAAGTAAATAATATTAAATTATGCAAGGCATTCAAACTGACCAAAATGCTATATCTAAAAGTGAATATCAGTATGTCAAAGGAGAAAAATACTGAAAATGGAAACAAATATATGATCTAAAAATTATTGGGTCATAGAATAAATCATAAAATGTTAGAATCAAATCAGAATGATGGCACATACTTTAAATTCCTCACACATAGCAAAATCAAAGCTAAAAGAAAATCTAAAATAATAAATGTGCATTCCAACAAAAATTTAAAAATAGAAAATGAAGAACCAAAAAAGTCCATAATCACTAGAAGTACTAATAAAGATCAGAGCAGAAATAAAAGAAATAGAGGAAAGGAAGACAATACAAAGAATAAAAATATCTAGAATTTCGTGATTTGAGAGGAACAATAAAATTGATAAATCACTAATGAAAAAGGCAATGAAAAATAAATGGGAAGACACACACAACCAAAAGATGGAAATTGGCAACATTATTACAGAGCTGGTTGAGATAAAGAGTATAATAGCAGGATATTATGGGTAAACCTAGAAGAAATGGACACATTTCTGGAATCATAATACCAATATAATATACATATGAGGAAGAAACTCTATATAGACTGTATTAGTCTGAGTACATTAGAGAAACAAATCCACAGAAACTCATGTATAAGAGAGAGTTTGATATAAAGGTTAAGTGCACCTCAAGAAAACATCCTAACCCAGTGCTGCCAAGCCCACAAGTCCAACATTAACACATATGTCCGACACCAATCCACAAAGTCCTCCTCCATCTCACAAAACACACGCAATGATGCTGACTGCAGGAGGAAAGCTGAGTCAGTGAATGTGTAAGCATCTCAGCGCTGGCAGGGGTCTCCACACAGTTGCTCCAGCACAGGCTGCATCAGGGTAGGTCCCTGTGGCTTCTCCTCAGGGATGTCTTGCAGGCAGTGAGCCTTGCCAGCCGAAGCAGGGAACTGTCTAAGGCAGCTGCACCCTGGTCCGACCATCAGAAAGCAAGAGACCTGAGAACTAAAAAGGTGAGGCTCATGGAGCCATTTATCTCTCCACCCTTCAATTAACCCCACATGTGTTTATCGGTCAGATTGACACAATAAACTTTATCTAATCAACCCATAAAATAAGAAAAAATTAAAGATGTCATTAAGAAGGCAGCAATCTCCCCCTATACACACACACACTCACAAATCCCTGGCCCAGAAACTTCTTTGGACTATTCTAGCAAAAAGTTAAAAAAGTTGGCACCAATTCTACTGAAAATATTCCAGAATGTGGAAAACGTAGGAACACGCCCTAATTCATTACATTAGCCAGCATAACTTTGATACCAAAGGCAAAAGAGATACTGCACAAAGGCACACATACACACAAGAGAGCTACAAACCCATCTTTCTCATGATTATTGATGCAAACATTTCAAAAATTCTAGCTAACGCCATACAACAGCATATGACAGTATATATTGTGTGTACACACACACACACACACACACAAACCCCTTCATCAAGTGTGACTCAAATGTAATTCCACATTAGGTAATTAATAAACTAACTAACAAAGGAAAAGATTCACTTGATCATTTCAAACAATAAAGGTCCAATAAAGGCGCTTTCCTGATAAAATTTATCAACAAAATAAGAATAGCAGGAAATTCCTCAGTACCATGAAGGGATTATATGCAAAACCAACAGTCACCATTACTCTTACGAAAAAGAGAATTGAAAGCATTACCCTTTTGAATGAGAATGAGACAAAGTTGCCTGTTATCATTTTTATTCAATATTGTATTGAAAGTTCAAACCAAAGAAATTATTTTTAAAAAGGGGCTTTAAAGAACTTAGTTTTACTAAAAATGACAGATAAATTACAAGTGTGCAAGAGATAATAGAATCAAATTAAATTTCAATGAGGAACATTGTGGAAAAGCAAGAAAACGACCAATAGTTTTAAGCATACATTAAAAAGGATAAAGCATTCGAGCAAAAGTAGTGAAAATGATGAAAAAGGAAAACAGTTGCCTTATTGAAGAAGTCCCTGAAATAAAACAATAAAAAAACAAAACAAAGCAATGCCACTTAATTAATATGCAAAAATAGAATTCACAGCACTTTCTTGAAAGTAAAAATGTATGTTAATCTACACATAGGACTCACCTGATACCTTGAAATACTAAATGACAATGATTTTTAAAATATGATATTTCAAAAATTGGACAAAATATCAAAGCGATTTACATAGTAAATTTACTTGTGTACCATTGGGCTCTTCAACACCATCAAACACAACAGGACATTATTTCGCTTTTAAAAACTCAGTAAGGGAAGTGTAATTAGAAGGATTTCCCATTCAGTCAAGATAAGTTTTAAATAATAATGATAGTGTAAATACAGCAATAGAAACTTTAGGCCAATCTCTACTTGTGGGCTCTCCTAGAATGTGAGGTTTCACCAACTGTGATATTTTTGGAAGATTCAGAGAATACTAAGGCTATGCATGTTATGCATGTAAGAATAAGGCAAAGAAAATGATAATCGTGGAAGACTAATAAAATGTATATTATGATAACGTTTAAAATGGTCAAGGGACAAAGAATGAGGAAAATGGAATGGAAGTTAATTTTTACCAGAATAGAATTTGTCTTACTGTCAGAAAATCAATCGATAATTTACATCTTTACATAAGTAAATAACCAATTGTCATCAACTTAATTCAATTTATAATAACCTTTATGTCAGAGCAGAATTATGCTCCCTACAATTTTCAATGACTGATTTTTCAGAATTAAATCACCAAACATTTCTTGTGAAGCGTCCCTAAATAAGGTCAAATGTCCTAATGTTCGATTACCAGTGGAACACATTAAACAGTTTACAACTCCAGGATGCCCAGCCTTATGTGATAGTTTGGTTACAGGATTTAAAAGTCTCTTGAAGTCTATAGTGATGTATGGATTATCACTGATTCTCTAGTGACTGATGTTTTTTCTTTTTTCTGTTTATTAAGTGTGATACACTCTCATACATTTTCTGTAGAAGAGTTAGCACAAGAATTAGTACCTGTGAGTGGATAAGTATTTTAATCATAGCAGCTCTGGCAAGCTCATGTGATAACAGGTGCAACACACACAAAATTAGATACATGAATAACATATTCATTTTATGATTTTCCCTGATTCATAGCACAGAGGATAAAAGGATATCTCCCTGCCTAAGATGTGTGTCTGTGCTTGCTGATTTAAGAACTATTTAAAGATCAGGAACAAGTATTCTTCTGCTGATGTTAACATGGAATTAACAAACACAGCTGTTCAGTAATCTCTATAGTTCCAGTTGCTTGGAACAGAGGCTCCCTGTTGTTCTTAATCTCTTAGCACACGTACACAAACTGGCGTAACAATACAATTATATATGCCTAATAATTATTCATGAACTCTGCAAGTCTAAGATTTCATATTATAAATTTATCAGCAGGTGCTCTGTGAATGCTGCCTTGAACACTGCTCTACACAATATTCAGGTGCCCTTGTGTGTGTGTGAAGGGGGGGCAACAATGAAAGAAAGGGAAATCACCTAAGGCACCCGGTGCATGTGTTCTCTAGAACCTGAAACTTTAGCATTTTTGATTTGCTCTCCTTACCTAACATCGTTCTTTTTACCAGAGACAGACCTGCCAGAGAAAGTACCAAGTGATACATTTTCTAAAAACTCTCTTGTAATTTTCACAGATCTCTTCAAATGCAGAATGTGAGCCAGAATCAAGTACGTAATTTAAAAAATCTATTTTTAAAGTAAAATGCCTATAAAGCCAGAGCTTCAGAGGCCATAAAAAATGAGGACATAGAAAAGGAACATTAAATAGAACACACAGCAGCAAAAAAAAAAAAAAAAAGTTCCTGTGGAGTTGACTTTGACTAATAGAGACCTTATAGAACAGAGTAGAACTGAAAGCTACCAACTTTTTAACCCACAAAGAGGCTGATAGAAGCACACAACCATATGTTTGATATCAGAAAAAAAGAGCAAGAGGAGAGGTTGAGCCTTATGTCTTTTGGTTAGCATTCTGTTATTAAACCATTGCACAGCCTGCCTCCTTCACAGATTATTAATCTTAAACCTTAAAATCATTGTCGTGACAATACTAACTGGTAGTGTCCCTGTTAGACTGAGCAGAACTGCTACTTAGGGTTTCAGAGTCTGCAAATCCTCCTGGAAACAAACAGACTCATCGTTTTCACACAGAGATGCTAGACTGCCTATCTTGTAATGAGCTGTCCAATGCTTAATACACAGTGCCACTACTATAAAAGAACACTTTTTTTCTTTGTTCCCTGTAGTAAGAAGCTCTTTTTCTTATAAAGTATGGGGTGAATTGTGTTTGTTTTAGTTAGAATGCAGACAAGAGCAGTTCTCAGGGAAAAGTTCCTATGGAAATATTAACTGTTGTTGAAGCTCTCTTATTTGTCTTTTTGGGTGATGCTTTAGGATTTCTCAAAGGTAATGTGACTATCTAGCAAAAAAGAGAACTGACAAATCCTATAGGAAAGCATTTTTATTTTCTTTTAAAAGCAATTCCAAATTCAACATCTTTGAAATTGAGAAATCTGTTGAAAACATCATCAAATTAAATATCAACAGAAAGATAAATGGAATTTTATTGTAGCATTATACTTTTGGTGTCTAGAGATTAAATGATGTAGAATCAAAAGAAAAAAAATAAACTACCTCATTGTTGCCTAGTGGCTATATTTCCCCCAGATGATATGCATTGTGAAGCTGTCATTTTGTAGAAATCAATAGTAATGTTTGTCTTGCACATAAGAGCTTTACAATTTTACAGATGAAACGCTTCTAAAAGGAATGGGTCTTATACTGTCTTCATCATGCACACTGAGTGGTGATTCATTTCCTCATCACTGGTGACCCCTCTGTCTCATAGGGAGCAGGTTTAGTTGTGACTCAGTGAGACTGGGGGCAAAAAATGCAGAACTCCGTGTAACTCTTCGTCCACTTCAATTTCTCCTTGAATTATCTTGTACTTGAGAGAGAAGGGTACTGCTGGGTAGGAAAAGTGCACTTAGAAGCAAGGGCAGTATTTCTTTTCAAGTTTTCTTAACAAGAATGAAACTTGGGATATGAGCAAATGCTTAATGATGTTATTTTTTCAAAGGAAAAATAAGGAAGAAAAACATATAAATAGAATTCTTCTAAATGATTCAGTATCAAATTGATCACCATGCCATCAAGATGCATTGATAGTTAGTGGCAAATGGAATGTAAAAGTTAGAAACAAAGAATAACGAACAATAGTTTAAATCTATGGGTGTAATGGTAGAAACCAAGCTGGACCTCACATGACAGAATTTTACAAGACAAAAGACTTCTTCCATGTAAACATCTTTTTATCATCAATCCTAAAGATGACTATACGCATAGAGTTTTCCAAATGGAATACACAGAAATCACATTGATTACATATGTGTGAAGAGCCTATGGAGAAACTTTTTAATATACTTATCGAAAACCAGGCCAGGGGCCAACTATGGAACATGCCATGAATTTCTCATATGTACGTAGAGGTTGAGGTTGAAGAAAACTTAAACAAGTACACTAGAGCCCAAATACCGCTATTAGTATGCCCCACTCAAATTTCAAGGACATCTCAAGAACACATTTGCTACGTTAAAAACCAATGAGACAAGACCAGATGAACTATGGGAGGGCATAAAAAAAACATAGTTTCTTGAATAAAGCAAACGTTCATTAAAAAGACAGGAAGGAAAGAAGAGTGCACCGTGGGTATCATCAGAGACTGTACAGCCAGCATGCTCCTGAGAGGCAAGGCTTTGTCACCCGTGCAGTGGACAGGTGATGAGGACAGAGCCACCCCTGGAGATGGTGATCATGTTTTGTAAAGTGGAGAGGCACTTGAATACATGGCATGACACAGTGGCTGCAACAGTGGCCTCCAATAGAGGAAGAATTGTTTAGGGTGGCGCTAGACTGGGTGGTGTTTTGCTCTGTTGTACGTCAGGTAGCAATGAGTCAGAGCCAACTCCAGGGCACCTAACAACAACAGCAGCAGCAGCAGCAGCAATGGGTATCAGAGAATGCAGAAACACGGTTTACATCATAAAGTCAGAGCTGCTGCTCTTCCTCTTCCTCAAGGTGAGAGAGTTAAAGAGTTGTAATGTGGGGATGAATTTGAAATGCAGAACAGACGTGGAAAGCCTTGAAAGCTAACGAGGGAATAATGTGGACTCATTCTCTCACTTCCGTATTTTCCCATCCATGAAACATGTTTGCACTTAAATGACCCTTTTTCTTGGTCATAAGAACCATTGTAGCAGCTCTCTGTGTATGGGACAAGAGGAAATATAAAAGCAGTTCCGTTTCTTGATATTTACATGAATGTTTAGGCCTTAGGGAAACAGTAGTAATGAAAATGAGAATACTTATATGGTGTCATTACAAAGAGACGGGAAAGATATTGAATGTAATTAAGACTCAGCAATAAGAACTGAAGGACGGTAAGGCCTCTCAACATAGTTCAGTGTGTTGGGCTGAATGGGTTCAGCTAAATGTTCTAGAAAGACACTATCAAGGAGACTGTTGTATGGATATAAAAAAGAGATGTTTAGGCCAAGAAAAATGGCTCACACAGTTGTAGGAATGGGTTGAGTCCAGTGGAGCTGTCATATATTTGGCTGGAGGCATTTCCTGATTTGAGTGGTGGCCTCCCGCTGGAAAGATTGAAGATCAGAGGCTAGTGGCTGCAGACTGATCTGCAGAGCAGGTGGTATGCATGGCAGGCCGCGGATAACTCTCAGCAATGGCAGGCACAGAGCAGGTCAGAGGCACATATCCCAAGAGATCAGAGGCAGGATCCCCACCAGCAGGAAGGGAGGGAGAAAGAAGAACCAGTTCTCTGCAGCATCTCTTTTATCAATATCTGAAAAGGCCCCGCCCTCAGGAGACACCATGCGGCTGTGACGTGTGCCTGATGGGGAAGAGCTTCGTGTCAAATCAGGAGGCATCCTGGCTATACCACAATGACCCAAGGCAGAACTATCACAATCAGGAATGTCAGGAATTGACATCAGGTGCAAAATGCAAGAATAGCATGTGTAGAAACAAATGAAAGAAGATTTCATGAATGGATACTATGAAGAGGAGTTCTGTAAGTCAATCGACTAATTGCATGTAATAGGCCACTATCAAAACACTAGAGTTTAAATATTTTATTTATTCTTTCTTGTGTTTCATGCACATCATAATCTATTGGTGTTTAGATGATTCCCAATCAGGGAGACCTGTGCATTGCAGCGTGGAATGGTTTCACAAAGTTTTCTGGTCTGCATCACTATGGAGGCAGCTAGCCAAACCTTTCTTCCGTGGCATTTGTTGGTTGGTTGGAATTGCCAAATTTTAGGTTAGTAGTTCAGCACCAAGCCCTTTATGCCACTCATGAATTCATAGATTAAAAATAAAATACAATGTATGGAATAATGTAGAGATTATTACTTTTTAATCGGTTGACTTTACACTTAATTATTTCAAGCTTTTATATCATGTCACTACCATTTTTTATTTGTGTTTATTCTTGAAAACCTTAAAAAAGTCCCTGCTTCTTTTTTTCCACCTAGTTTGCTTTCACATTCCAGAGTCCTAAATTATCAATTGACTATCTTTAGAGCTGTTTACCACTATGTTGTAGGTTATGCAGAATTTAGAAGACACACAAGGAATATCATCCTTCTATATTTTTCTTTGTTTTTCCCCAAACATAAAAGACAACTAAATAAAAGCTGTCTTTGGTTTTATAATTTTCTTTTACCCAACATTCAACAGGTAAGTATTTCAGTTCATATGCCATGGCTGGGCAACGTGGACAGTCGTTGTTAAAGTAGACTCTTGGCCAGGAGTCAGGTAACTTGAGATGGAAGAGCCAATCGTGTCCTTCACAACGATTTTAAAAAAATCGAGAGCCATAAGTGTATTTTTACTAACAAACTGCAATCACCATTATCTGAATGACAGTCTTTACGTTTCTTTTCCATTTTACTTCAGAGCCACATATAGGTGCTAAAAGAGCTGCACGTGGCTGGAGAGCCGCAGTTTACAGGCCCATGCTGAGTCTCGGCAGTGGGAACCTAGTAATGAACAGGATGCGTATGCCCTTACCCCTATGAAACAAGAGTTGATGTCTGAATTCAGATTGTAAATCTATAAATATAGTAAGAAAATTATTGGAGATATTTATGAGGCTTAGGAAGAAAATAAGTTACAAATGTGTATATTTAAGAGTACTGGGTGTTTTGAGATTTTTATCAATGAAAACTCAACTCCTCTAGGAAACTGGCTCAACAACAATTGATTAGGTTTTCTCTCTTTTTATAAATCCTTTTGGCATAATTTGTCAAGGAAACTTTTCTCAAAAAGTACTATTTCAACTGAAACTCACAGGCTGATAAAGAGTCAAAAACCATCGAATGTAGCACTATGGAGACAGACAAAACAAAAGCGCAAGGTTAAATTGATCCTGGAGTTAAAAGGAAAGAAAGCAGCGGCTGGTGTGGGGAGTGTTCTGTTCAAAGAGCTTGCAGGGGTCCAAGTTCAGGAGAGAGACACAAAGTGAGTCTTATCAGATTACGTAGGCCGAACTTTTACGTTGGAACTTTATTCCAGAGAGAATTGGAAATGTTCAAAATGGTTTATAAGGAGGAATCACCAGTCTACACTTAAAATATTCCAGCTCAGTGGAGAGTGTGGAGAGCAAGAAGAATACATGAAATCAGAAATGCTGGTTCAGGCTATTGAAACAATCCAAGCGAGAAATCTCTCTGGGGTGGACTTGGTCAGTAGCAAAGCTGAAGTTGAACATTCTTGATTGAAAAATTGGAATATGTGAGATGTAAAAGTGTATAATAGCTAAAAATAAGGAGCTTGGAACCAGACTGGATTAAAATCTCATTCTAAACCTTTCTAAAATGACTTAGACAAACTGCATACATTTATAAACATTCTTATATTTGTTAATCCCTAGCAAAGTTATAATAATAATCCTTAGCTCTTTTTATAAATGTTAATAAAATATTCCATGTCAAGCACTTGGAACATAGTCTGAAATGTATAAAAACAGTCAATATATAATACTTTTAATCATTTTTTAAATACATTAATCTGACTAATGCTAATAAGTTGCTTCTGATGTATTAATTAAAGTAAAAATATATAAACAGAATATTATCTTAAAATGTTATGTGCAGTGTTTTAATTCTACTATGAGAGAATCAATTTAAAATGCATTGCCTACTTCTAAAATATAATAAATCTAACATGGGATAAAAATGATGCTGTGTGCTCCCAGAAACATTTACACTTTTAAACCCTACATAGTGTCCCTGTGAGTCAGAATCAACTCAATGGCAGTGGGTTTGGGTTTTTTGGGTAATAGGTTATGGTTCCTAAGTATTTAATTTATGTTGGCATTATAATGAAAACTTTATAAGGCTTATTTTTCAGTCGGTTAACCTTGATCCACAAAGTTTAGAAACTGAAACTTAACACTGCAAGGTGAGATCAGAAAAAGTAGCTGTAGCAGCATCCCTTAGGTAGCAGAGGGTAGCACACTGATACGTGGAGGCTGAGAGTTGGCCTTGATGTTCATAGTCAAACCAGACATACAAGGCTGAAACTGCTTTATGTGATTACTATTTGGGTGACAAAAGTTATCGAAAACTCCGTTTTGTTTCCAAGTTATCAAGAACTTCCTCCCCTCCTTCATTTTTTTCTCTTGATTATTTATTATTTTTCTTAATTACTAAACTCAATTTCACAAATCAATTCACTGCCAATCCCAACACACCAAGACTCTAAAGGACAGGGTAGAACTTCTACCGTGGGCTTCCTGGACTACAACTTTTGTTGTTGTTGTTATTATTTTTAATAAATTATTTTATTAGGGGCTCTTACATCTCTCATCACAATTCATACATTCATCCAGTGTGTCAAGCACATTTGCACACATGCCGCCATCATCATTTTCAAAGTATTCTCTTCCCACTTGAGTCCCTGATATCAACTCCTCATTTCTTCCCCTTCCTGCCTGAACCCTTGATAAGTTAAAGATTATTATTTTCACATCTTAATTGCTGTCTGAAATGCTAGCGGGATGAAGGTAGATTAGATTTACTCAACATTGCTATTAATGCAGTGGTTCTCCACCTTCCTAATGCTGTGACCCTTTAATACAGTTCCTCATGTTGTGGTGACCCCCCCAACCATAAAATTATTTTCGTTGCTACTTCATCACTGTCATTTTGCTACTGTTATGAATCCAGCAACCCCTGTGAAAGGGTTATTCAACCTCCAAAGGGGTCATGACCCACAGGTTGAGGTATTAACGTTTTCTGTTAGAAGCATTGAAGTCTTTGTAGGGTCAACATTTTTCTTTTTCTCCAAGATATTCTATAAATAAAATTTAAAGAAAATTAACAGATCAAAATTTAAAATAATAATTAAGAGTAAGCAAAAAATATAAGGGAGTGTAGCAAGAAAGCAAAATGAAACAAAATAGAATGGAGAAATAAAACGTTAATAACTACATATTTAATTAACCAAGTTAATTAAATATCATAAATTAATTTAAAAAATAAATTATAAAAAGCAATCTATAAATTATGAAAACATGCTTGTAAATCTATACAGAAAAGAAAGTATAAAATGATCAATTTCCAAAACTATTTTTAAAAACTCAATTTAAACTATATATGTATATATACATTCCATATATATATATGTGTATATATATATGCACATTCATACAAACACCACACATGCATACACTTGGATGGTTCAATAGGTTTATAATAAACTACCAATTCACAAATTGATGGTTCAGTCCCACTTAGAACTCTTGGCAAAAATCTTTGAGAAGAGGTTATTATAATGACAATGATGACATAAAACTTAAGGAATGATTACAATAATAGATATATAGTAATGAAGGGTATGACATGCAAGTAAAGTTATACTGAAGATCATCTAACCATGCTTACGGCAATACATTGACCCGAAATGAAACCCGGGATATCGTCCCAGCTGAAAGGAGAAAAAATACCTGCAATATGTTTCATTGTGCTTTGCTGAGTGTGGCATCAGGGTTGAAGGGTGTCTCTAAAACCTGCAAAATGCAACTATTACAACCTTGCTTATTGAAAGTGAGGAGAGCTGGAAGCGCTTGCCAGTGACGATTAAGGACTGCCGCTTTCAGTGTGGTTTAGAACTCTATGTAATGAAGACCCAAATCCTCCCAAATGGACCGATAGGTACCATTTGATCAATGAAGTAAAGATTAAAATTGTCAAGAATTTTGTCTTGCTTGACTCCATGTTCAATGCTCATGGAAGCAGCGCTCAAGAGATCCATTGATGTGTTGCATTAGTTGAATTTGGTGCACCAGAGTTCTTTAGAGTGTTGAAATACAGAAAGGCTACTTTAAGAACTGACCCAAGTCATGGTATTTCCCATCACCTCATCTGCATATGAGTTTAATATTGAATAAGGAATACTGGAGAAGAATTGATGTGTTTGAACTATGATGTTGGTGAGGAATATTGAAAGTACCATGACATGCTAAAAGAATAAACAGGTTTGTCTTGGAAGAAGTACAGGCAGAATGCTTCTTAAGGGCAAGAATGGCAAGATCCTTCATCTCATCTACTTTGCACACGTTGTCAGGACAGACCAGTCCCTGTAGCAGGGCACCATGCTTCATAAGGTTGAGGGGCAGCAAGAATGTGGACGGCGCTCAACAACTTTTCCTGCATAAATTGACTCAAGTATAAGAGCAATTGTGAGGAAGGCGCAGATCGAGCAGTGCTTTGTTCTGTTGTGCATAGGGTTGCTATGGGTGGAAATGTTCCCATGGTACCTAACAACCACAAAAATAAAGATAGAATTAGTGATTTTATGATAGTTCTATGAAACTATGCAGTAAGTACAAACTAAGAAATTATAAGTGGCATATGGTGATTTGAAATTTCTTAATATGGCCTTTCTATTCATTTATGTGTAACTGTCATATATTGATTGGATGGGACCATGAAAATAAGGTATAGAGGATTCTAAAGGGGATTTATCAGTTTTTTTCATTCCTCCGGGTATAATAAAACCATCTCCAAAGCAGAAACAGAGATTTCTGGGAGCACCAACTAAGAAGAGCCACCAACAGAGCAGATGTGACATCCCTGCCTGATGTGACAGGTTACCTGTTAACTTCTCTAACACATGTCTATCATGATTAATATTGTCTGTGATTTTTGTGCAGCCATTGCAGTTTACTACTGAACCCAAGATAGAAGTAGACACAGAGTAGATTGGCCTGAGAGGAACAGGTTATGTCAAGGTAGAGTACATGAAAGAGAGAGGATGGAGGCATGCCTGCTAACTGCATTATTGCAATCGGCCTTGAGTTGGTGTGGAGTTGGGTTACGCTTCTTCCTGTTGAAGCTGGAGGAGGTCAGATGTGGGCCCTATATCATTGACTCAGGGGAGGATAGATTAACAGAGAATTGGCGTAATGAGAAACTGTATCAGTCATATAACTGAAGACCCAGAGAGCTACGAACTGAAGCAGAGGACATTTTACAATAGATAACAACAAAGACATCCACAAAATAGGAAGAATATAGAAATCTTCAGATTAAAAATCTTAAGGAATTTAATAAGAAATACAAAACTATAATACAATACAAAAATACATCCACACCTAGTAATTTCTTGGTGAAAACCAGGCTATCCAACTAAAAGATGATATCAATTACATATAAAGAAATGAAAGATAACCCTACAGTTAGCAGCCCAATGTGTAGCCCAAAATACCAACAGGGTTCTGGTTTGGCAGTTAAGACCTATTAATTCCCCATGATGTGATCTTATCCTCTCATAATAGGATCGGCTATGTGCAACTAATCCGTTGTGAGAAGATGAAGTTGGGACCCAAGACCCTTATTTAGGTCACAGTACTGAAACAATCAATTGAAATCAAGTTTTCCTTTGCTTCCAATATAAGTTGACCCCATTGGAAAGTTGGTTTGCTTTGGCCTGAGTCTGGATTCTGTATCTGGCTCATTGGTGTCTGGTTCATTGGACTTAAGCCAACTGCCTAGTTATTATATTGTCTTGTGATCCTGGGAGTTGTCAGCATCTAACCAGCTCACCTGGGACTCATTCGCTTCTCCAGCCATCAGGTTGTGGTCTTCGTGTTCACATTAAGTTCATCAGTCTTAGCAGCTACTGGAGTGAGGAGAAGCCTCTAACCTAACACATGACCCATGGACTTGGGACCTATCTGGACTTGGAATGACCTACTTTTACAACTTAGTGCTATTCCTTTGATATAAATGACAAATAACTTCTACCAGGTAGAATAACAGTTTATAAGAACACGGGTTTGAAGCCTTCTCTAAAGGAACGTAGATTATTTGGAAAAGTTCATTGGAAAGATCAAGGCTAAGACCACCATGAAATCTGGATATCTATTTTAATATCTATATTTTAATCTACATCTAAATCTGTATCTAGACACATGATTTTGATGGTAAGCAATTAAAAGCCTGGTATTGCCATGAGGACAAAAATTAAAAATGCTCACTCTTCAATGATTAATCAAGCCAAGACTTTAAAACAAACCAATAGAAACAACAACATTATTTTCTTTAGAAACAGGAAAAGTTAGATGTAGATGCAGAATCAGAAATCAGACTCTAGAAACTAGCCTTTAGAGGACATGCCTGTTGTACTTTGCAAAGACTTACATAAGCATATTAGGGAAATGTCCAAATAAAAGTGGGAAACTTTTAAATACATACATGAAGATATCATAATGATGCCTCTTCAGAGAAAGAATGTTGATTAAGAGATAAAATTTATAAAAACAATAAAATTATCCATATGCAACTGAAATATTGAAAAACTCAAAATGAAATTCAACAGTTTATTTAAATTGGAAGAAATTAAACTCTCATCAATTACGATGAATGAATCTGAAGAACAGATAGTTGAAATATTGAATAAAAGTAGTCAGAACTTCTGATGATTGTTGGAATTTTTTTTCACATCAACCTAATTACAGTGACTCAGATGCAAATGAGGAACAGAATACATCTGACAATAACAGGCCAAAGAGGAAAGTGAAACCAAGGCTGGACATGAGAAAGTAAGTGATAATTTAATAATCAATCTACAAGATAATTTAATAATTAATCTGCAAGAAAGGATGAGTCCCAAACACAGAAAGTCCAGTCCTGTTGTCTTCCCCCAGACCTTTTATTGGTTTTTTTTTTTCCAAGTTATTAGGATTGGGGTATTTTTTGATTTGTAACATGTCCAAATTACCTGAGATGAAATCGCACCCTCGTAGCTTCTGCAAAGTGTTCTGGCTTCATTTCTCCCAAGACAGATTGGTCTGTTCTTCTAACAATTCATGGTCTATTCAGTGTTCTCAACCAAAACCATAATTCAAAGACATCGGTTCTTCTTTGGTCTTTCTTATTCATGGTCCTGCTTTTGAATACATAGAAAGTTCCCCGAAACAGTATCATTTGTGTCAGGTGCGCTTTATTCCTCAAAGTGATATCTTTGTCTTTTAACACAATGAAGAAATCTTGTGCAGAAAAAAATTTAATGTCAAGCATCATTTGATTTCTTGACTACTGCTTCTATGAATATTGATTACTGATCCAAATAAAGTAAAATCCTTGACAATGGCAGAAGTTTCTTATCATAATTTTGCTTCTTAGTTCACTTGTGAGGATTGTTCTTTTCTTTAAGTTAGGGTACAATCCATATTAAATTCACAATCTTTATTTGACATTGGTAAGTGCTTCAAGTTTTCTTTGCATTCACCAACTAAGGTTGTGTCAACTGTATATTTCTGACTCTAATACTTTGTTCTTCTTCATATAGTATGGTTAAAGGATACAACCAGGGGTGGGATTCAAATAGTTTAACAACTGGTTTGCTGCCTGTGATAGGTAGGTTTATTGTGTCAACATGGCCAATGAACACATGTGGGATTAATAGAAGGCTGAGAGATAAATGGGTTGGCAAGCCTGGCCTATCTTGTCTCTTGCTCTTTGATGATCAGACCAGTGTGCCACTGCCTTAGCTTATTCTTTTCCTATATTTGCAAGCTACACTACCTGTGGGACACCTAACTGCATCGCTGTAGTTTGAGGTTCCTTCAAGACCTGCCTCGCCACACTAATGGAGTATACATCACTTGAGCTGGGGACTGCCAGACCCTGTCATCTGGCTGATTGTTGGTGAGCTGCCTTGCTGTTTGCTGCCTGTACCCAGATAGCATGAATTGCTCTGCAGAGGACTACCTGGCGGCCCTCAAGTCTTGAAGGACTGCCAGTGTCTCACAACTATCTCACGGGAGTGAGTTGCACTGAGACTTTTGTACTATTGTGTCCCAGTTTTGTTTCTCTAGAGAACCCTGTCTAACATAATTGGTACCAGGAGTATTTCTAGAGAAATAAAATCATAAATATAGGCTTCTTAATTTGGCTCGTCAGCCTGATTAGGCTTAATAGCACTGATAATGCTATTTTTACACTCAAAGACATGGATGAGTCTGCCACTCTTACTAATCTGTGGTGTGAAGCAACAAGCTAATATCTACAGTATCACTGCCAATAGATGAAGTGCTGGTTGAAGGAGAGGCTCTGGGTGACCATATGTTTGATATTTTCTAGCAGTTTTGTCAGGAGGACAAGTGTAGGGAAGCTAATTGGCTGGTCCTCCTTACAATGGAAAGTGTGATTAAGGAAAGCAATGATCTCAGAACCTCAGAAGTGGACCTCAAGTGCTGAATAATGGACCTAAAGGCTCCTACCTGTGCTGCAAAGGAGAGCCTTCTCTCCTCTAGTCATAGAGCTGACATTGCTGAGAACCAGGTCCAGAGTCTCATCATGTGAGTGGCTTAATTACAACATCAGCTGACTTGCAGATCTAGAGCAGTGTCTGTTATTAAAGTGAGGGCACTGATTGGAAAAAGTTGGGACCCTGAAACACGGGCTGGGAACATATGGGCTGATGATCCAGAAGAGGAGGATATTGAGCCCCTAGAAACGATTGAGCCACCCCAGTCAATAGATCAACTCCTCCCTGCTGAAGGTATTAATCCACTATTAATAAAACAACCTATACCCGAGCAGATTAACGAAACTGTTCAAGCTGAAATGCCAGGTGGGGCTGCATCTGTAGCATTGCCAGAGGGAGATGCCTTACAAGATATTGCTCAGAGCAACAGAGAAACGCCCTCACTACCCATTTTTCCTCTAGATCTGTAAATAAAATTAATGCTCAGAAAGTTCCTAAAGGTGAGATTGAGATGATTACCCAAGAAGAAGCGCACTATACTCTCAAAGATATGTTCAAGTTTTCAAATACATACAAGCAGAAGCCTGGGGAATATCCCTGGGAATGGTTACTAAGGGTGTTGGATACTGGTGGACGAAATGTAATATTAGACCGGTCTAAGTTTCTGGATGTGGGACCCCTAAGCACAGACTCTTCTTTCAATGTCTCTGCGAGAGAGGCTAAGAGAGAATCTAATTCTTTATTTGGTTGGTTCAATGAAGCATGGACTGGCAGATGACCTAGATTGGACCAACTTGAAGTACCTGACCTACCATGGTACACTGTAGAGGAAGTCATCCAAAAGCTTAGAGAAATTGGTATGTTGGAATGGATCTATCAGGGTACTCCCATAGACCCAAAAAGGGGGTGTCCTGAGGACATACCCTTCACCACAACCATAAGGAACAAGTTTGTGAAGTGGGCCCCAGCATCTCTTAAGACTCCTGTAATTGCTATTTTATGTGCACCAGGATTAACAGTGGGTACTGCCCTAAGCAAACTGACATTTGCCCACAATGGGGCTGATTGGTCCCCATGGTGGTTGAGGACAGGTGTCAATACTGAATTAACAGAGACAGCGTGGATGTGGTTAGAATAGGCAACAAGGTTTCCATAGTAATTGAAGCAACCTGTCTCGTGTGGACTTATGGCACTGGCTACTTAGCCACGATGTCCTTAGGAGTGAAATACATGGGAAACCTACTAAATATTTATGTGATCTATACAGGTGGAAGAATGTTAGATCAGATGAGCAGACCTGAGCCAGTTTACATGCCCACAACCTCATGAATGAGGGGACGGCCAGGTCCCTTTGAAGGAGGACCCTGATACATCACCAAAGTTTTATACTGTTAGTCTTTCTTCTAGCCTTCCCCAAAGGGACCTGCGGCTTTTCACAAGACTGTACATTGGGGAAAGGAAATAATCAAACTTTTGGGGAATTACTGGACACTGGCTCGGAACTGATACTAGTTCCAGGAGACCCAAAGTGTTTTGAAAGTCTTCCAGTCAGAGTGGGAGCTTATGAAAGTAAAGTTTTAGCTCAGGTCTGCCCCACTGTGGGTCCAGTGGGCCTCCGAACACATCTTGTGGATATTTCCCCAGTTCCAGAATGCCTCCTTGAAATAGACATACTTAGTAACTGGCGGAACCCCCATATTGGATCCCTGAAATGTGGAATAAGAGCTATCATGGTAGGAAAGGCCAAGTGGACACCATTAGAATTGCCATTGCCTATGAAAACAGTAAACCAAAAGCAGTACCGCATTCCTGGAGGGATTGCAGAGATCAGTGCCACCATCAAAGACTTGAAAGATGCAGGGGTGATGATTCCTACCACATCCCCATTTAACTCGCCTATTTGGCCTGTAAAAAAGACAGATGGATCCTGGAGAATGACAGTGGATTATTGTAAACTTAACCAGGTGATGACTCTAAATGCAGCTGCCGTTCCAGATATGATGTCATTATTTGAGCAAATTAATACTTCTCCTGGTACTTGGATCTGGAGGCTGAAATGTCCTGCCTTTAATTTAGGTGCTGAGTTCTTGACCACTACTCCAACCAGAAACTCTTAGATCTACTGTGAAATAAAATAATGTATGTGGTGGAAGGTAAAAAGAATAATTCAAAAGTATTTCATAAAAGCCATTCAAAGTAAAATAAATTAGTATAAAACACCACAGTTACTCAGAAATTTCATTTTTGGGATCCCAGAAATGAAAAGTTTGATATTTTGTTGGGTTTTTCTAGGGGCAGGCCTTTGTAAGTGAAAGTGGTAGGGGGTGGGGAGGAAAGGAACACGGCACAGCTTTCTATATTGATATAAAGGAAACTGCAATTTTCTCAAGAGGTACTAGTCATAGAATTCTAGCAGACATAAAGTACTGAAAATCCTTTTACAGCTACTTTTATGGTAGCCTAAATTGATTTAATAGAGCACTGTCAAATCAATTCATTTTCTTCACTCTAAGGCTACGTCACCTTAATTTGAATTGTTGGCGAATGAGGCCATCTGGCCAAGATAGAACCCCGTGGTATTTGATACATTATCCAGGAGACCTGCCACCCGAATAATGGAAGTGGAAGTATGAAAGAAACTGAAGTGATTCCTCTGTAATTGGACACCATTGAATCATGATGCTGTATTTACAGGGACACTAAATGCATGTATTTCTATCAAGAAAATAATTATCAGCTGCATTTCTGTCATAAAGGGGTGAAAATGTATGGATTACAGCTCATATATCAATGACTAACACTGAATATACCGTTCCAATCATTAGTTTACTATTTATGAAGCAATCTTTAGCATTACACATATAGCTCTTATCCACTTTGAGTTGAAATATTCTTTTGGGTCCAATAATTGGCATTTGATACTCAGTAGAAGCACATAGTTATGTATATGAGAAAGGCCACATGTTGAGCAGATATACAAAATATTGGGTTATTAATCAATTATAGGGGCTAGCATAAGTAGTATAGTCTATGTCCTCTGCTAAGAACTTTACATGGTTAGATCAGATAGCGTAATGACTAAGCTCTCTTTTCTCCCCTAGCAGATGGTACATGCGACATATGGACAACTGTTGTGAGCCTTGGGGATACAGTTGGAATTGTGGTTGTTTGCACTGACTGCTGTCACCTGTTACATAATGTACCTCCCATAATTCATTACAGTATAGCCATGGGTCATAGTCTTATAAACCATATATTCTAATCTACCTATATATCATCAGATAGATGGTAGGTACTATTGAGTTTCAGTTAGGAAAGGGGGGCAAGATGGAAAAATGAGTGGACTCCACTGGCAATTGCCCTACTGAACAATGAAAAATAAACAAGGATAGCCTGAGATCTCAGGACTACTGAGAGGACCTGAGGTATAGGAAAGTTGGGGTCAGCGTAGAAGCATGGATATCTTATCTGCTACTATCAGAGCACTTACTTACCACAGTCATTTTGGGATAAGCCCGGGTAACACGCTGATCCTGCAGCAGCAACCGGAAGCATTTTAAGGAAGTTCTAACCCTTTTCTTTTTCACTCATTCACGGCCACAGACTAGATCCTGACTCATAAAGACTCTATAAAACAGGGTCAACTTGTCCCTGTGGCTCTTCAAGATGGTATCTCTTAGAGGCAGTAGAAAGCCCCATCTTTCTCCTGTGGAACCACCGTGGATTGAACTACTGACCTTGCTGTTAGCTGCCCAATGGGTAAGAAGGGATTTCCTACTTCTGTAAAAATTTGAAATCTCAGAAATTCATAAGGGCGGTTCTACCTTGTCCTATGAGTTGGCAGCGAGCGGATGGCACAGCGTACAAGAGCTTTATCATCTTAAGGTGTTAGAAGCTGTTGGTGGGGTTTCTTCTGCAGTACAATTAGAGGAGGGGAAAGAGAGATCTTGGAGCTGCATGGGAGTACTTGAATCCTGCTGAGGCTCAGGACGGGCAGCATTGGGACTAGTAGGATAGCAAGGCACCTCAGTTAGAGGGAAAAGGAAGACGAACAGGGGCAAGGTAAACGGGAGCAGATGCTCAGGGCTGCTCACGAGGGAAAGGCATCCGGAGTCCCACACCATCACCACAGGAAAGCGAAACTTCTTTGTCAATTGCCGTTTCTCTGAATCCTTGCAAAATAACAGACAATATCAAGAATCAATGTTGTGCTGTCTAAATTCATGTTCTCTAATTTACTTCTCTGGGTTCTAATATGCATTGTAAGGACAACACAGCATTTAAAACAAAAAATCATGATTAAAGAGTTTTTAAGGAGGCGAATAGATTGCAATGCCAGTGAGAAATGCTCAGAATGATAGTTTATCAGGACATGTTACCAGATTATTTCAGGTTTACTAATAAATGTCCAATGGAGTCTACCCCTCTGCTGGAAGCCTCAACCCGAAGGCCGTAAGCTCAAGCTCTGTCGGTCAGCAAACCCAGCTCCCAGAATTAAATGCCCACAGGCACCCTACTCAACCCAATGGTGCCAGACTCCACTTCCATGAACCAGCAAGCCTGGATTCCCCATTTAATTGCCCAGAGATGCCCCACTCCACAAGCCAGCCTCCTGCACAAAAACACTCGGCTTTACTTGTTCCACAGAGTAGGAAATCCACCACTTTGTTTAATCCACAGGCTCCTGGTTCTGCTGCTACTCCTCTGACATTACAGCTGTTCCCTGGATCCAGGAGGTTCAGGGCAAAAGCATCTCTGGTTCAGAGGATATGCTTCACTCCAGGATCTTGCTGGTAATAAGATCTCTCATCCTGCTTTTCAGAGAGCTTCTTTTATTTACAGCAGGGTCATGCCAGGGACTTCTGTTCAAAATTACTCACCTGTCAATATTATCACTATATTGCCCTACCTTCTTACTAGACCCTTGCAGGGAAAGGTTTTTGGGTGGGAGTTAAAGACTTCAACTACAAGAGTCACATAAAATAATTGACTGCTTCTGCAAAGACAAAAGAAAGAACCAGGAAAAATGAACAAATTCTCCCCCACCCCCAAACTGTATAAGATTCAATTAAGGTACTGAACATTAAATTTATTGGACACCTAGAACCCAATGATATCAATAAATGCCCAGAAATAGACTGAATAAAGGTGTGTTATCAGAGATGAGAGGGCCAAACAAACTAGAGGCTATAACAATCATAAAAATCTATGAAACTCCAGAGAGCCCCCCCACCCCCACCCCGGCCTAAAGCAAATGCTCAGGGAACTCCCCTGGGTTTGAAACTTGCAGTGACAGGTGTGAACATTCTAGTAGTAGTTTGATGATCATGTAGGAACTGTAAACAGGGTAAAAAATATATGAAATGATAAACAATGAATACATAAAATAAATATTGATCAAAAGGAAAGAAACAGATGACTGCACAAGAAGATGGGAGGACATGGCACTTTCAAATTTAGGCAAAACAGCTATAAAGATCAACAAGCACCCTGGGAACTTACATAGAATTGTAAACAATTGGACCTAACATAAATGCATAGAGTACTCTACCCAGTACAAAATAATGCACATTCTTTTCTAGAACACAGGAATTGTTTTCCAGAATAGACAATACGTTGCTATTGGTGTTAGGTGATATCCAGTCACTTCTAATTCATTGTGACCCTTTGTACAACAACCAAAATCACTCTCTACTCCTGGGACATCCTCACGATTATTCTTAATGCTTGTTCATTGACTAGATGCTGAGGGGGAAAGTCTCATCCAATTTTAAAAGATTGAAACAGTAAAGAGCATTTATTTTTGCCATAACATTATGAAGCCAGGAACCAACAACAGAATACGCTAGCCAAAACGAATAAGTACGTAGACTGCTTATAAATGATTGAATCATAATTGAAGTCAAATATGAAATTTAAAAAATGTCTGCAATCAAATGAAAATTAAAACATAGCATGTCAAAATGTAACATTACAAAATCAATACTCAGAGGAAAACTGATAACAACAAATGTATACATTATAAAAGTGTAAAGTACAAAACAATCTCCTAATCTAATAACTTAAACAAGTAGAAAAGGAAGCACAAAAGAATCCACAGTTATCAAAAAGAAAGAAAGAAAGATCAGGGCAAAAAATAAAATAGAAAATGGTAAAACAGGAGAAAGAATCAACAAAACCAGAGTTGGTTCTTTGAAATCATCAATAAAATAGACAAACCACTAGACAGATTGATAAAATAGAAAAATCAGAAGAGATAACTAAACAAATTAAACAATAAAATTGGTGCCATTACAACGGATCCGACAATGATAAAAAGATAATTTCTGATTAAGATGAAACATTTTTATCCACCAAATTTGGAAGCATAGATGAAATACATCCTTTCTAACACACTGCATTCCAAAACTAATTCAGAGAGAGGATGCGAATGCAGCGTGCCGGCATGGAGAGGAGAGCCAGTGGAGGGGCCAGAGGGCTCGGCCCCCATACCAGCTACATGGACAACTGCTCCTCGCCACCAGAAGAATTTACTTTAGCGGAGGGCATTGGAGCTGCAGCTAGGGGAGAGAGACATGTCTGCTCAGAGCACACGGGAGGAAATGAAGAGGGAGGAAGAGAGAGTAGAGTACAACCTGGCCCACCAAGCCTGGAGGATGATATCCCCGCTCCAAACAGCCAATGCACAGAGTGGACCATATGGTTGATCCCACTATGAGACACGCCATCCCTCGCTGACCCATGGCCCTACGGGGGGCAACACTGGAGACACAGTGTCGGGATTGGCCCAGACTGACCCCACGACACCGAGGCAAAACACTAAAGGCGTGCAACAGAGCAAAGGGGGAGCAGAGGAGGGAGCTCCCGAGGGAGTACAAAGGATAGACTCTGGGGCCAGAGCATGGCACCCCATCAGACGTGACTGGAGGACACGCCTAGAGTTCAAAAATCAGGCCTTGATCTATTCAAGGTTTTTCTTTCTTTCTCAAATTAAAAAATTTTTCTTTTTAATTAATTTATTCTTCTCTGGGTCATTGGTTTTCTTTTTTGTTGTCTTCGTTGTGTTCCCTTTTGTCGCTTT
>NW_022103907.1:8464454-8473202 GCF_000313985.2 Echinops telfairi | reverse complement strand
ATGTCAGACAGTGTAAGACATGGCAAAATAATAATTTATAAACTATCAAGGGTTCATGAGGGAGGGGGAGCAGGGTCAGAGGGGTGAAAATGAAGAGCTGTTATTATCAAGGGCTCAAGTAGAAAGCAAATGTTTTGAGAATGATGATGGCAACAAATGTATAAATGTGCTTGACACAATGGATGGATGGATGGATTGTGATAAGAATTGTACGAGCCCCCAATAAAATGATTTTTAAAAAAAGGAAATTAAAGATGTCATCAAACTTTGTTAACCAAATAAAAGCCAGGACTAGATGGCTACTACAAATCCTACCAAATATTCAGAGAAGAGTTGTCACCATTCTTAATCAAGCTCTGAAAAAACACAAAAGGAAAGGACTGGAACCAAACACTTCCTCTGCTGTCAGCAAAATCCTGATACCTAAACATGACAAAGCCATCACACAAACAAAGAGGAAATTCCAGAGAATTACCCTGTTTTGGCATCAACACAAAATAAAGTTCACAAAATTGTAGCTACTTAACTTTAGCAACATATGGAAAAGCCATAGCCATATACCAGGATTATAAGAGTGATTTGGTTAAAAATCAACTAGGAGATGGGGAACATGGCCACCCGATCACAAGCACAGGGAGAGTTCCACACCAATTACGGGACGTTCCACTAGCAGCGATATCCTGCACTTGCCCACAGGGAGAAAAGCAACGTCAAAGCTAAGGAGATCCAAGTTTCTCAAGTTGGAGAGCAACACCACCTGCTGATAATTCCACTTTACAGTTGACCGGTGGGCAAGCCTCTTCTGGGAGCCTAGCTGCTCTCTTGGCATAGTTGGTGTTTCCTGGTTCCTGAGCCAACCAAGCCAACCAAACCTCTGCCCTCGCTGGTCTCTGGGCACCCTGTGTTGATAGCAGAGGCGTGGCCATTGTGGGGCAGACATTCTCCTTACCCAAGCTGCATTTCTTCCTCCTTCTTTACTGCCTTCTTCCCTGGCATGTCACCCTGCTGGCTCCCCCTTTCCCAGGCATCATCGCATGCATACACACAATCACACAATCAAAAGAGTAGACAGATTTTTTGTTGTTATTTATCCTTGTCTTCAGTTGTTTATTTGTTTACCTATTTATTTATTTCTGAGATGAAATTGTCACTAAAGATCATTTCAATTTTACTTCCCCCCCCTCCACCCAATCCTACTTTTTTTTTTTTTCCAGCCACTGAAACCACTATTTAGGTCTGAGGGATTGAATAAATCTGGTGAGAGGAGGCAACCTGGACTGGCACCTTTTCTGATTTTAAACAAGGCAGCATTCCTTTGTTCTCCAAGCACAATTGCTTCTGGAGATCCACGTCCTATCCCCGCATGCGCACCTGGAGTGTTCTGGGATTCCTATTCTGCTGAAGGCTGTCCATCGTTTGTTATGGCCCACACAGTCAAATGCCTGAGTTGGGGAAATAAAACACAAGCAACCATCTTTTGGGTATTTTCTGCTTTGAGCCCAAATTCATCTGATATATCAGCTATGATATCCCTTGTTCCACATCCTCTTCTGATACAATGTGAGTAGATTTTTGCAGTTTGAGAGGGACTCATTTTTTTTTTTAAGCTACAAAAGGAAGAGATTAACATCCCATCACAGTTTATTTTAAATCTTTTTTTTCATTTCAATAATTGACCAATATTCCTTTCAATGTTTTCACTATAGTCTTATGTGAGATATCTAGGGGAGCATCCAAATAACTAATTCCAAATTTAAGTCAACAAATAATAGCTATATTAAGCAATTGATTAACATAACATGACACTTTTGAATAGACAAATTCCTAAACAGTAGCTCCAAATTACTCTTTTGTATTCTCCATCACCTGAAGTTTCAATCATAATTTCGTATAGTTTAATTCTTGGTATTTTTATTTGTTTTAAGATGGACATGATCAGGAGTTATATATTCCTTTTCTTTTTAAAGCAAGCAAAAAAAAAACAAAAAACGATCCAGTCCATTGCTACTCATGGTAGCACTCTGTCCTCAGAGGACCCGAACTGCTCCGTTGCAGCTCTTGGCGGGCTTGCGACAGTGAGACTGTTAGCTACTCATTCAAAAGGCAGTGTTTCCAAACACGCCACAGGTCCACGGTGATCAGCCATCCGCTCCCATAGGGATGAAAGCCTATCATGCTTTACGGGGCAAGTCTACTCTGCCATATGGGATCACTCGGGGTCGAATCGGCTTGAGAACATTTCAAGGGAGCGCCAATCTTGATGACAGTAAATAGCTGGTGACTTCTTCCATGGAGCTACTTCCGGTTGTGGCCAAAATAGTAACCTTTCAGTTAGCACGCAGTCCCACATTGGTTGACTCACCCAGAGGCATTTAAAAGGCAATAACATTAGAAATATTTACCAAATCGTTGCTCCGAAATGTTAGTTGGGAGGTCACATAGTTTATAAGTGACAGAGGCAGAATTCAAACCCTGCTCTCCCTGTGAGCAGTAATGATGCTGTCAGCTACTGTTATTCTTTGTAGGTAACCAGCATGTGTGTACTAAAGTGGCTCTTGAGCATGGACATTTATTGGTTATCTTTTTGTACATTATATACATAACTTTTGTATAAGTGAAGGCATAATTACACTAAGTGTATAAATATTAATTAGCAGATGTTACATTAATAAGAAACATTAAAATTAAAATCCTAAAGTAATGATAATGTTTAGTAATAGCAATGATAGATATAACTACAATGTGCTTTCTATTTGTGTTCTCCCCTAATAAACAGGTAAACTGGTTTTAGCATTTGCAGATCCTTCCTAACAAAACTCATAAATGGTCATTATAGCAATTTAACAAAGAAATGACTATTTAAAACAGAGAAGGGACTGTCAATAATTTTTCTCTTAATTGATTCCAATGTAAAGAAATATAATGGATTTAACTGTGATTTTAATGAGGGCAGAGTAAATTGCTTCAAAAATTGAGTCATTATCTCCTTGTGGCAGACATGCTATTTTCTGTTCCTTTCTCCCCTCAAACTAGCACTGATCCTAATATGGTGTTTATCCTTTTATCATTCTCTTCTGTTTGGTCAAACTCTGGGCACGTTTTGTCTATTTTTAAACTTCATTTATATTTATGGATTTAATATAGTTCTCAATCTCTGGAAAATATTTCCAGCCAATTATATTATTATGCTAGTCATATTTTATAAGGTTTAAAACCTTCCTCAAATTCTTTTTTATTTATTAAATGATTTCTTATTACATTTGTGCATTAACAAATATTGAAATTGTTGAACACAACTCCTTTGTATACACAAATGTAAGTCATTTTGAAAAATGGTATTTAATGATATATTTAGTGAGTCTAGGATTTCCCAAGGCATATTTAAACTGTAAGAGCGCTCCATTTTAAGCTAGTCAATACTTCTGTTTGTAAAATAAAATTGTCCAGGCCTTCCTAGTTTACATTTTAGCTTTCACATTTCCTCTCATCTTTTAACAATTGATGATATTTCAAAATGCTCCTAAGTCTGTTTTCTCTGCAATTGGATGGTCTGAAGGTACATTGTCATTCTGTCTCCATAAATTTCCCTAGAATCTCTATCATGAGAATAAAAACAGAACTTTGGGCTGGTAATCTATAATTCTGTCAACAACTTTTTTTTAGAAAAGCATGGAAATAGAAAGCCAGTGAAGGGCTGAAGATTCCTTTTGAAAACAAGCACCAGATCCATCTTGGATCAAAGTCTCCCAACAGATAGAAGGCCTACGAATTTCCAAAACCGTTCCTATTGAGCATGGGAAGAACTAATTTTGGATGTTACTTCAGTAGATTCATGGATTTTCATTTCATTTTACAGAAATTCTTTTTAGGTAGATAATAGGTAATGAGATAAAGGATTGTCTGTTGAACAAATAGAGCTTTCCCTACAATGTGTGGGAAAAGAGGAAAGATAATGAGTGGTGACTTATGTAAAACTTGTGTAAACAAGGCCCTTTAATATTCGTGGAAGGCAAATATGTGAGAGAAGATCGGGGGCTAGGCAGGCATGCTCCACAGACCCCTATGACAAAGACACAGCCGCCCAAATGAAACAGATACAAATGACAATCCCGGGACCCGAACCCATGAAAAGAGGAAACTGAGCAAAAGCAGCCGGGGAGGAGAGGGTGGGTTGAGTTATCAATGGGCCTGGTGGAGTTTAGCCATCTGGAATTTTTGCAAGTATCATCCAGTCAAGTTAGCCTGGCACACTGATAGCTGAAAAAAAATTAAAACCTTAGAAAACACACAAGAAGAGAAAACAGAAACCAAGGGAGTAATACTAAGGTTTTAAGACTAGATATATTTAAAAAGAGCAGAGAACAGTTAAATCTGTGAAAGCCTGAACTTGTGAGTCTAGGTTTTCTAGAGCAATATAACTAGTGACACTCATGTGTTTAAGAAAGAACTTTATTTATTTATTTAAGAAATCATTTTTATCTAGGAAGCAGGCCAGCTTAATCCAACATGAGTCCCTGGGTTATATGATAGCTGTAGGCCCCTATGTGCTCACGCAGCAGAAAGATGCAGCTGGAAACTGGGGGGTCGCAGGCTCATGGATTCAGAGACATGTGGACCCTAGGTGGACAGAAATATGTCAGGATGCCAATATTTCCCAAGGTCGGTTAGCAGTAGGGGCCACCAGCCCCAGAAGCCAGACATAAGGTCTAGGCTAGCAGGAATGAGAAGAAGGTCAAGAGAGAGACCAGAAATCCACAGCATCTCATAAATACCCTGTTTCCCCCAAAATAAGACAGTGTCTTATATTAATTTTTGCTCCCAAAGATGCGCTAGGTCTTATTTTCAGGGGATATCTTATTTTTCCATGAAGGTACATATTTATGGTTGAACAACAACAAAAAAGGAAATTTATTACCTGTATACGGTATGGTAGTAGTTGTCATCACAAACCAGCATAACCAGACAAACTGTGGATCCTACAGTATTAAGAATTTCTTGTTACTACTGTTATTTCCATGTACAACAATCTATGGTACGTTTACTCATAATCTATGGTACATTTACTCATGCTTCCTGTTTGCTCTGGCTGAGCTTCGGCCAACAGTAAGCTGCGTGGTGGCATCCGCTGCTATGGTCCAGAGTCCAGAGTTACGGTAGCTTCAGGGGGGCTTATTATCGGGGAGGCCTTATGTTCAGGGAGGTCTTATTTTAGGGGAATGCCTTATATTTCAGTGAGAGGCAAAACTGTAAGTAGGTCTTATTTTCAGGGATGTTTTACTTTCGGGGAAACATGGTAGAAGTTTATTAGCAAAAGCACAAATTCTCTCAACTCATTGCTCTGGAGTCGATGCTGACTCCTAGCAACCTGATATGGCAAGGTAGAACTTCCCCTGTGGATTTCAGAGACTGCTGCTCTTTACCGGGTTAGATAGCAAGAGCTTAGTGCTTAAGTACCCCAGATTCCAACAGGAAAGATTGACAGTGAACTACGAGAAAGTAATATCCAGACAGCCATCTTCAGCAAAACATAATGAGCAAACTACTCTCACAAAGCCAACAAAAAGAGGCAAACTACTAAAAGACATGAATAAGATAAGCAGGTCTGTAGTAACTGTCTTAGGGTCAGTTTTGAATACACAGAACTAGTGTGGTTTCAGAACAAGGATCATTAATTTCTAGTGCAGTGGTTCTTAACCTTCCTAATGCCGTAACCCTTTAATGTCGTGGTGTGGCGTGTCGACCCCATATGTAGGCATATCTGCATGTGGGTGGACCCACCTGGAGACGGAAAAAGGAGCAGTGTCTAGGTCCCTAACACCATCAGAATTAAGGTTTTAGGGAACACCTGTGAAAGGGTCGTTCAGCCCCCAAAGGGATTGCGACTCCCAGGTTGAGAACCACTGCGTGTGTGTGTGTGTGTGTGTGTGTGTGTGTGTGTGTGTGTAAATTTAAGTAAGAATGAATGGACAGTTCTGGTACAAGAGTTGCTTTGTATCAAAACTCAGAAATATTACTGGGTTCTTACTCAGAGAAACCTTGGCATCGCTGTTTTTGAGGTGGTGAATTGGTCTGTATCCTCCCCGTATCTATGGTTAAAAGAATCTATGCTTAGATACTAAAAAAATCAAATGTAATGTTACATAAAAATTCAGATAAAGTTATTTCTAAAGTAAACAGATACAAATAAATCTAGCTATATATTAGGTTTGTCTTAATCACAAAAGAAACAATTATTTGGTATAATTGTAAAACCTGATTTTTACCTGTAAGTACCTTATAAGACAAAAACGTCACACATAACTTTTGAGCTACATTTATAGTTTGTTTTTCATAAGAATTTTGATATTCTTATTTGAAATTCTATATGTAAAATTATTTATGTTTTTTATCTGTTCACACTGACATATAATGAATTTGTCTTTGTAAAAGAATATCAGCTAATATAATTCAAGAATGATGAAGGATTTGAGTTTTTAATAACTCCAGTTGCTAGACTGAAGTTAGCATGTTACAATCCTGTGAATGCTGGGAAAGTACATAAGACTTCTGGGTCATCTTTAAAGGACAGCTTTTTCACTCCCCGCACTAGAACTGTCTAGAGTATTGTCATTTTCTTGTTCTTGTTCCCCAGGCTCAATTTCCCACAGGGCAATGCCCTGGGGCTTAGGTGACACTGCCAGACACAGTGGATTGCATTAAAGGAGAGGAACACTGAGCCTTAGAAATAAGTCCTTTATAATGCACTGTGAGCCAAGTTACTCAACTTTTGTTCCACTAAGACATTGTCTTTATTACACTGGACGCCAAAGATGCCATCTCTCTCTTCTGAACCTATTCCTTCTTAAAATATCATTGAAAAGATATTATGAAACAAGGGTCATTAGTCCTATTGCTTGCTTGGTAAGATAAACCTGTGGGGCTCTGTACCTCACAAATAAGTGCAGAAGGAGTAACGGACACAAAACTCAATGTTTTGCAATGAGATAATGTATGTAGGATATTAAAACCTGAGAAATAAATCAATGATAAGCTTCAATAGACTCTTCAGGTTAGAAGCATCTAAGTACACTGACCAATGTTAGAATAATTAAAATTGAGATAACCAAATATCATGTGCCACCTGGTAGAATGCAATAGGAAGTATAAAGCACCATCTATATTGTATTCTTACAAAAATAACAATTTGAATGTTAGCAATCTCTTAAATCTAATCACTTGATTAGAAGATAATTAGGAACATAGAATATATTTTTTAAAAATTACTATTTAACAATAAATGTTGAAAGTGCTATAGAGCAAATGTCCTAGTCATGAACGAAAAGAAGTGTAACAAAAATATCACTGTGAGAAACATTTCAAAGTGACTTCAATTTGTCTACTGATTTTAGTCTAAGTGCCCTAGTGATACAATGGTTAACCTTTTGGCTGTGATCTGCATGGTTGGCAGTTCGACTCCACCAATAGCTTCATGGGAGAAAGCCAAGGCCGTCTACTCATGTAAGCAGTCACCGTCTCAGCAACCCACAGAGCGTCACTATGAGTCAGCATGGACTTGATGGCAATCAGTTTGGTGTTTTGTTTGTTTGTTTGGTATACCTTTATAGGAACAGATTGACAGATCTCCCCAGCAGAACCGTATGTCGGTTCAAATATCAAACCTTCTGTTAGCAATGGAGCCCTTTAAACACTATGCTAAAAAATCTCCATTAAAACTCGTTTAATATTTATGACCTCTAAGGAAAATGCATCAGGATTTCAAAAACAATGTTCTGCTCTGAATTGTTCACGTTCAAGACCCGGTATAAGTCTTGCCACCACTTCTATTTTTCATATAAAATGATGACTTACTGTTTCTCAATAGTAATAGCCATTAAACTAAAAGGAAACAAAGGGCAATGGCAACAGGATTGTATGGATTTATTCATATCAGCAATAGGGTCAGCTACTCATTATGCCGGAAGGTTCTGGGGAGTCAGAGAAATTCCCTTCTGAAATTTGCACAGTTCTGCTGAGACTTCCTTTATCCCAGAACCTCTTTGGAGAAAGGCTTGTTCCTTTTTCTGAATGGTGATGCCTCCTGTGTGTGTGGGCAAATACAATCAGTCTGAATCAAAGTAATTTTATTTTTCTTCCCCAGAAAAAAAAATTCAGCCAAATGACAATTTGATTTCAGCGAAAATATTTATCAAGTCTGAAGATATTATTTTAAGTTTTTGTCTATACCTTAGATAGGATTACTCCTTGGTCATTTCAAATAGATATATATGCTTCTGCTCCATAGAGTGGCCTTTGGTCTCTTTTTGATCCACCCCAGTGAGTCACAATGCTTAAAGATAGTTTAATAAGGTGTGTTTCTGAGTACTGAATTAAACTGATGAGAGATTCAGTTGATTGAAGTGTCTTATCCATCACAGAATATTTTGACTTTCTTTATAAGTTTGTATTTACTACATCAATAGCATATACTTTGTGGTATGTTAGAGGGCATTGCACTTAAATAATACATCACTTTCATATTTAAATCAATGACTTTAAACCAACTACTGAATGATCATTTCCAATTTGCCTTCACTTAAGGACGATGAGATAAGTAAACATGTGTGTTTGATCAGTTCCTTTAAACACAGTTATACATTGGCACAGTTATGCCTCTTGATGAGATGGTTAATTCTCTGGAGCTTTTCAACTATTCAAAGATGGTGTCCTCCAGAAGAATCTGGAGGAGGAAACAACGGGACTGACAGTTCC
>NW_022103907.1:8457415-8461869 GCF_000313985.2 Echinops telfairi | reverse complement strand
GGATAGCGAGGAACACTTTGCATATTTGCAGAGATCTCCTCTCCATGCAGTTTCTTCTCTGTAGACTCTAGAGCTCTTCTGAGGTCGGCCTCACACCTTCTGAACACTCTCTTCTCAACTGAGCATGTCTTCTGGGCTCTGATTGGGTTGTTCTCAGCTGTGCTCTGTTTGGAAACCTACCCAGCCAGCAAATTAGAGATATTATATGGCTCATCTGCTTTGTTTCCCTTATCTCATAGATTATTGTCCTGTATCAAAGTTATTTATGCCTATTTCTTTTTTTAGTTGTTTCAGACAGTAATATGTATTATGTCTTTGTTGTTCCATATTGATCAGAAACATATATGTTGTCTCATTCCTTAAAGGAAAAGATATTATTACTATGACAGTTATAAATAAGACTTAAAGTCAACCGAAAGTATGTAATGTTCTCTAAATCACACATCTAGCACAATCATAGTCAATAGGCAAATTTTGGTGTTTCAGATAAGAACTGATATTCTCCCCAAACTTGTCTTACAACACATATTAATGGCAGTTTTCAAGAGTTCAAGTTTCCAGGTGGGTGATGCAAAGTGGTTGTTGAAGTAGACTTACTAATTTTTGAAGAAAAAAAAAAGTGTTATAGTGAAATAAGAAAAGGAAAGCAAGCCAAAAGAAAAGAAAGGGTTGGTGGACAGGAGACATCAAGTTAAGATTTAGGTATATCTCTCTAAAATATTGATCATTTGTATGATTTGCTGCTCAAAAGCAATATACAGAGACGAAAAGTGTCCCTACCCAGAAAAAGCTTATAAGTCTCAGACAGGTAGAGTATCTTATGAATCAAAGTGCAGGCAATTCTTGCTGGAAGAAGCAGAAAAACAAAAACACAAAGCCCACTGGCATGGATTTGATTCTAACTCATAAGGGAATTATTTCAGGTTAAGGTGGGTAAAAGGAAAGATGATGAGAAAATTAATGTAGGTAGAGCAGAGAATTTAGCTCAATATCTCAGGCCTTAGATTTCATCCCATTAAACACATTTATGATACGAACAATCATGACCGGCAATGAGACTAGAATTGTATGTTGGCTGTTTCTAAATCTCCATGTCCTGATTATCTAAAATATCGAAATTGATATACTATTTATTGACTGTGTTATTCACATTCAGTCTTATCCTCCCCTTAATTCTAGACCTAACAACCATCAATTTGTTCTATCACAATATTTTGTGTCTTCCAGAATGCCAGATAGAATGATACCATTTTTGGTGTTTGTAAACTTTTGGGACTAGATCTTTCTACCAGAATAATGCTTTAGGTGATGCATCTAATTTGCTACATGTATCAGCAACATGCTCTCTTTTGTTGCTAAGTACCATCTGATGGTATGTATGTATATCATTGGTCTATCCAGAACCCATTACAGTCCATTTGTCAGTATCCAACTTTAAGTAATTATATATAGTTTTGTGAAAATGAAAGTTTTCAACCACTAGGTACACAGTCACCTAAACAAGAGGTCTTTAATTACTCTCTCTGAACCAAGCTCGAAAGAAAGCAGAAAATAAGCCAGCCTAGTTTCCGGACCTCCCCAGGAGAACACAATCCAGACCACATGTGGCCTGGCAATCCAGAGGGAGGATACTCCTGTAAGACACCACCCGTGATAGCAGATACCTAACTGCCCTGACAAGATACCACTAGGCAAACCTTTCCCCCAGTGCTTCAGTGCCCTCAGCATTGGAAGAAGGAGAAAGGGGGCTGCAGCTCACTCTGCACTCCCACCAGGGCCATGTTCTCAGTCCCTGACCCCAATGACAGGGAGCTGACTGTTCTCCCCACACCTACTTGGACCCTGAAATCATGTAATTCTACAAAAGACAGGGGCACCCCTGCCCCAGCATACTTGGGGGTGGTGGTAGTGGTGAGCACATTCTGAGGGTGGTGAGATGAAGTGACTCTGTATCGGGGCAGGTGAAACTTTGGAGAAGTAGAGTAGGGAAAATTGGCATAGGACAATGTTGTTGGTTTTTTTTATGTTAGTAGGCAATTGGCCTTGTTAAGTCTCCATCACAAACATCACAAATTTCAATCTAGCTTGTGTTCTACAGTTCCAATTTCATTTTATTGTCCTAGACTAATTTTATGGTTTGTCCAGCTATCTTTGTATATGATAGCTCTTAGTGTTCTTAAAAATGGATTAACAATAATTATATTAAATGTAGACATATGCACTAACAGGAAAATCCTGGGGTCCATAGCAACTTTCTAAGGCTGCTTTTCTGAGCTTGACCCTGGTTCTTTTCTGTTTCCTTGGCTTTCCTTTTAAACGTGTGTCACAAACATTACATATTTATTATTGTCCTAAACTTTCCCGATTCTCAACCTGTGAATTTTAAAATGTTATTGTATTTTTTCAGTTCCCAAAGTTTCTTTCTAGTTTAATTAGAAACAATCTATGGCTATTATTGAATTTCTTGTCTAGGACTGAGCAGTGAAATGAAGTAGGGCAGAGCAAGTGGACTTAGCTCTGCCCTTGGGAAAGGTCAGTCCATTGAACGGAAAGGTTATTCTCTTCGAGGTTGCCTCTTGAGATAGTTTATTGTGCCAGCCTGGCAGATAAACACAAGTGGGATTAACTGAAGGGTGGAGAGATAAATGGCTTGGTGAGCCTTGCCTTTCTGGTCTCTTGCTCTTTGATCATCGGACCAGTGTGCGGCTGCCTTGCTTGTTCTGTGCCTCAATTTACAGCCTACAGTACCTGTGGGATGCCTAGCCTGTGATCTGTGTTGCTGTAAGTTGAGGTCCCTTTAAGACATCTCTGGAGCTGGGGACTGGCGGTGGGTGACCTGGCTGACAGTTGGTGACCTGCCTTGTGATTGGATGCTGTGCTGAGATAGCCTAGCTCTCTCTATATATAGAGGAAGACCTGGCAGCCGACTAGTCTTGAAGGACTGCTAGTGTCTCACAACTCTCTCTCATGGGAGTGAGTTGCACTGAGCCATTTGTAGTGCTTTATAAATTAACTGTTCATTTCTTGTATTATATATTTATCTGTATATGATTTAACAGTTCATTTCTTGTTATATATCTAATTATCTTTATAAATAAATATATTAAATCATCAGCTATTTGGTTTTATCTCTCTAGAGAACCCTGTCTAATACACCTCTTATTGGTTAAGACCTTGGCCCCTCTGAGATCATCACAGGGTTGTCTGAAAGCCAGAGCATGACAAAAACAGCAAAGAAAATGAAGACAGATAATCTATATTTAGGAGATCCCTGCACCATGCCTCAGTACAGTACAAAGAGCTACTCCTGGAGAGTGCTTTCTCTCTCTCTCTCTCTCTCTCTGACACACATACACACACCTTGATCATTTCTGAATTTCGTTATGTTTTGCTTAAAAGCCAGATGATGGCATAGGGAAAAACAAAAATTAAACTCATACTTGGGTTGATAGTACTTTGAATTCTTTCTTTCCTTTCCTATTGGCAATAAACTGGATGGATTGTCAAACTCTGTGGCCACAGTCTTAATCTACAAGAGGCAAACTCATCACGAAGAAATCTTTCTTTCTGATCAATGGAGCGGCCTTTCTAACAGGCAAAGCTAAGTCCACTCGCCTCCCTCTATGTCATCTCGTTGCTTGGTCTTAGACAGGAAGTGCAACAATGGAAATAGTTTCCAGTGACACTAAGAAGAATACAATAACCAAAAATACAACCATAAAAAATTTAAAACTCACTAGATAAGCGTCAGAAAATTATAGGAAAGTAACAATATGTTATATTTGTGATCCTCCTAAAACTGGGGAAGAGTATCACAATATGTAACATTTATCTCAAATGAGCTCCAGAAACAGAAGAGAAACAGTATGGTTGAAATTCGTTTGAAGAAATGACTGGAAAGTTATTTAGAAGGAAGAAGAATAAGAGCAGAAGGAAATGTGGAACATAATAAATAAAAGAACAGCATGTTATTCCCTGATCTTCTTTCTGTTATTTTCTTTTAAGAAAACTTAGCTATCTACTCCATGCTTTTCATGCAGATTTTATATGTGAGCCTGGGTCCCCTCCCTCTGAATACTGTCCAAACAAGAGTAACACAAACTAAAACTATAAGATTATGAAGGCACCAAATTAGCTTATTTTCTTACTATGCTAAAGATAAAAATTAAAAATATAACACCAAATATTTACGTAGATTTTTGAGGCAGTCTAGATTATTTAGTTATTTGTCTTAAAGTTTTTGTCTGTCCATAGAGAAATATTAAATAGCTCCCCACTTATAATTATAGGTATTTTTGTTATCCCCAAAGTCCTTACTTGAGTAGACTATGCCTAGGAGTATCTCAATGTGCAATTATTAATTAAAAGTACTGCCGAAATGGTTTGAATTGGTTGAAATTCTACAGAGCAAATCAGTTTCCCCTTCAACAATTCATAGCATTGTGTGTGTGTGT
>NW_022103907.1:8453200-8454533 GCF_000313985.2 Echinops telfairi | reverse complement strand
AAAGCCCATCTGTAGGCAACTGGATATCCCCTTGCAGAAGGGTTGTGGGGAGGAGAAAAGCCAGTCAGGATGCAGTGTAGCAACAATGAAACATACAACATTCCTCTGGTTCTTAAAGACTTCCCCATTGCCCCACTATCATGATCCCGAATATACCTTACAAATCTGGCTAGACCAGAGGAGGTACACTGGTACTGATAGGAATTGAAAACACAGGGAATCCAGGACAGATGATCCTTTCAGGACCAGTGGTGACAGTGACGATACTGGGAGGGTGGAGGGATGGTGGGGTAGAAAGGGGAACCAACTACAAGGAGCTACATACAACCTCCTCCCTAGGGGACGGGCAACAGAAAAGTGGGTGAAGGGAGATGTCAGACAGTGTAAGATATGACAAAATAATAATTTATAAATTATCAAGGGTTTATGAGAGGGGGTAGTTGGGAGGGAGAGGAAAAGTGAGGAGCTGATACCAAGGGCTCAAGTAGAAAGCAAATGTTTTGAGAATGATGAGAGCAAAAAATATACAAATGTGTTTGACACAGTGGATGTATGTATGGATTGTGATGAGAGTTGTACAAGCCCCCAATAAAATGCTTTAAAAATATGGTCTAAAAATATAAGTATAATTTTGAAGTTCTCAATTGAAATGGCCTTATTTACAAGGCTGTATTTGATCTGTTTTCTTGTATTTATGTAGTGCATATGGTAAGATAAATGAGATTTACTGGTGTGATATACAATGAAACGATAGCTGCTCTTCTGCACAGTAGTATTATTTATAACAGGCATTTATATTTGTACAATATTTTACAGTTTCTCTCCATCAGGTATAGTGGAACTCAAAGTAGATTGGTCTTGAATGTTAATTATGAAATATGCTATTGCAGAGGTTTACATGGGTTTTGTGTGTTTTGAAGTAACTGTTGGAGTTTATGCCACATTAAATATTTTCACTTGATTTCTGACTTGAATTAATGATGTATGGTGTGTAAGAGAAGATGAAATAGGATTTAAAATTAAAGGGGCTCAACCAGGTCATGGACCCTCACGTTTATTGTAAATTCCTCTACTGCCCTGCTAGCATTACAAACTAAATTAGGATTCTCTTCCTTATGGATATGCCAATATGAACATTAACAAACTAATTTTTTCAAAATTATCAAATCCAGTGCTTCATATTCAATTTTTGTCAGCATACCCTCAAGTATCCCTATGGTACAAAAATATTTATTTCTTTAAGGTCATTGACATTGTAATTATCATTTTTTCAACTAGTTGCTTCTTTTCTTTGAAAGTGTTATTTCTGAATGCAATAATATATATCTCAAAT
>NW_022103907.1:8450616-8452807 GCF_000313985.2 Echinops telfairi | reverse complement strand
TTCCCTTGGTATTACCCTGTTTCCCTGAAAATTAGACAGTGTCTTATATTAACTTTTGCTCTCAAAGATGTGCTAGGTCTTATTTTCAGAGGATGTCTTATTTTTCCATGAAGAAGAATATGGTACACATTTATTGTTTATTGTTTTATTAAAAGAGACCTTGTACTTCCTGTCTGCTCTGGCTGCACTGTGGCCAAGAGTGAGCTGTGCGGCGTTGCCCGCCACTAGGGTCCAGAGTCCAGAGTTCAGGTAGCTTCAGGGGGGGTGTCTTATTTTGGGGGAGGTCTTATTTTCGGGGGATGCCTTATTTTCAGCGAGAGGCAAAACTGTAAGTAGGTCTTATTTTGGGGGGATGTCTTGTTTTCGGGGAAACAGGGTAGTTAGTTTGTACGATGCATACCTCCCTTGTTAATCTGTATTCCTTTTGACATGGAGGATTTTATATACTCTTGAGCACTTTTCTCTTTTACAATCTGAGCAGAGAAGGAATTTAAGCCCTGACACTATAACCTTGATACTCAGAAGACATAGACTATAAGGTGAAAAAGAAAGAAAATATTTTAAAGATTTTCTGATTAAAATACCTCAGTGGGAGAGACATCATGGAAGACAACACTGCTCTTCCTTAAGCCTCATTCACAAACTTACATTTGAGCTCCACAGGACATGATGAGGCCATATTTAATGTATCTAATCCATATATTTCACAATGGTTAAGTGCTCAGCTATGAGCTAGAATGTGCATGGTTTGAAACCACCAGTTGTTCCACAGGTAAAATGTGGCAGTCATGATCCACTTACTCAAAGATTTAAAGTCTTTGAAACTCGGCATGGTAGTTTTCTCTGTCCTATAGGATTGCTATGCATTATAATGAATTTAATGTAAACCATTACTTTCTCCCTTTGCAACCCCAGTGTGCTTCTGAGTCTGTGAAACTGATACCACATTTTTGACAAATATTGATCTAAACATTGTATCAAATGAAACAAATCTATTACATTTAAACAGACACACAGAGATGGTGAAAGTGAAGAACAAAATATAATTGAGGTGTATGTTTTATTTGTGAAGGAATATTGGAAGCATTTGGACAAAACACAGATTTAAGTGGGCGGGTCTAGGCATGCCAATGGGTAGTACGTAGCTGAGATGAAAAAATATTGTGAAGATTCTTTGTATTCTGATTCGATAAGTAACTTTTATTTATAATGATCTCTGTGAAATATTTTCATGTACAGCTTCAGATGACTCAATACATAAATAAAACTGTGTACCTTCCATTTACCACGTATCTTGATAAGGCATGAAGACACAGAAAAGGGTCCCTTCTGTTAACCAACAAACAAATAAAAGGAAAAATATGGCTTTCTGGTTAAGGAAATCACCAGGCTATTTATTATATACAAGTACAACTTCTATAAGTCAATATTCCAAGAGTTTCACAGTCCATGGTACTTTTAATACTTTTCTCCAGCATAATTCTTCTTCAGTCTTTTATTCAATGACCACTTTCCACATGTGTAGGGGACATGTGGAAATACCATGTCTTGCGTCAGGGGGACCCTAGTCCTCAAAGTCACATCCTTACGTCTCCGTATTCCAAAGAGGTCTTGAGCTGTAGATTTACCTATTGCGGCTTGCCTTGTGATCTCTTGGCTACTGCTTCCATAAGCATTGAGGGTGAGCGAAGCAAGACAAACGTTTTAACCACATCAATCTTTATTAGAAACTGAATCGCAGGCAGTTCCAATTTGTTATCTTGAAAGGGGGCCAGAAGTAAGAATGACTGTACCATAAATAAAGAGTCCTGGTGGTGCCATGAGACAAGTTTGACTGCTGCCCACAGATCAGCTATTCGAGCCCACCCGCCACTCTGCCAGAGAAAGCTGAGACTTTCTGTTCCGATAAGATTAATAGCCTCAGAAACCCTTAGAATTTCCACTCTATCATATTGGTTTGCTTGCTTTAAGTCATAATCGATTGATTGGTCGTAAGGTCAGTATAATAAACAGAGATTCAAATATTCGGATACATGGAATGGGTCTATCAAATTTAAAACTCACCTGTTAAAGTTAAAATTAAACTGTTATCGTCAAGTTATAAGATGGCACAACTTCTACACCTGTGCACAAAGCTCTTGAAGAAAACGCTCAAAGAATTTCTCTTGAAAAGAATCTTGGAGTCAATGTC
>NW_022103907.1:8443576-8450002 GCF_000313985.2 Echinops telfairi | reverse complement strand
GATATTAGAGCTAATGCCATCTCTTCATAGACATTTTCTGAATCGGCACCCAAAATCATCCCAGAAACAGGCTTAAAAAGAAAAACACCAAGAAAAAAAATCTGTTTAGTTGGTCTGTGATATTAGTGGTATAAATAAACCAACTAACAGATAGAGAAAAGTTAATTAAAATTTTAAATATATGATGTCTATAAAGAATTCACTTCATGATAATGGAATACTGAGGATGAAAATAAAAAGATAGAAAAACAACTATTGACCAAAGAAATCCAAGGTTGCTTTTATAACACCAGAAAGTTTATTTCAGAGTACATTTACAAAAGGCAGAACTAGGCACTACATATTGATAACAATCAATCAGTAATGAACATTTAACTTTCTAAATGTTCATGCACCAAACAAAACAATGACAAAATATTTAATAAAGCCAAAACTCACAGAATTTCAATAGACAAATTCACAATTAGAGTTCTAGATTGGATAAATGTGTAGAATAGTAAGATCAGTAAGTATATAAAACTCAACACTACCAATCAAAATTATCTAATCAACATTCGTAGAGCAATCCACTCATCACTCAATCACTCCCTCAGTGTTATGGAGTTGATGTTGACTCACAGTAAACCAGTCAGGTAGCGGAGAAATGCCTTTGTGGGTTTCCAAGACTAACTCTTATGAGATTAGAACAATGTGTATGAGAATAAAATGTTCTGAAATTGATTGTGATGGTCATTTGCACAACATTCCTTAATATGATGGAATGATTAAATTTTACAATATGTGAATTATATGCCAACAACCCTAATTTTAAAAGATGAAAACAAAAGGGAAGACAAGCAAATGAGGGAAATTACCATTATTTCAATATCATATTTATGTCTATAGTAGATTTGATAAAAAAATAGAATTGATAATGCAGATTTTTTAGGCACCACTGTCAACAATGAGATTTGGGTGGTGTTAGCGCTCAAGGTTAGGGTGGTGTTATCTCTCAAGATTAACAATGGTATCTTTTGAAATGTTTATTTTTTCATATTGTCAGATACTCAGTGACCATTCACCATTCATTTTTGCTAAAGTCCATCTACTTCCAGAGAACCAAAAATGCCAGATTTTTTTTTTATCCTGTCTCCTTTATAGTGATTGAATTACTAATACTGAAATTGGGGGGAAAAAAACACTATGATTTTCTGGAAAGGTTTTGCTTCTTTATAAACAAAATAAAACCTATGGACTAAAATGCTGTGTTCATCCTACCTAGACATCTCCATGTTTCTTATATCTAAGGGAGCATCCATCCTGAAAGAGAAAAAGCAGTACCACAAGTAGAATGTCTGAATTAAAAGACCAAAAACACCTGATGTCATTAATCATAATATATATTCATGGGATAAAAAACCCTGGAATTGCCATCCGCCCCTAGAAATCTAGACTAAATACATTACCTAATTTTCTGAGCCATATTTTGTGAACTATCCTGTTGTTTTCAGTAAAGAAAAAGAAAAAGAAAGAAAAGAAACCAAAACCTTGCAATAGATATATCATTATGGATATGCAACAAAGGGGAGCATAGTTTTATTTTTCTCTTTCAGAGGAACTCTGACTTCTTAATAGATTAAGACAACTATTCAAGGACTTAGGTGGGTACTGCCGTACAAAAATAGTGTGTCATGGCTCTCCCTTTTGGTGTCAGAAAGTTATTTGATTTTACTCATCTGGAATTTCGCATTGGTGCACTCTATTGTTAAATCTCTGTAAATTTTAGGAGAAATTTGCTCCTACCATCCCTTCTTCTAGAGCTCAAGGTGCAAGGATTCTGATAAGGTCAAAGACAGGGAGGGATAACTTTTAGAAAATATTCACTTTTTCAATAAGGTACATTGTTTGGTACCCCTCCTTACATTATTTTTTTTTGGAAACCAGGATATCTTCAAATGTTTTGGTTTATGTTTTCACCCAAAGACTTATTGAGTGAATATTTTGTAAAAACTTATGTTGCTAGATCGATAAAGTGTAACTAAAAATTTTGTCTGTAGAGCACAAGCGTCGGTATCACACGGGCACTTGTGAAAAATGCAGAATCTCAGGCCTCACTTTTCAAATCAGCATTTCTATATCAAGAAAATTCTCTTTTTATTTAAAATTATTTTATTGGGGCCTCTTACAACTTTGTTACAAATCATACATCAATTGTATTTGACATATTCATACATATACTCGATAGTTCTTTTCTAGACATTTACTTTCCATTGAGCCCTTGGGATCAGGTCCTCCTTTTTTCCCTCCCTCCTTCTGCCCCAACCCTCGTGGCCCCCTGATAGATTGTAAATTGTTAATTATTTTCTAATTTCACTCCAACCACTGTCTCCCTTTCCCTCTGGTTTCTGTTGTTCTTCCCTCTGACTGGGGCATGTGGTTATGGGCCATTCATTGTGATCAGTGCCCACCTCCCTCCCCACCTCTACCCTTTTGGTACCTCTATTCCCATTCCCGTTTCAAGGTTCCATGTATTGTGGGTTTAATCTCATGCCTATACCTATGTACATGCTCCCGTCTAGTCTAGATTGGGAGGTGGCACTGAGATCGGGATGGGGGGTGGGGGGTGGGTTTAGGAGGCCTTCAGGAAACCGAGGTATATTGCAACCCATTAGTGCTCTACTGCATCCTGGTTGACTCACCCCCTCCCTGCTTCTCCTCTGTGGGGGGGATGCTCCATTGTCCATAGATGGACATTGGGTCTCCACCCCAACCCTCCTCCATTCTCACCAATGCAATTTTGTTTACTGTTTGTTGTGAATCTTCTGATGCCCATTGCCCAGTCTCAACACCTCATGATCACACCAGCTGGTGTGCTTCTGCCTTGTGGGTTTATTGCTTCACTGTTGGGTGGCTGCTTGTTTAACTTCAAGCCTTTAAGACCCCAGACACTATATCTTTTAATAGCTGGGCACCATATTCTGTCTTCACCACATCTGTTTATGCACCCATTTTGTTTTCAGTGATCATGGTGTGTGTGTGGGGGTGGTGGTGGTGAGCATCACAGAATGACTATTTGTTAGAACAAAGTGTTCTTGTATTGAGGGAAGGTATGAGCAGAGGCCCAAGGTCCATCTGTAGCTTCAGTGTATTGCTTTATAAAAATGTGTACATAGGCCAATATCACTATTGTTAGGGCTTAATGTTTTTGCATAAATGCACACCTCTGTTAATCTCCCTATCTATGCCTTTGCTTCCTAAGAACCTCTATGGTGCACTCAGACACTTTAAGTCCTACTGTGCTTAAATGGGTGAAGGGCTGTGTCAAGGTCTAGAGTATATGACCTCCCTGATTGGTGTGAGATAATTTTTTGTTTGTTTGAAAATGACTGATCTATTTATTTTGTGAAGATAAACATTCAAACCTCACCCCCCCACCCCCCCTCCCGGTACTAAGGTGGCAGCATGTTTAATTTATAAGAATAGAAACTTCCACTAGCAACACTTGAATCAAGTTCAACTGACCTGGAATATGAAAGATTTTTTTACCTTTTGATTTTTGCAATAATCTCCAAATTGAATGAATATAATATATAACTGTTTTCAGTAACAATATCCTTCTGACTGCTTATTCCAATTATTCAATGACTGCCTTGTAAAAAATATTTGTCATATGTTTTCTGAAGTAATGTAATATCCCTAATGACTAGTTTCATTTATTCGTTATTCTCCCAGTTAATTACTGGTTTAACAAAGTAGTAGTCAAAGTCCTCAGATATTGCTTGCAAACTTCTCTAACTTTAAATATTTTCCCTTACCATAAATCACTTAGTTCTGAACAGAATTTAGAAAGAAATAACAAAACTTGCAAAGAGGAAGATTAAATAAGCACCATGAGAATATGCTTTTAAAAGAAATAAAGATAAAATGTTTCATAGAGAAGGGGACATTTATGGAGATAATCTGATACAAGGAGTAAAGAATTAATAGAGAAGGCTATCTTCAACACTCTGGTCATGGTTTTCAAGTATGTGAACTACATTTCTTACTCAAAATGGATACTGCTTGTAAGTCAACGACTTTCTGTCTTATAACAAAACATCCATCATGCAATTTAGATGTGATTACCAATTTAGACTGATCATCTACCTGTATATTCAATAAGATGGCATAAACTAGATAGGTTCTTTGAATGTATTTGTAACTTTATTTTTTCAAAAATACCTTTAAAGCTAAGCATTTCTACATAAATAAGCTAGACCTTATAGTCTGTTTATTTAGTGTGGAATTGAGATTCAATGACTTAGCTGTTCACTGATAGAAGCACAGTGAAACTTTTTAAAATCATGAAATTTAATCATGACTATTCACAGTGAATGACCTAATGCAAATCAAATTGCAACAGCTTATTTGTGTGTTTGTAAAACATAGATTTGGATATATTATACATTGTTTGATTGAAGACTTTGAAAATGAGTGAAATTATTTAATCAAACTCACCTTGATTACTAAAGGTAGCATAAGAGATAATCAATTGTGTTCTCAGTTTATATTGGCAGGGACATTTAGCTGTTTTACAAGGGCCAAGAAAGAGAAAGTATATACTCAGCTGAAGAGACAATAACCACTTAATTATTCCCTTTAAATGTTGGTACATTTCTGGTTAAAAGCAATAATAATAACTTATAAATTATCAAGTGTTCATGAGGGAGGGGGGAGCAGGGAGGATGGGAGGAAATGAGGAACTGATACCAAGGGCTTAAGTGGAGAGCAAATATTCTGAGAATGAGGAGGACAATGAATGTACACATGTTCTTGACACAATTGATGTATGTATGGATTCTCATGAGAGTGGTATGATTTTTTTTTAAAAAAAGCACAATGGTTAATGAGTATTTTGTTGTTGGCTGCCATAGAGTTGGCTATCATGTGGCTATCTAACACAGTGGAATGGAACACTGATCAGTTAGATTCCCGTGTTTTCATTAGCCTACTTTTGGAAGTAGGTCCCTCTGCCTTTCTTCCAACTTCATCTTAGTCTAGAAGCTCTGCTGAAACATTGTCAGCAGAGCTCCACTGATAAGAGTGGTGCATTGACTCACGGAAGGTGAAGGTTCCACCAATGAACCTCAACCACTCTCTAAGAATTAGAGAGCAGATTGAGAGATGTGTACCGAGGGAGAAAGGTAAATACTGTTGTTTATTAGTTCAAACCTTTCCCTTCTATCCCAAAGCCATGCCCAACAATGACAGTCAAAGAGACCAGGTAAAATAACAGATTTTACAGCTTCCTCATTAAGGTCTGGGGCATTCTGATTGAGCTCAGACTCTTTGTTTTTGTCAATGTACTCAGTGGTGGAATTCAAATAGTTTAACAAATAATTCATTACTCTAAGGTTTATTTTAAGTATACAAAAAGATATACCAAAAGGTAGTTTATTATTTCATACAGTTAATATTTAAATTAGAATAATAAAAGAGGCCACAAAACTAGACTATGTTGAGTTTTAATTTTTCTTTTGTAGTTAGGTAAATTTTAAAAAATCGTTTTATTGGGGGCTCTTACAACTCTTATCACAATCCATACATCCATCCATTGTGTAAAGCGCATTTGTACATTTGTTGCCCTCATCATCCTCAAAACATTTGCTTTCTACTTGAGCCCTTGGCATCGACTTCTAATCTTTTTCCCTCCCTCCCCAACCCTGCCTCCTTCTTGAACCCTCAATAAATTATAAATTACAATTATTTTTTCATGTCTTACACTGACCAATGTCTCCCTTCACCCACATTTCTATTGTCTGTCCCTGTGGGAAGCGGTTATATGTAGATCATTGTGATCAGTCCCCCCCTTTCTCCTCCCACTTTCCCCTTACCCTCCTGGTATCTCTACTCTCATTATTGGTCCTGAGGGTTGAGCTGTCCTGAATTTCCTGTGTTTCCAGCTCTTATCTGTTCCGGTGTACATGCTCTGGCCTAGCCAGATTTGTAAGGTAGAATTGGGTTCATGATAGTAAGGGGAGGAGCCTTGAAGAACTAGAGTAGAGTTGTGTTTCATCAGTGCTATACTGCACCCTGACTGGCTTGTCTCTTCCTTGTTAACCTTCTCTAAGGGAATGCCCAATTGTCTAGAGATGGGCTTTGGGTCTCCACTCTGCATTCCCCCTCATTCACATTGACATGATTTTTTGTTCCGGGTCTTGGATGCCTGATACCTGATCCCATCAACACGTTGTGATCACACAGGCTGGTGTGCTTCTTCTGTGTGGACTTTGTTGCTTCTCAGCTAGATGGCCGCTTGTTTGTCTTCAAGCTTTAAGATCCCAGACACTATCTTTTGATAGCCAGGAACCATCAGTTTTCTTTACCACATTGACTGTGAGCCCATTTTGTCTTCAGCAGTAGTGTTGGCAAACTGAGCACTACAGGATGCCAGGTTATTAGAACAAA
>NW_022103907.1:8439601-8441468 GCF_000313985.2 Echinops telfairi | reverse complement strand
CAAATACAATCACTAATGGTTCAGAAGATATGAAGAAATCTTTCTAAGTTGCTTTCCATAAATCAAAAATCAAGCCATTTCTTGTGGAGAAGATTAATAAACAGGCAACAAAGTTAACTAGTGCTCTTGCAGAGAACTAAAAGACAATACTGCCCAAAATCTTATCAAGGGAGGCACGGGGAGGACAAGGGAGGGAGGTAGAAAAAAACAAAAAGAAAAACCTTCTCAATTGATTGGACTCTGTGTATTAAATGTTTAATTAGTAATGTAAGTAATCTCATGTGTATTGGCTTATAGATGCTTAAACTTAGGCATAACTAAAACCGATCAGCAATTGAATCTGGTGTGGGCACATAGTGTGAGCATATGCATTTATTATTCGTAAGCCTTGATGTCGATGTATGCAGCTTCACTGGGATCAAGGCTGATGGAGCAGTGATGTGAGAAAGCATGCTGTGGCACGGATAAAAGGTGTGCACCTGCGTGCCTGTGCACCCACTGCGGTTTTACCAGGAAGCCATCGAAATATAACACGATACTGTCTAACCTTGTTTCTGTGTTAAAGAAAACATTGCACATTGCACGCAGAGTCAAAGCACAGCCATCGAGTGGGCATTGTTCTCACTGTAGTCTTATGAGAAATTGACAGAGAGGGAAGACTGCTTTCTCTATTCTGAAACTAGCCAACAGTAAGTACGTGGGCAAGGTGCTCAAATAAGCCTCGTCAATGGGAAATAACCTAACAATGTCTTAATGACACTAACAATGCCAACAAAGGGCAGTCTATAATAGCAGGGCAGAGCTCAATTGTCACTTTTCAAAAATATAATTGATTTCCAAGAGAAATTTAATCTATCCTGGAGATATTTGATCTATTATTTTTTATTTCTAGGCTGAAGTACAATTTTAATGCAGTAAATGAGATATCTAGGCTTAGTAGGCAGACAGATATTTGATGCAAGTGGTTCAATAGTTGAGTATTTTATTTTTCCAGAACTTGATCATCGTTTTCATTTGTCTGAAAACCGCACCTGAGTGCTGAGATGGAATTGGATGAAATGCTTTCAAGTGCTAAAAGCAATAAATACATAAATTAGGAGACTGTTCTTTCCTAACTCTCTTTGAAAATGTTGAACCATTATAACTTCTCAATTTCTGAGGATATTATGTTTTTCAATTCAGCTTAAGACAGAGTCCATAAAATGTTTTAAGTTAGAGGAACTTCTTGTTTAGGATTTCATTCTTGATGCTAATATACAGTGGATGTAGACCTTAAATAGTTTCTGACATTCCAGATTGTCTATCATTTTTAGCAAGACTAGCTTAATTTATCAAATATAAGGAAATTATAAGAACCTAGAAAAAAACATGGAAAAGCTATTTGTTATGAGTTAGCTATATGAATTTTAAAATATATTAACAATAATATAACTTAAGTTAGGAATATGATTATCATGACTAAGTTACACGCTTATATTTCAATTATGATAAAATATTTTACAAATTCCATGCTTTATGAATTTTAAATTGGTAGATAATGTTTTTTTGCTGAGCATGCATCTGTCAAAACTAGACAATTGGGAGATGTTTCCATAAATGTAAAACTAAGGCCAGTGCTTAGAGTTGCAATCTCTCCATCCATTTCCAGCTGCCACATTAGTCTGAGTCATATCTTGTATTCTTTATAAGATATTGCATCTGCAGCTGTTGAAATGTAGGTGAGCAGTGTATTATCAGTGGGTGGTGGGGAAAAGTAATGTCTTTTGTCATTCAGAGTACGTATACTTATTCTCAGTTTGTAAAGTGCCTTTGTAGACAATAATCCTTTCAATGTTATAAAGAGGCTTTTAAATCTTATACTGTTACA
>NW_022103907.1:8437713-8439146 GCF_000313985.2 Echinops telfairi | reverse complement strand
TAAAAGACAACAAACAGACCATGAACAATTTATAGGAATTTCTTTTTTCCTCTTTTGTTGTTATTGTTGTTGTTGTTGTAGCTATTGTTTTATTTTCTATTGTTGCTTTGTTGTGCTCAGTCTTGTGTTTGTGCACATTGTTGTCTCTGCCTGTCTATCTGGGAAGGATAGGAGGGATATACAAACGGGAAGAGAGAACAACTGGATGACAGTTCCAGGGGGACATGGGACAGGGGGAGGTGGGAAAAAGGAAGTGGGTATTAACAAACCCAGGGACAAGGGAACTAGTGACCGAAAATTGATGGCGAGGAGGATATAGAAGGTCTGGTTGGGCTTGATCAAGGGCAATGTAACTGAGAGGAATTACTGAAACCCAAATGAAGGCTGAAAATGATAGTGGGACAAGAGGAGAGTAAAACAAAATAGAGGAAAGAACTAGGAGGCAAAGGGCATTTATAGAGATCTAAATAAAGGCATATACATATGTAAATATATTTATATATGATGATGGGGAAATAGATCTAAGTACATATATTTATAGATTTAGTATTAAGGAAGCAGATGGACATTGGGCCTCTACTCAACACAAGAACACTTTGTTCTAATAATCTGGCTCTCAGAGATGCTCACCTCCCCAACACGATCGCTGAAGACAAAGTGGGTACATATGAAAATGTGGTGAAGAAAGATGATGGTGCCTGGCTATCAAAAGATAGAGCATCCGAGGTCTTAAAGGCTTTAAGATAAACAAGTGGCCATCTAGCTGAGAAACAACAAAGTCCACATGGAAGAAACACACCAGGCCGTGTGATCATGAGGTGTCCATGGGATCACATGGTATCAAAGATCCAGAGCATGGTGGATGGGATGGGTGTCCAAAGATCCAGAGCATGGTGGTGAGTGGGTGTCCATGGGATCAGGTATCAAAGATCCAGAGCAAAAAATCATAATGTGAATGTGGGGGCAGGGGTGCGTGCAGAGCGGAGTGGAGGCCCAAACTAATCTGTAAGCAATTGGACATCACCTTCCAGAAGGGTCGTGGGGAGAAGAGAAGATGGGTCAGTCTGGGTGCAGTATAGCACCGATGAGACATACAGCTTTCCTTTGGTTCTTTAACATTTCCTTCCCTTCACTATCAAGACCCTAATTCTACCTCACAAATCTGGCTAGACCAGAGCATGATACATGGGTACAGATAAGAGCTGGAAACACAGGGAATACAGGACAGATAAACTCTTCGGGACCAATATTTAGAGTAGCCATGCCAGGAGGGTAAGGGGAAGGTGGGGAGTAAGGGGGAGCTGATCACAATGACCTATCTATAAACCCCTCCAGGGGGATGGACAACAGACAAGGGGGTAAAGGAAGACATCAGACAGTGCAATACATGAAAAAAATTTATAAATTATCAAGGGTTCATGAAAGAGGGAGAG
>NW_022103907.1:8393361-8436281 GCF_000313985.2 Echinops telfairi | reverse complement strand
GTTATAATCCATCAGTCCAGTCCCCTTTCCATTCAGGGGTCCTTATCCCGCGACCTACTAACCTCACTCACAACAGACACACCCTTTTAGTCTCCAGCAGTCGTGCCTGAGTGGATGCGTCCTCAAAGTCCTCACTGCTATTGCTGCAATCAGGGATAGAGTGGTCTCAAACAACCTAATAAACCTACATAAAATCTTATTTTTTATTAAAAAATCTTTCTGAAGGACCAACTTTAAAAAATTGATTTAGAGTAAAGTTAACCAATACATTTATTTAATATACTTAAATATCTTGCACCGTATAATTTTCACTGTGATGATATTTCTGCTTGTTTTCCTGTTGTTGATTAGCAGTGTCTCCAAGGAAGGAGAATGCCATTTGTTTAGACTCGTTTCCCTTCTTTATGTGGCTATTTCCATCATAGACATCTTTACAGTCACACAGCATGCACTTGGGGGTACACAGTGAAATCTATAACAAGGAAGTATTCGGCAGATATTTAATTGATTTAGCATTTCTCAGTGTCCACGTAGATTTCCCTCAGAGTTTCTCACTTCCAGTCTACATTTGTTTGGCATTTATTTCAAGCTGTCTCTGCTAGTAACAATTTCTCTCTCTCTTTTTGTTTGTTCTTTATTTGCGAATGTTTTTATTTGCCCTTACTATCAACAGACATAAGAATTTCAATCAATATTTTTAATTTTTCCTTTTAACACTTTGAAAATGCCATGTCACCCCATTGCTTCTGGCTTCCATTTGTCCTGATAAGAAACTGGCTGTTAATGAGGTCCCTGGTACATGGTACGTTATGTTCTGTTTCTACTGTCAAGATTGTTGTCATAGTTTTTGTGTATAAGTACTTTTAGCACAATGTACCCTGGTACTTTTATCTTACTCAGAGTTCATTGAACTTACTCAAGGGGAAATTGCTTTTCAGCAAATTTGGGATGCTTTCAGGCTTTATTTCCCTGAATATTTTGTATGATCCTTTCATTTCATCATCTGATTTTTGAATCCTAATTTCAAAATATTAATGGTAGTCATATTGCTTTGATATTTTTTCTATTTTTTCTTCAAGTTAATCATGTTATTTGGTTTCACCATCAATGTCAATTAATCTCCAAATAAAACCTTACTGTAGATTTATGTATATATACATTTTCATTTCTATGTTATTTAATATAAAAAACATACATACAAATACTTCATTCCCCACAACTTGTTTGTCGCTTTGTCATACTGTGGTGACTTGTGGGTTGCTGTCATACTGGAAGCTATGTCACTGGTATTTCAAATGACAGTAGGGTCATCCAGAGTGATCCAGTTTCAACACAGACTAAGAAGGAAAGCGTTGCCTAGTTCTCAGGAATTAGCAGTGCAAAACCTTATTAATAGAATTGAAACATTGTCAAATATGGACTCCATGAAAAGAAGCAGGGCAGTACTAAATAGTTCCAGAAGATGGGTCCCTCGGGTCAGAAGGCATTCAAAATATGACTAAGGAAGGGTAGCCTTCTCAAAGTCGGATGGACCAGAGTGGCATGGATGAAGTAATGTCTCTGGGAGTAAATCTTAGACATTTACATTTGCTCAAAAGGCAGGATTCAAAATGAGAAGAGAGAGCTAAAATTATCAATCAATAATAAGAACTTTGACTGCACAAAGTATGAATCTGAGAAAATTGGAAGTGTTGAACAGAATAGATAAATATTGACATTCTAGGCATTATTGAGCTGAAATGGACAGGTCTTGGCCATCTTGAGTCGTAAACCATATGATTTATAATCATGGGAATGAAGTAGCCAAGAAGAATGGGTTATAGTCATTATCCAAAAGAATATTTCAAGATCTATTAAGTATCATATTGTCTGTCATAGGATTATATGTCTCCCCATTCAAGGAAATCCAATCAATTAAATTATTTGTCAAATATATGCCCTCACTTTAGAAGCTAGTGATGGAGAATGTGTAGCATTCTACCAGTTTATTCAGTCTGAAATTGATCAAACATGAAATCAATGTTCATTGATCATTATTGGTGATTGGAATGAAAACGTTGAGAACAAAGGAGATGGAAGAGTGGTTAGAAAATATGTTCCCCATGACAGAAGCAAGAGGGAAATCACATGATAGAATTTTGAAAGAACAACTCCATTTAAAAGAGTTTTTTTCAACAACAAAACAGGGGGTATAGTGGTGATGGTGGGGGTAAAAGAGAGATAATGTCAAGAGGTCCAGGTAGAAGAAGATTGTTTGGAAACTGATGGTGACAGCGATTGTACAATTTGACTTGATGTGATTGAGATATGGAATGATATGTCATATGTCCAACATCCAAACTAATAATGAATAAGTAAATATGAAGATGGAAAGAATATTTACTGAACTAAAAAGAACAGTCATATTTACTGAAATTTTCAAGAAGTAGCATATGAGCAAGAACAAATGATACTAAAGGGAGAATTTCAAGCTGCCATGAAGTTTGGAAGACAGCAACTTAGCCAAAGAAAGGTGACCCATCAGGATGCTCAAATTATAGAACAATCTCATTGATATCACATGGAAGTGGGATTTTTCTGAAGATAACCCAACAGTCACAGGAGTACATTGGCAGAGAGGTCTGGATGTTTCAACCCGATTCAAAGAGGACATGAAATAAATGGATGTCATCCCTGAAGTCAGATGGACCTTGGCTGAAAGCAAATAATACCAAAAGATGTCAGCTTGTGTTACATTGACGATGGTAAGGTATTCTGTGTGGGGGTCAGAACAGAACAGGGATATTCTTGAGAAGAATATGAGTCCCCAACCCAGACATGGAGCTCATGTGGAATATGCCCATGGATCAAGAGTTGGTTGTGCAAACAGCGTAAGGAATACTGCATGCTTTAAAATCGAGTAAGGTGTGTGACAGGGTTGCATCTTCTCACCCTATTTACTCAATCTGTATTCTGGATAAATACACAAAATAAATTATATGAAGAAGAATGCTGTATCAGGAAAGGAGGAAGGCTTATTAAAAACCTGTGATATTAAAATGACACAAGCTTGATTTCTGTAAATTAAGATTTGAAGATTGCTCATGAAAATGAAGGGTTGTAGCTTTCAGTGTGGTTTATATCTCAATGTAAAGAAAACCGAAATCCTCACAACTGGACTAACAACTAACAGCATGCTAAACACTGAAAACTTTGAACTTGACAAGGATTTTGCCTTACTTAGATCAATAATCAATGCTCATGGAAACAGTATTCAATAGATCAAATGACACATTGCATTGGCTAAATCTGCTGCACAAGATTTCTTTAGAGTGTTGAAAAGCACCAATGTTATTTTAAAGACGGGTATGCACTTGACTCAAGTTTTGGTATTTCCAATTGCCTTATAGGAATGTGAAATAAGGACAGGAAATCAGGAAGACCAAAGGAAAAAACCCACATTTTTTAATTATGGTGCTATCAATGGATATTGAAACTACGGTGGGCTGCCAAAAACACACATAAATCTTTCTTGCAAGAAGCCTGGCCAGGGTTCTCCTGAGAGGGCAGGATGAAGAGACTTTGTCTCACAAAATTTGGACATGTTCTCAGGGGAATCTAATCTCTGGATAAGAACATCGCACTTGGTAAAGCAGCTGGGCAGGAAAAGAGGATGACCTTCTACAAGACAGATTATCACAGTGGCTACATTGATTGGCTCAGACCTAAGAACTTTTTTGAGGATGACATAAGACTGGGCCATGGTTAAGTTTTAGAAGTCAAGGTATAACTGATATAAACCATTTCAATTGATTCACATGCATATGAATCATAGGCATAAGATACTAAATAAAGTAGACAGAGAAAAGTCTCTGAATTTTGAATATGACACTGATGAACAGTATTGAAAGTGTCAAGGACTGCCAAAAGCACAACCAGATCTGTCATGGAAGAGTACATCCAGAATGTTCCTTTGAGGCAAAGGTAGCAAAACTTCCTCTTACATATTTTGGAATATTGTCATGAGAACCAGTTCCTGAAGAAGAACATCATGCTTGGTAATGTAGAGGAAGGTAGAGGGGCAGGACAATCGATGGAGGCCCTCAGTAAGATGTGCGGAAACAGTGGCTGCATCAATGGCCTGAATCATAAGGACAATTGTGAGGACGGCACTGGACCAGGCAGTGTTTTGTTCTGTTGTGCACAGGGTTGCTGAGTCAGAAATGAGTTAATGGTACCAAACAACAACAATAAAAACAACAGTTTAGCAGAGTTGAACTCTCCGAATTTTTATCTCGACATTTAGCATCCTTGTCCATGTTAAGTTATTTTAAGTAGGGCTCTCACTTACTACCTTTTTTACATCTTGATATACTATTTGCTATTGTATCAGGATCCAATAATTACCCATAAGTTGCTTTATTTTTTGCCTAAATCCTTGGGGTGGGGTGGGATTCTTTCATGTCTGAGCTGATGGAATAGGCAGAGTTAATTTTTGAGTTCAGTCCTTGAATGTTTTTTCCTGACCCCCAATTTTATAAGCATCTGATATTACTTATGAGAAACAATTCAAAATACCATAGAAATACAGCATCATGAGTTAAAGGTAGAACATTTTGTTCTTTACAGCTCCAAACACAAGACAGCTATGTGGTAAGACCAGGTAATGCAGTGAATTAAAATGGCCCCTCTAGTTAGAGTCTTTATTACCCTCGCTGAAAGACCTTTTCCTGAGGAGTCTGGTTAAAGAGTTGGGGAAGACACTGGTAGAATTCATCTGTGAATGACTGAGAAAAGGATGAATTGTGATCGTTATCCTGATGAGTAAAAACGGAGCCATTTGAAAACCAGGATGTGTGGATCTCGCTACCTGCAAGAAAAAAGAGCCAGGGATGGAGCCTGTCCTTTGTGATCTTACTCTCTTGTACCTTGAACCTCCTTGATCCAGGAGACAACTTTGACAATAGAGGGATGTCAGAGAACACCAGTAGAACCAGGAAACAGAGCGTGGGTCAGAGTGGCAAAGATCTCACCCTACTGAGCGCTTAAAATGGAGTGATTTCAGGCAGGAGGCTGGCTTGTAGAATGGGGTGGCTAGGTTACTTAATTGGAGAAGCTGGGATTGCTAGCCCAAACACCTGGCATTGATGGCCTTTGTGCTGAAGTTTATGGTCTAGTGGCATGCCTTTTTGGCATTTGCTGACAGTGTTTCAAGAACTTTGTTACATTGCACAAACCGAGACAAGCACAATGAAATGGATCATGAGACACAGAGGGTAAAGGGCAGAGGAAATCCTGCCAGTGCGCATGGCTGAAAAGAGGCAGTCCTGTTTGAATAATTGTGTCTTGAGTATGTTTATCCTACTCATTTCCTCAGTGAAACCCATAAGCTGAGTATGTTTTAGTATTTTCTGAGTTCTGTGTGACCATCACAATTGTGGTGCTAGAGAAGAATATTGAATATTGAAAGGAGCATGGACTACCCAAAGGAGCACAGATCTGTCTTAGAAGAAGTACAGCCCGTGAGCTCCTTAAAGGAAAGACTTTGTCTCACATACTTTGCACATGTTACCAGGAGGGACTAATCCCTGGAGATGTACATGATGCTTGGTAAAGTAGAGAGGCAGTAAAAGAGGGGCTGGGCCTCATGAGATACATTGATACTGTGTCTACTTGATCCTCAAGCATATGAAGATTATGAGGACATGACTCTTTCTCCTTTTTTTTTTTTTTGTTTCTTTCCTGTGAAATTTTTTTTGCAAGATTTTGATGCATTTTTTTCTTCTCCTGGACAGTATATTTTCTTCATTGGTTTGCAAGTTTACTATGTGTAATTAGTAGTATACTCCATTTTCAAATATATAGATTGTAAATATATGTCCTAATATGTACTCTGATTTTTAATATTTATTTTTGGCTCTTATAAACATAAAAGTACTAACTTAATGTAGCAAATACCTTATTTTCTTTTGTGGCATGTGATTTTTCTGTTTTTCCTAGAATACCGTACTTTTCTTCCAACATTAATGCCATGAAATATTTTCCAGTACATGCCTTGCATATGTCTTTTGATCAGTTTGTAATTGAGTTTTGTCTATGGTGTGAGATAGGATAATTATATATAATCTTAATATATTTATTCAGTTGTAGTAATGCGATTCATTGAAATTCTATCATCTTCATAGTAATCTACTAAGTCAGTTCTATTATATGTAAACTATTCAAATATTCATAATTTCCAAGGTTCATTGTTCTGCACCATTGGCTTATTTGTAGATATTTACACCAATTTAAACATACTAAATATTATATCTTTATCATGAGACTTGATTTGTAATAGAGCATATCATATCAATTTATTTCATTTATTTGGTCTGTAATCTATGTAGAGGCCTTTTCTGTTTCCTATAAACACTTAAAAATCAACTTCCCAGGGGCTATAAAAGCAATGACAACAACAATAAAAACAATGGAGGAGACTTTTTAATGTAAATGACATTGAATTTATGGATATCTCAAGGATAATTGTCATCTTTATGATTTGAGTCTTCTGAGCCATGGACCAAGTCTATATATATTTTGACTTTATAGATTTTCTCTGTTCCTTTTAATAAAATTTTATATGTTGTAGAGATAATTTAAACGCAAGAATAAGTACAAAGTATCCCTAATAGGATTCTTGTTTATATGTGCTTGGGTTTATTACACAGAAAACATGTTTAAATGTGTCTCTGAGATTAGTGGGTGCCTGCAGACAAGTTCTCTTAATAATATACTTGTCACCCACATGGAAGAACACATCGGCCTGTGTGATCATGAGGTGCCGAAGGGATCAGTTATCTGGCGTCAAAGAACAAAAAATCATATAATTGTGTGCTCACCTTCATGATAGGATTAAGACAAATGTGTGCATAAGCAAATGTGGTGAAGAAAGCTGACTGTGCCCGGCTATCAAAAGGTATAGCGTCTGGGGTCTTAAAGGCTTGAAGGTAAACAAGCGGCCATCTAGCTCAGAAGCAACAAAGCCCACATGGAAGAAGCACACCAGCCTGTATGATCAGGAGGTGTTGAAGGGATCAGGTATAAGGCATCATCAGAACAAAAAATCTTACCATAGTGAATGATGGGGGGAGTGTGGAGTGGAGACCCAAAGCCCATTTGTAGCCACTGGAGATCCCTTTGCAAAGGGGTCTCGGGGAGGAGATGAGCCAGTCAGGGTGTGATGTAGCAATGATGAAAAATACAACTTTCCTCTAGTTCCTAAATGCTTCCTCCCCACCCCCCAACCCCCCAACCACCGCTATCATGATCCGGTTTCTACCTTGCAAGTCTGGCTAGACCAGAGGATGTACACTGGTACAGATAGGAACTGGAAACACAGGGAATTCAGGGTGGATGATCCCTTCAGGATCATTGGTGTGAGGGGCAATACTGGGAAGGTAGAGGGAAAGTGGGCTGGAAAGAGGGAACCGATTACAAGGATCTATATGTGACCTCCTCCCTGTGGGATGGACAACAGAAAAGTGAGTGAAGGGAGACATCAGACAGGGCAAGATATGACAAAATAATAATTTATAAATTATCAGGGGCTCATGAGGGACAGGGGAGCTGGGAGGGAGGGGAAAAATGAGGACCTGATGCCGGGGGCTTAAGTGGAGAGGAAATGTTTTGAGAATGATGAAGGCAATGAATGTACAATGCTTTACACAATTGATGTTTGTATGGATTGTGATAACTTTTGTATGCGTCCCTAATAAAACGATTAAAAATAAACAAATAAATAAAAAAGAAAGATGTTTAGAAAATAATGATGGCAACATATGTATAAATATGCTTGCAATAATTGATGTATGGATTGTTACAAGAGCTGTAAGATCCCCCAATAAAATCATCTTTTAATAAAAATAAATAAAAAGCAAAAAAATAATATACTTGTCAGTCTGGTTAGGATGCATACAAAAGAATATATTTTATCAAATGCAATAAAAATTAAGGTCAGAGTTAACAGAAAAATTTTAGCAGCACTCAAGTGGCCATCTTCCCAAATCATCGAAGAAAGGTTATGGGAAAGTTACCTGGCATCAACAGCAGTTTTAGATGGATCAAACATTGTGAGGAAGTCAGGAACACTTCAAGGTTGCATCAAGAAAAGAGGGGCCATCTGTGATAGCTACGGTTTTGTGTCAAACCAGTGGTTTTGCAATTGTCGTGTTGGTGGTGGTGGTTTGTGCCATTGTGTCAGTTGTCGTGTTGGTGGTGGTGGTTTGTGCCATTGTGTCAGTTGTCGTGTTGGTGGTGGTGGTTTGTGCCATTGTGTCAGTTCTGATCCATAGAGACTTTATGTGCAGCAGAAGGAAAACTCCCCAGTCCTGCATCATCCTCACAATTGTTCCTATGCTTCAGTCCCTTGTTGTAGCCACTGTATCAACCCCTCTCATTTAGGGTCCCCCTCTACTCCTCCTCTACTTTACCAAGCATGACATCCTTCTCCAGGAATTGGTCTCTCCTAACAACATATCCAAATATGCACACACACGCATGCGCACCACTGGCTTTGCTTCCCTGAAGGATTCATCCAAAGGCTCCATCAATATGGATGAATTAAGAAACTGCCTGAATTTCAGAATTAATGATACAGCTAAGGTTGGGTTCTCACAGGCTAAGAAGTCTCAAATTTAAGCCAAAAATTTGGCTTCAGAAAAATTTCAGGTAGAATGATGTCCACCTTTTTGGTGTGAAGATAAGTTAGGTCAATCAGCAAAATATTTCATCAGTCCTTTGGCAGTATTTAAGCTAATGAAGAATATTTGATAGAGTGAATCATAGCAGGGGAAATATTTACAGTATATTTTGTCCATTAATTTAAAATAAAGAAAATATAACTGATCTAATGAGGTCACTTCTTTCCATCTCCAGAGTTCTTTCCCTCTCTCTGTGGGCCAATTGAGTGTCAGAGAGCAAATGTTTTCAGGTGCTGTGGATTCAGTGTAGATTCATAGTGGTCTTGTGTACAACAGAATGAAACACCGCCAGACCTCTGCCACCCTCACAAACCTTGTGATGAATAAGCCCTTTGTTTCAGCCATGGTATCAATCCATTCGGTCCAGAATAGTCCTCTTTTTGTTTTGGTTTGTGCATTTTGATTCAAAAATGTTGATTCTTCATTAGTCTTTGTTATTCATTGTCCACAGATCACATGAATATGAGGCAATTGACTACCAGGGCTTGGGTCAGGTGCACATTACTCCTAAAAGTTACATCCTTGATCTTCAACACTCTAAAGAGGTCTTGTGCAACAGATTTACCCAAAGTAATGTGTAATTTGATTTCTTGACTTCTGCTTCCATGAGAATTAATTATGAATCCAAGCAAAATGAAGTTCTTGATAACTTTAATATTTTCTCTGTTTATCATGATGTTACCTATTAGTCAACTTGTGCTAATTTTGGTTTTCCATATTGAAGGCTGTGCTACTTTAGCAAGTGATTCAAGTCCTTCGCACTTTCATCCACATATCACAGGTTAATCCTATCCTGACCACCTTAGTCTTCTTCAGATAGTCCAAACACTCAGGTTATTGATCGGCATACACACTGAATAAGAAATGGTGAGAATGCACAACTCTGTCACACACCTTGTCTGATGGCAAGCAATGGAGTATCCTCTTTTTCTCGTTGAACGAATGCCTTTTGCCCACATAAGAACAATGGGATGATCTGAACTCCTCATTCTTCTCCAGACTACCCTTTATTTGTCATAACCCACACAGCAGACATCCCTTATTGTGTAGTCAATAAAACACAAATAAACTTCTTTCTGGTATTCTCTGCTTTCAGCCCAGACTGATCTGATTTCAGTAATGATAACGATTTCCGTAATGATACCCCGTGTTCCATGTCCTCTCCTGAATGCAGCCTGAACTCCTTGCTGCTCCGGGTCAAAATGTGTGATGTAACTGTTGTTGAATGATCTTCAGCCAAATTCTACTTGGGGGCATATTAATGCTATTGTGTGCTAATTTGCACATTTTGTTGGGCCACAGTTCTTTGGAGTAACTACAAAGACCGATCTCTTCTAGCTGTTTGTCTAGGTAGCTCTGTCTGTAATTTCTTGGCATAGACTTCATCAGGATTTTGAAACATTTAATTGATAGTTAATTCCTGGAGTCTTGTGTTTCACTAATACTTTCGGTACACCTTGGACTTCTTCCTTCCTTACCCTTGGTACTGGATCTTGCTGCCTCTTAAATGGTGGAAGGTTGACTCTTTGGTACAGTGACTCTGTGTATTCATCCATCTTCATCCAATGCTTCCTGCAATATGTTGCCTATAGAATTTTTTAATAATGCAATCCCAGGTTTGAGTTTTTGATCAGTTCTGTTAGTTTTTAAACTCAAGTGAGAAAATAAAAGTAGTATATTAAGGGCTGTTGTTTATGATATAGGCTACCTATTTTTCAGTACCTCCTAAATTGAGTCCTCTGTCTCCCACCATTTTATGAAGACCCAATCACTCCTTGAAAACTTCAGTGATTTCTTTAACCTCAAGTGGTCTTGCTTTTTCTGAATACATAGGGTATCCCCGCCTTGTGGCAATCGTCTGCTAAATTTCTGTGTTCATGGTAGATATTTTTCTTTACTTGATGCACTCACTTGTTTTCTCTTTGCCTTAGGAAAGGAGTTGGCAAATATGCACTATCATACCAAGTTGGCCTACGTATTATTTAAGACACAGTTTTATTGGGATATAGTCACATCTACTTCTTTACTATGTTGTATGCAGCATTTTTAAAATGAATTACATCAGACTGGAAGACACTTGATAACAACATTGTTTGCTTAATGTAAGTCTATGATTGCTTCCTCTATGCAGTGTTAGACGTGATCATAAATATCTTCCCTCTGAGTCTTTCCAGATCCTCGTAATACAATATAAGTTGTTCTGAGGCCAGAGGTTTAAAATACTCGGTGAATGAGTTGTTCCAGATCTAATACCACCTGATAGTGTTGTAGTGATTTATTTAACTATCTCTAATTATGATGAGTACACTTCCACCAGGAACTTCACTTGTATTTTGAAATATCGTAAACCAAGTTTAAACCCAGCTGACAATTATAAGTGGTCATTGGTGAATCACAGGCATTCTCAGATGTACAGCTGGTTTGGTAATATAAGGGAACTCAGGGCTGAGTTCAGGAGACTGGAGCGTAGCATTTTGACAATTTCCAATTAGCAACCCCAAACTGAATCACCAAAGTAAAACTGTAGCACCTCAAAAGACTCATGTTCTCTCAGCAGAGTAGAGTTACTATAAATCATAGTGACATGGTGCATTCACCCATATAGCCTAATATAAGGATAGTCTGTTAAAGGAAATTCCAATCCAACCTTATCATGAGAAACACCTTGGGGCCGACTGAAAACTCTATGACCATTCAAGTCTCTTTATCAGTTATAAGTGAATGATTTTTAAATGTAAAGAAATTTGTGTTCAGGGAGCGAAATAAAACCTGAATGTTTGGGAACATTTTGAGATTAATAGCGTTGTGGATTATGCAGACAGAGTTAGAATCATTATATTTTAGCCACATCCACTGCCTTCAAGCTTCAAGATTAAAGTCGAGCTATTTTCAAATTCTTCCAGCATATCCCCATACAGGTTTAGAAACAAATACAAAAAAACAAACAAACCAAAAAAAAAAATCATAGTATAGCCTAAGACCTCAAACTGCAATGGTTGAGTACATTCTCGTTTACTGGGAATGTGTAGGACAAAGTGGAGCTGCCCCGAAAGGCTGTCAATATTCAAGGAAGCAAATGCCACATTTTTCTCCCAAAGAATAGATGTTAGATTCTAACCATTGACCTATTTATTGATTAGCAGCTGAGTACTTAACCACTGCATTTTCCAACAGCAAAATTGGGAAGTTTATTTTCTCATTTGGTTCATTTGCATAACACAGTTATCCCAAGCATGTTACCAAGAGATTTTCCTATTCACTTGGACAATATCAAATTTATATTTTTCACATTTGAAAGACAGAATACCAGGAGCAGGGGGATAATTATATATATTTCATTGACATGTAATTCCCATCACCATACAACTCAATAGTCCAAGCATATTAAAAGAGTTGTGTAATCATTACCACAATCAATTTTAGATTTTTTAACATATATATTTTTGTGCCCTCCCAACTGCCCCTGCCATGTCCCTAGGTCTTTATTAATCCAGTTCCTGAATTGACAGATTTTCCTATCCACAAGCAACAACAGCAAAACAAAAAACCAACAGCAATCACAAAACAGAGAAAAACCTCAATCCAAAAGAGAACAGAACATCTAAAAATCTGGAACAAATTTGAAATGAGTCAAAAGGAAGATCAAATGATAAGCTAGTAAGTTTCAACCTCCATGCCCCTGCCATAACTGATGTCACGATGCTCTGTCTGCGAGCAAGGCTCTTCATATCTTTGGATTATTGTCAGAGGCTAAATCCTCATGGGGACCTGCAAATGAATTTTTGATTTTCACTATCATCGATAGCAGTGGTTCTCAACCTTCCTAATGCCATAATGCTTTAATACAGTTCCTCATGTTGTGGTGACCCCGAACTATAAAATTAATTTTGTTGCTATTTCATCACTGTAATTTGGGTGATGAATTGGGCAACCCCTGTGAAAGGGTCATTCGACCCCAATGGGGTCACGACCCACAGGTTGAGAACCACTGATCCATAGGCTTCTAAAAGGTGATTGGTCAGAATTTAAGCTCTGATGCTGTTCTCTCCTCCGATTTTGGATTTTATTATTTATAATGCTTGGATCATACAAAGCAGTATGCTTCTTCTGTGTGGACTTAGTGGAAACCTCCTAGATGGCTGTTTGTTTTAAGACAAACCTTTGGGACTATTGACAGCACCGTTTGATTGCCAGGCACCATCTGATCACATCACCATCCTTTGCTACAGCATCCGTTGCTTCATTGAATGCCACAGCACTCCAATGATCTATCCTTGAGGGAAAGCACTGAGTAAGGCCATTCATTAAAAGTATCTTTTCTTAGATTAGGGCTATGGTTAAGTGTGAGTCTCAAAGTCCATATTTCCATGGTTCATATATGACCCTGGTTCATTTTAGAAATAAAAGTATAATTTTATTGGAGAACATTATCAATCATCTCCATGGGACACAAAGCAATTCTATTGACAGTATCAGTAGTTCAGTCAAAGGTACAGAATTTTAAAACATTATGGAGAAAAGGAAATTATTCATGTATCAGAAGAATTCCGCTTATATAAGGTGCGGCATTTGAGAGGTAGAAGAGATGTTAAGAAACATCTGATCATGCATACTCATTTTACAGATTAGAAGAAAGAAAGTGATCCACTTAAAGTCAAACAGCTAGCCAGTGGACTGAAGATTTCAATCATGTTCCACCTTATTGAACAGGAGGGAATGAGAGTCCTGTGAGTCTGGCTGGGAAAGAGAGTTTGTTATTCACACATGGCAGCCAGCAAAATTGAGGACTGAAGGTGAGAAGGGATTACCCGAAGTCTTGTTGCAGGTGAAGGCTTGAGCCCCTCTCCGCTCCTCTGTTCAAGGACTCCCGCTGAGGTTGCTAGTTTGTGCATGAAAACTTCCATCAACAGTTTTCTTTCCGCAGACGAGCGAATGGTTTACGAACTGATATGTTGGGGAAATTAAGAGATAATGATGTGTCACTAAAAGTATCTGCACACATCACCAATTACCTTAGACTCCTAGACCTGGCTCTATAACTGCCCTGCATAAAAATGCAATGTGAAAAAAATCCATAATTTTCACTTTCTATCTTTTAAGGTTGTGCAAGCCATACTGTGGTTTTCTTGTCGCATTGTATTGATAATTGTGCATGCTCTCTCTCTCATAGAGAAGCCTAGACTTAGTCATATGAACTGATACTCTGCCTTCTTTATTTACCACAGCTTCTGTTTCATTACTGCCTATAGTCTTAGTAAAGTCACTATGGAGCAATATTTCATTGAGAACAAGAAATTCTCTTACATACCAGGATCTGTGTCCAAGTAGATGTGGAAAAATAAATACAAACATAAATCATGACACCGCTTGCTGAGAGTAGTTCATCCCAGGCCCACCTAGAATGACACAAGGGTGGTTCCATCTGTCATTTCCTCTTTTCCACATCTCATTGAAATACTCTACAGGAAGCAACAGTCCATGGCAACGAAACGATGGTGACTTAGGTTTTAAAATTCAATAAAATCACACTGAACCTACAGGTTGAGGAGAGGCACCAGCCTGCCACACCCGCAAGGAGGCAGGTCAGGAGGGAGGAAGAGAAAGAGAGAGCCTGTTTGGACCCCATGATGTCACTCCCCACCCCCACCCTTTCTGGAGGATGACATCCCTGCCAGGAGCTAATGCCAGGGACACACAGGGGACTTACTGGAGCAGACTGTGACAGAGGACATCTCTTGGGTCACATGGTGGGGAGGCAGTACAATCTGAACCCCCAAAGCAGAGCAAACCAAGAAGGGAGCATACCAGACCAGCAGCTGGAGCAAGGCAGAGCTATGAAGCCCCTGAGGAGCCCCCAAGAGGGGTGCTTCAGGCCACAAGGGGAAGCTCTTGGACAGTGATGAAGGCCAGCGAACAGACCTGAGATCTTTGTATATTCTCTTTTTTAAAATTTATTTTTATTTTTACTTTTATTCTTCTTATTTATTTATTACCAGTTTGGGCTGTGTCGCAGTCAGTGTGCCTACCGATATAGGATAAGCATAGGACGCAAGCCTGAGGAGAGTGAAGTGGGACTCATGGTTCCGGGGAGACCTGGGAGATGGGGGCGGTGGGAGAAGGAGGCGGTGAGCAGGCTGCATCATGGACAGGGGAATAACTGGGGTGTTGGAGTCAATAATAAGGAGGAGATAGGGATCCAAGGCAGGGGGTGGGGTGTTGGAGCAACAGCAAAATAATTAAGAGGAGGCACCAAGAGGTGGAATGGTGCTTGGCTATTAAAAGATATAGGGCCTGAGGTCTTAAAGGCTTGAAGTTACACAAGCCGCCATTCAGCAGTGAAATAACAATGGAAGAAGCATACCACTGGTGCAATCATGAGGAGCCATGGAGACCAGGCAATAGGCATCAGCAGACACATAACAAACTAAAACATATTGTTCAGAACAAGAGGGGCTGGAGCAGAGATCCAAAGGCCATCTGTAGACAAGGGAACAATATCCCCACAGAGGGGCCACAGGGAAGGGATGAGTGACCATGGTGCAGTAAAGCATCAATGAAACACACTATATTCCTCTGGTTCCTTTGAGGCTTCCTCACCCCCCACTACCATGACCCCAGTGCTGCTTCTCAATTCAGACTAGAACAGAACATGTACACAGGTATAGATAAGAGATGGGAGCTCATAGCACAGAGATTCTGGGAACAGGAGTGGGAATAGTGATACCAGAAGGGTAGGGGGAAGTGGAGGAGAGAAAGGGATAAAGGGGGAATCAATCTTAATGATCCACACATAATCATACACCCCTCTACAGGGGGAAGAACAACAGAAAGCATGGGGGAAGGGCGACATTGGTTGGTGTGAGAGATGAAAATAATAACAATGTACAATCTATCAGAGGGCTATGGGTGTGGGGGGAGCGGGGGAGAAGAGCAGCTGATACCAAGGGCTCATTGGAAAGTAAATGTCTAGAAAAGAATGAAGGCAACATATGTACAAACATGTCTGATTAATAAATGCATGGATTGTGATGAGTTGTATGATCCCCCAATAAAATGATTTTTTAAATTCAATTAAATCAATATCATAAATCAGTTAGGCCTAGCTTAACATTTCTTTCTTAAAACAATTTTTTGAAATAGAACCATTTCTATTTAGCAATTTCATTCTATTATAAGCTTTCTAGTTTGTCTTTTGAAAAGTATGTGCTAGTTTTAAAACAGTACTAAGAGTTCACTCGTGTGTACAAGCAGGTGTGCCTGGGGGTGTGCATGTGTGTGTGTGTGTGTGTGTGTGTAAGCGAGAGGGAGGGAAGCATTACTACTAACTGAGATGTCACAGGGGAAATCGGTGTTTCTTGTCTGTAGGTATATTGGGTACCACCACATCACAGAGTATTTTAGTCTATAAATCTTATGGTCATGATGGTGTTTCTTTTAACATACTACACACGTGAGAACTGTGTTGGCAGAAAGTCAGAGTTTAATTAATTGTACAGTGTAATATTATGTCCTCAGTTTACTTACCTTGTTGTTTTTTTCTTTCCTGATATACGCTATTTATATGACATGTTAACCTAAGGAGGAAGAATATATTTTGCTGTTTGTCATATAGAGCAATTTTCACAATGCCATATATTGGCCAAGTGCATCACTTACTTTTGAGGAAAACACCCAGAGGATGGTCATTTTTGGATAGACTTGCCCCACTTTGGTGTTGTTTGTCCACCATGGCCACATCGATGGGGCCTTGAGTTGGAGGCAATCACAGGTTAGTTGATAAAAAAGTGGGTCAACTACCCATAGTAATGTGATGTAAGCCTGAGCAAGATATGTGCTCTACAGAGGGTGGTAAAAACAAAATCAGGAAGAGCAAAGTGTGTCTACATGGAGAGCAAGCAGGAGGAAAACATGTCCTCCTAAAGGATGCTCTAAGCAAACCGGTTAAGTTTGATCGTGGATAGTCCCTGAATAACAATAATTAAAGTTTTATGCCATCTTGGAAGTCTTGATATATTCCAATCTCTTAATTTCTGGAATTGAAAGTGGCTAGAGACTAATAAAATATGCCCATTTCTCCTAATTACCCAATGACCCCTTGCAATAAATTCTAAGTTGATCATTTAGAAGAAACTTGGAATTGTTAAAGCAACGATAAGAACAGCAGCAACCCCGGGAAGTGGGAAATAAATCCAACTACTACAGTTCAGGAAAGCGATCCTAGAACTCGACAAGAGCTCAGGTGGCTTCCCACTAATCTGTTCATTAGTAGCAGAAGGAACACTGAAGCCTACACTTTCAGTATTGCATCCTCTACTCTCCTAGAAAATGCTAGACATCGCATATTATAAATATGCCTTTCCCTTTTCCTTTAAAAGCGATTACTGAATGATATATACATAAATTATAACTTATGGCTCACACTTAGTGCTTTCTACACCAGTTCTGTCATATACTTTTCTCCTCCCCTAATCCGTGACAAAATCCTTATCTCCCTTTGGAGTTCTGGATCCACTGACTTGTTTTCCAACTAGTTATCCAGGGTCAATGACCACACATATGTAATAAATTGATATATTTTAAAATAAGTGGTCCTATTTCTCTCTCTTTTTATATATACTTCCCTCAGACTATAAAAATAATCAGTGTATTATTGGTACTTTTAAAATGCAATGATTTATATGGAGATGAGCCATTATTTCTGTTCAGTAATGTTTCATGCTTTCTCAGCAATCTTAATGGAATAAAATACTGAACTTTACCCTCTGATGTTTCAAAAATAGTTACATGTTCTCAATTTTATTCTTGTAATCATATGTTTTAAGGAGAATGGAGATTCATTCAATTTTTGGAAAACTATATAAAACAGCATGCCCACTACCATCAATGAATTCAGACCTTAGATAGGATTTCAAGCCTGTCAGTCTTTATAAAAACAGCCTCATTCTTCTCTCCCATAGCCAGTGGTGGATTTGAACTATGGGTCTTGAGGTTAACAGTTTAACATAGCAACTCGGAGGGTGGAGGGAGTCAACTATGTTTTAGCAAAACTTAAATAAAATCCTGCAATGTAACTAGAATGTATTGTGTCTCCTAAAAAAACCGATTATATCTTTTAATCTATATGTGCCATAAGGTGACTTCAGAAAATTTTCTCTTAATGTCTATCATGTAAAAAATGTATTATTTAATTACCTTTGATGGTTATTATTGGTCCAAAACTGTGGATGACATACTGATCCTTCCTCTTCATTTGCTTGTTTGCTTTTTCTCTATAAGTAGGGTGTGTTTTGGCTGTCATTTTTTAAAACTGAAGGTAAGCAACTGCGACTTTATAGATTTTGATAGCTAGAAGGATCTTAACTATCACTTAGTTAAGATCATATAATGGAACTATAGGTGGTACAACCACTTAAGTTCTTCACTATTGGTTTAAAGGTTGGAAATTTGAGCCCTCCCAGAGACACCAAAAACAATTGGGAAATCTAATTTGGAATGATCATCACATCCTTGAGAGCCCTGTGCAGCATTTTAATCCGCACACCTGGGGTGGCCATAAAACAAAATCAACTCAATGCCAATCATCAACACTTCCATGGATAATTAGACATCGAACAGTAGGGCTTATCGAAACATTTCTTCATAGCTTTGTTCTTCTGCTTCCTTTGATTCCAATGACTCTTGTGCTCTGGGTGTTCTACCATTCCCAGAGTAATGTATGCCTGGATGTGTCAATGTTGCCCGATATTTTAAGTTCCTTGAAATCACGTACCATGCCTCCTGAAAATGTCTATGCTCAGTATCATAAGAACTGGATACCTGCTAAGTGTTTTAAAAATGTAAAATGACTTTTTTCATATATACAAGTTATGCATATGATTAATGTCTTAACCATTCCCAATTATATGTTAATACACTCAATTAAATTGTTTAAATTCCAGTTGAACTAAACCAGAAATTATCAAATATTAATTAGTCTTTCATCACGTAGTAAATTACCTTAATCTTTTTGACTTTTCTAGTCTTACTTGCATCTCCTTTTTTAGAAAACCACACCCAATTCACAACCAAAGCCAAATAACAATTACACATAATTTTTGATACTATTTTTTTTACTTTTAAATCCCCTCCAAAGCACTTAGATGCAGTGTTATTTGATATCTAGATCACACATAAGATTATCTCTGAAAGCACATTTATTCTAATAAATTCACAAATAAATATAACTGATGCTTCCTTAAATTTAATGTTTTTATAAGCACAGAATTGTTTTCTAATGGTTATTATAATGAATCCAGTCTGAAGGTAAACAGTTTATGAATTTCTCTCATTGAATTGCATTAATGTTTTTAAATTAAAAGGCCTATTTATAAAATACCTGTTTTGTTGAAGTATGATTTACTCATTTTACAAAATGTCCTGGAATATAAAATAATGGTTCATTGTCCGATTAACAAAGAAAAAACAGGGTAATTTCTAGGGAAACCTGGCTTTTATATTTTTGTATAATGACCCAAATGCCTCTTCTGGACATCTTCACTTAAACTTATCATAGATTCATCAAACATTGAGGGAAATTAATGAAGAGCCTCAGAATTATGGCTAATGTGCTCCGTGCACATATTCCTTCATAGACATAGAGAAGGAAGTGGTGGTTCAGTGGTTCAGTTCATGCCAATCAAACCAGGTAGACCATATCACTCACTTCCCTGAGATTCTTCTATGTCTGTTTAGTCTATGGAGCCTTTCTGGTGCTGTTCGGTAAGTATTCGATTGCTGACTCTCAGGTTAGAGGTGGAAAGTGACCAGCCACACAGTGGGAGAAAATGAGACAATGTGCTCCCATAAAGATTTGCAGCCTCTGAAACATGACATGAAACCCTCCATGCAGGTTCCCCTGACTCCTTCCCAGCAACGTGTCTCTCTACAACCAGAGCATACATTTCTTTCCTATAGATAGATACCTATCTCTGTGTTTTCTGGGAAACTTTTGGGGTTTTATTTTGTTTAGCTTTGCATTTTCAGAATGTGTAATATTTTGTACATAGTGTTATAAAAATATATTTGGATATGAATTTTGCCCCAGCAAGATTAGAACATTATGTTGTCGTGTGTATTCGTCTGGGTACATCACAGAGACAAATCCACAGAAACTCATGTTATAAAGGGTAAGTGCACAGCAAAAAAACATCCCAACCCAGTGCTGCCCAAGCCCACAAGTCCAATATTAACCCATATGTCCAACACCAATCCACAAAGACCTCCTCCATCTCATAAAACATACACTGTGATGCCGACTGCAGGAGGAAAGCCAAGTCAGTGAACGTGTAAGCATCTCCACATGGCTGCTCCAGCACCCAGGGCTGCATTGGGATAGGTCCATGTGGCTTCTCCTTGGGGATGTCTTGCAGGAAGTGAGCCTTGCAGGCTGAAGCAGGGAACTGGCTAAGGCAGATGCACCCTGGTCCGACCATCAGAAAGCAAGAGACTTGAGAATTTGAAAGGTGAGGCTCATTGAGCCATTTATCTCTCTGCCCTTCAATGAACCCCACATGTGTTTATTGGCCAGGTTGGCACAATAAACTAACTACCTCATCATGTATTATTTTAAATAAAACTTGTGCAAGCAGCCTGAGATGTTGTTACAATCTTAACACAAAATAATAGTTTCATATAACCATGAGCAAGGATCTTATTACCAATGTGTACACACATGAATCCAATTAGATAGTAGGTAAGCCTGACAACTAAATGGTTGTACAGCCAGTGCTACAAGAATATTTTCTGCGTGTTTGTTTTATTTGGGGAAGTTGTGCTCCATTTACAATGCATTTAAACTGTATAACAATTCCAATATTAAACTGCTTCAAGGAAAGTGAAGTGTAATGCTCAGGATGTTGATTTTTGAAAAATGCTGAGTGAAAGAAATCTAAAGAAATAAAATGATTAAATTTCTGAAAATATAAATGAGTTAGGGTAGCCTGAGGCCCACAGGAAATGAAAACACAGACTTCATTTAAGGCTGATTTGTGAAGTTTTCAGTAGTTTAATTTACTGTAAAGTCAAGCAGAGTAAAATTTAAAACAAACAAATAAACAAATACTCTAAGAGCTAAAAATGGAGATGTGACCCAGTTAAGACTTAAAGAAAATTTAACTCATATACAAATTATTTGATAACTGTGTAAGAACCTTGAAGACTAAAATCACAACTATGTAGAGGGTACTCTTGTAGGTTCATATTTAAGATTAATATGGGTATTTCTTAAAAGCGCTCATAGAATATTTTGGTGGTTGAAGGCTTATCAAATAGATTTTTAAACAATTTGATTAAGCACATAATCTAGATATCCTACAATTTAATAGTAAAGTAAGCGATAGGTTTTTACAGAAATCATGGAAATTTCCTCCATTCCCAGGCATATTTGTTATGCTTGTTCCCAATCTTTAGTATTATGATAAAGCCTTTTTCAATATTATCCAGGTATATTTATTTATGTGATTTACTTACTAGTTTGAAAGCTATTTCATTCAACTTATATTTGTCACGTGGTAACGAGTGAATAGAGATGTATGAATGAATGATTCCATTGGGTGAGAGTATGAATGAATGATTCCATTGGGTGAGATGGAGCTTCATTTGCAATGTACTCAGTACTGTCATTGAGTTAAGGATCTGTGGTGGCTTAGTGGTTTCTTCTTGGAGCTGTTAACCACAAGCATTTCCAACCCACCAGTCATTTCCCCAGAGAAAGATGAGGCTTTCTGATTCCACAGGGCAGTTCTACTCTGTCCTCTCAATAGAACTCTCTGAGTCAGAATTCACTCAATGGCAGTGAATTAATGAGTTAGGTGTTGGTTACCAATTTGGGTTACATGTGTATTTGTTATAAAGACTGGTAAGAAAATCTGAACACCGCCAAACTTTACTTTGTAGAGGTAGAGGACAATCCATGGACATAAAAGCAACATTTCTTATTTTAATAGAATCAGGAAATAATAAATTCTCAGTTTGCTTCGGTTCTCATATAATTTAATCTGTTGTTAACTATCCCTAGTATATAAATCTGCTGTGATATATAGAAATACAATGATTTCAGAGCCATCTTTGGTTTTCTATAAAATAATACTATTAATAGATTAGTAGTGAGCATATACCTGTGTTGAAAGAAAATATAAAGAAGATACTTGGCTTCAAGTATTCTAAAATGAAATTTTCCATGGTATATAGGTATCAAGCAAATGATATTATATTTATGTACTCTATGAATATTAATTAAGCTAGTCTTTAGTATATGTGAGGGCTATGTAGATGTGCACATGTCCTTGTTTGAATCAATATCATATATGTTAGAGAAGAATATACAGTACTCCTTACAGTGATAAAATGCCTAAATGGACAAGACCAGCATGAACTACTCTATTCTATACTCAGGTGACAATTGAGGTTTCGAAAATATACTGCTGGAGAGGATTCCATTTCAAGTACTTAGGCTAGTGTGTTAGTCTGGGTTGACTAGAGAAACAAATCCAGGGATACTCATGTGTATAAGAAAGAGCTTTATATATAAGAGCAATTATATGTTGAGAAAGAATACCAGCCCAGGCCACATCAAGACCATAAGAACGATGTTAGGCCATATGTCTGATACCAATCTGTAAATTCCTCTTCAGACTCGTGCAACATAAGCAATGAAACCAAATGCAGGAAGATCACAGGCCAGTGTGTGGAAAGTCTTCTGGATCCAGTGGTGGTAGAAGTATCTCATCCCTGGTGTGGGTCTCCATGTGGCTCCTCCTGCTCCAGGACTTTAGCATAGCTCCATGCATCTTGTCAGAGTGAATGTCTCTCAGGGAAAGTGAATATATGTCCCACCTCCAGCAAGCTATCTCCTTAGTGCCTCAAAATGAGGTCATCAAGTTACAACCAGAGGGACAGGCTAAGCTCCACCCCTTCACTCTTAATAGTTTCAAATTGACAACAGATTATGTAACACCACAGGTAGCATTTGCATGACCAGCACTTGAGTAAGAGGTTAGATTTTTTTCAAAGAATTATTCCATTTGTTTGGAGGTCACTTAGGGGAGACACTCCCTTATATGTATGTATATATTATAACATTAGAATCTATCCTAAGATGTGCATGAACACATAACCTGCACCAATGTCAATTATGCCATAGAGTTCTACCAGTCTTTTGGAAAGGTTATATGAAACACAGTTTTACTTGTTGTCTATATTTCACTGTGATTCTTTCATTTTCTCCCATCCGTTCAGCAGCATGTAACACTTTTTCAGTGTTGGTTGTAACTAAAGGAACTGGCATTTGAGAGAACTGGTTGTAGTATATTAATTTCGTCTAGTGATATTCGTTTGTAAGCAGCAAACCCTTTGGGGGAGACTGAAGTCTAGTAGTTTGGGGAAGAGACAGTCATCAAAGTGAAACGTGAACCTGAATGAGTAATGGAGAAGGATAAAATCTTGGTAATGACTCAGAAATAGATGTTCTTTTGCCTACACATTTGAAAATTATGCTGGTCTGCTGCCGCTTTGTTTTTGTTTTTTTGCTTTTCAATGCCTTTATTGCAATTCCACTGCTTGATATTGACTATTATTTTGCATCACATTATTGGATATCAGTGTCAGAAACATCTGGAGGCTCACACACCTATTAGAAACTCACACACCTAGTAGAAACTAGACACAAACAGAGGAATTAATAAAATTGCTTTTGTTAATGTGTTCATGCGACAGGCAGAGGCAGTCAGTATAAGTTTACTGGTCAGTATTAGTTGGTTTTTATACATTATAATTAGTATCTCTACAAGGTTATAATCGTGGTGTCAAAAATGGAATACATAGGAATTCTTTAGAAGTGGTGTGGCTTCCTGGAGACTGTGAACTGCTTGAGGCCTTGTTAATGGTGTTACAATATACACCTATGATGGCAAACGTATGTGTGTGTGAGGTGAGGGGGTACATTCCATCAATTGAATTATATAACTTTGCTTTTAAATATGAACAATCATCACTGTACATAGAAGCAAGTGTAATGACTAGAACAGTGTGATTATCACACACACACACACACATATATGTTTTACTATTCATCTGTGTTTCTATAGCGCTCTGTAAAGCCAGCAATGTTTTATGGTGCAGATTTTAGACTGGAGCCATGTGAGAATGTTGTTGTTGCTGTTGTTTGGTGCTGTCAAATCAGTCCAGACAACAAAATAAAACACAGCCCAGTTTTATGCCGCCCTCCTGATACTGCTATATGGAACCCAGTGTTGCAGTCCTATGGCAATTCCTCTTGTTGCAGGTGTTCCTCTTTTTCTCTGCCCTTCCAGTTTAGCAAGTATGATGTCCTTCTGCCTGGACGTATCTCTCCTGTTCACGCGTTCATCTTATGGGAGACCCAATCTGGCCACCCTCGTCTCCAATGAGCACCCTCTCTGCTCTTACAAGGAACATCTCTTTGTTCTTTGTGCAATGCATGGTATTTTCAATATTTTCAGCAACACCACATCTCAAATGCATCAATTTTTCTTCTGTCTGATTCTTCAGTGTGTGACTTTCACAGACACATGAGGTAATTGAAAATACCACGGCTTGGGTCAGGCACGTCTTAGCCCTCAAAGAAACATCGTTCTTTTCCAAACTTTAGAGAGGTCTGGTGCAGCAGATTTACCCAACAGAATGTGTCATTTGATCTCGCGACTGCTGCTTTCATGAGCATTGATTGTGGATCCAAGAGAGACGAAGTCCTTCACAACTTTCATCACTGTCTATTCACCATGATGCTACCTATTGGTCCCGTTGTGAGGAATCTTTTTTACATTGAGTTATCATGCATATGGACCACTGCTATTCTAAATTGTCATCAACAAGTGCATCAAATCTCCCTCACTTTCAGCAAGGAAAGTTGTGCCATCTGCATGTAGTGGGTTCTTAATAAAATGTGCTCCACTCCTGATACTGCATTTTGGTTCACATAATCTAAATTCTCTAATTATTTTCTCAGCATACTCACAGAATATATGGTGAGATACATCCATGACACACACCTTTCCTGTTTTTAAGCCTTGCAGTATTCCCTGGATTCATGTACAGGTTCTGTAAAAGCACATTAAAGTGTTCTGGAAATCCCATTCTTCTCAACATATTCATAAATTGTTATGACCCACACAGTCAAATGCCTTGGAATAGTTAATAAAGCATCTTTCTTGTACACTCTGCATTTAGCCAACATCCATCTAATATTAGCAAGAATATACCTTATCCCAAGACCTCTTCTGAATCCTCCCTGAGCCTCTGGCAGATCCCTGTCAATGTATTGCTGCAACTGTTGTTTTACTTGAATGTGATATCAATGCTATGGTTCTATTATTTGAATATTTTGTTGAGTCATCATTCTTTGGAATGGTTGCAAATATGACTCTCTTCCAATCAGTTGGCCACATAGTTGTCTTCCAAATTTCCTAGCAAGTGAGTGCTTCCATTGCCTCATAAACTAGAAATATTTTAATAGGCAGTCCATCAATTCCTGGAGCCTTGTTTTTGGCTAATGCTTTCAGTACAGCTTGAACTTCTTCTTTCAGTATAACTATATATTCTTTCTATCTTCTTTTGGTCTTCCTGCATCCTTCAATATTTTGCCCATGGAATCTTTCAATATTGCAACTTAAGGTTTAATTTTTTTTCCTTGACTTCTTTCAGTTTATGATATGCTGAACATTTACCTCCTCTATGATGTTTAATTCTAAGACTTTGTGTATTTTATTATAATATTTGAATTTGTCTTCTCAAGCTGCATTTTCTGTTCAGCTGTTATGCGTCAACATTTCTTCCATTTGCCTTAGCCAGTTAACAATTAACAAGAGTTTTCAGAGTCTCTTCCAACATCCACTTTGCTCTTTTATTTCTTTTCTATCTTTTTTAATGAACTTCTGCCTTTTTTATGAATGATGTTCTTAATGTCATACCACATCTCATCAGGTCTTATTAGTGTTTAAGGAATTAAATGTGTTTTTAAGATATTCTTGAAATTTTGATGGGGGAGATTCAAGGTAATATGTTGCCTCTGGTGGACTTGCTTTCAATTTTTTCTTCAATTTCAACCTGAACTTACATGTGAGTGATTGACGGTCTCTTCCAAAGTCAACACTTAGCCTTGTTTTAGCTGCTTATACTGAGCTTCTTCATTGTCTCTTCCCACACAAGTAGTTAATTTTATTTATTCATATTCATTCTGGAAAAATCTACATTTATAGTTGCCTTTTGTGTGATTGAAAAATGGGTATTTGCGATGGACAAGGTTTTGGTCTTGCAAAATTTAATCTCGTCTGGATCCATAGTCAATGCTCACAGAAGCAGCAGTCAAGAGCTCCAAGAATGCATTGCCTTGGGTAAACGTACTGTACCTGACCTCTTTAAAGTCTTGGAAGCAAGCATGTTATTTGAGGAATAAAGTTCACTTGACCCACGCCATCACATTGTTGTCCTTTGGAGACAAGATAATTAACTTCACAACAACTTATCTCATAGAATCCCTTCTTTCAATCATTGGACCATCGTAATTCCTCCTGTGTGGTACCACTTTTGCAACATGCAGACTCCAGTCTGCTTGTCCCTGACTGTCATCTGAATCACCATTTGAACAGGCAGCTCATGAGAAGCACACTTGGCTATCCTGTAATGTGGTCATATGTGTCCTCTCTGCACATGAATTAATCCTCCTTGAGTGACCCTCATAATTTGCATAATTTTTATTATTGAGTGAAAATAAACTTATTTGCTCTGAAAAATGTTCCTTGATCTATTGAACTTAGGGTCCCACCTGTGGTTGCCTTAGCAGGGCCAGACCAAATGATTTTGGGGGCCTTATGCCTGTAGGTCAGAATTTCCCCAGTTCTGATCTAAAAGAATAAAATTATTTGAAATAAAATACATTCAAAGTGGGGTCACAAAAATAGAGGCAGGCCCTCACTAAGATGGATTGACACAATTGTTGCTACCATGGGCTTAAATAGAAGAACAATTGTGAGGATGTTATATGAGTCTGGGTTGACTAGGAAGATAAATTAATTGACACTCATGTGTAAGAGAAAACTTTATATCAAGAAGTAATTATGCACCAACAAAACATGGCAGCCCAGTCCAGATGAAGTCCATAAGTCCAATATTAGCCCATGAATTCCTCTTGATACGCACAGCACATTCAATGATATAAAATGCAGAAATATCACAGGCAACGTATTGTGGATCCAGTGGCAGTGGAAGCATCTCAGTGCTGGTTCAGGTCTCCGTGTGGTCTCTCCAGCTCGGTGAGTGTGTCTCCTCAACAGGAAGGTTAAGCAGAGAGAGAGAGAGAAATGCTTCTTCTGATGGCAGAATCAAGAGAGAGGAAGTTCCCAGAATCCTGGAATCCTTATGAGAAGGCCATGCCCACAAGGAGGCATCATAAGGCTGTGACCTGGTTGACAGGCCAGGCTTCACTCCTTACTTATTCATCAAGTTGACATGAAATTCTGGGACTACCACAGGTGGCACGGGGTTTCTTCTGTTACATACAGGGTTTCTTCTGTTATATACAGGGTTTCTTCTGTTACATACAGGGTTGCTATGAGTCAGAACGGACTCAAGGGCACCCAAGAACCACAAAGTTCATCCTGTTTTATTTCCCACTTTTGCATTCCAGTTGCCAATACTTATCAATGCATATTAATAGCATGTTCGATCAATTTAAAATTGACAACATTCGTAGAATTCTTCAATTTTTGCATCACTAGCTTTAAAAGTTAGTGCATTTATTTCTGTAATAGTTGTATTGATTTGAGTTCATTTTATGCAGATAGACATTATCCTATCACAGGCAGTATTAGCCTTCAAGATAGATCTTGAAATGTCCTTTTAGATGATGAATACAATATCATTCCACTTGACTGTGTCAGCTCCAACATAGTAAAGCATATGATTTTCTGACTCAAAATGAAAAATTCCAATCCATTTCATCTCACGAACACCTAGAATTCTCATCTTATGTATCCCATTTCATTTTTAACAACTTCCAGTTTTCTTAGGGTCATGCTTTGTACATTCCAAGTTCCAATTAACTGATGTTTTGCAGTTATTTCTTCATATTTTGACTCATGCTGCACCAACAAATGAAGGTCCTCAAATCGTCTTCCTTTGGTCTTTACTCAATCAATGTCATTTTGATCCACTCTACTTTGAGCAGACAGTTATTCCTCAGATATACTTTGAGCTATTTTTGACCCAAGCTAGAAGACTGATCATTTGGCACTATCTCTGACAATATTCTGCTTCCATTTGTTAGGCTTTCAATATCTTAGAATGTTTCCATGCTATCGAGAGGATTTTCAGTTGCTAATCCCTTTGAAGTGTGCAGCCGAGCCCTTCTTCATAGGCGTTTGTTCATCTGGAAGCTTTGCTGAAACCTGTTCAGGCTTGGGTGACCCTGTAGTATTTGAAATACCGGTGACCTAGCCTTCAGCAACACAGCAACACATACGCCATCACAGTCTGATAAACGGACAGACAACTGGTCAATGGAAGAATAAAATACCAAAATAAATGAGAAGCATTTAGTTAATATCTCCATATGCTTGATCTATGCCACAGGAAATAACCAGATATTAGTTCCAGCATGGGAACATACTATAAATAAAAATAACAGCAACAGAGAGCACGTTTGTATTTAGCAACCATTGCCAATTCTTTACTGTCATCTATAAAGACAAAACTAAAATCCACACTGAGTGCAAGATTGTGTCCCACTGTCTACTCTTCACCCCTTCTTTTACACATATAGACTGAGAATGGTCATAAAATACTTTTTGTCAAATAATGCCTTCTATACTTGATGGTTCTACCACCTACCTTTAAAATTTATATAAACTCTATACTGGAATATGAATTTTTCTTTCAAGTGCTACTATTTGCTTCGCAGATTTCTTGCCTCAGGCCTTCTTTAAATCTAAAATCTCTATAGAGTCTTAAAGTGGCTTCATTTGAAAATTCCAACTTTAATATTATATTTAGTTTTTTTCTTAATGAAAACACTTTCCATTCATTATGTCTAAAGTTTTAAAATTATCATAATTGTGAGACGTTAAGATGCCTGTGATGATAAGTCATTTTATTAAACAATATTTTTCCTAGTGCAAAGAATGACATATATATTTCAACTCTGAAAGTTTCTATTATCCCAGCTCATAAGAGATTAGAGCTAGGAAAGATTAAAAGGAAGCAATCTAATTTAATGGTTTGCAATTATAGTTGATGAAGAAAAGTGTTAATCAGGGTAAAATATCCTTCTTGTGGAAAAAAATAGAAAGTCAAAGAAAATAATATGAGAATTCTTGCATTCAATTTATTATTTCCTATATTAATTCAGCAGCAATCAAACAGACATATGTTAAGGAGAGTATCTTACAAATGGAGTCCCATTCTAAAAGTGCACCAAGATTGTTTGAAAAATGTCATTATGAAATGAGTAAAGCTATGAGGAAAGCTGTGTTAGTCCCGGTAGACTAGAGAAACAAATCCATAGACACACTCATATGTACATAAAGGAAGCACTTTATATACAAGAGAAGTTGAATATTGAGAAAACATCCCAGCCCAGTCTGGATCAAGTCCTTAAGTCTGATATTAGCCCATATGTCTGATACCAAACTATAATGTCCTCTTCAGACTCACGAAGCATATACAATGTCGTCGAATGCAGGAAGATCACAGGCTGGTGGGTGCAACATCTTATGAATCCAGTGGTGGTAGAAAAAACTCAGCACTGGCAGGGGTCTCCTAGTAGCTCCTCAAAGTTCGCAGGGCACAGTGTTTGTCAGTGTAGTGCCATGTATTTTATCAGTAGAGGATCTCTCAGTAAGTGAGGAGAAAGAGAAGTGTCTTCTGCCTCCGAGGAAATACAGTAATTCCCAGAATGCTCAGGGGAAGGCCATGTCCACACAGAAACCTCACTGCTATAACCTGATTGACAGACTAGAGTCTCCTTCACTTTCCTTCACTCTTAATCCTTTCAAGTCCCAAACTGACACCAGATTATGTAGCTACCACAAAATCTGACTAGGTTATTGAAAATAGAAACACTAAATGTGCTAACAGAGTTCATCACAGTGGGGATAAAGTGAATTCTCAAATCAAGTTTATCAAGGCAAATTGAGAAATCTATGTTATCAATTTCCAACAATGCAGTGCCTCCAATATAAAAGGTCATAAAGGAATCTGTTGCCTTTCTATAAGACGATTGAAAATGTGAGGAGAAATAACACAATCTCATTATGACAATAAAATTGTTATTTTATATATTTTTTCCAGAAATGGTTTACAGGTTGAATATGTAGAGAAAAAGAAATTTTGACTTTGTATTATGTTATTAGAATGTCGTTTGGCGATTTATGAAACTCACTCATAAACAGTACGGTGTTTGGGAAGTATAGTAGCTCAAATTCTCCAAAAGTAGGAATCTCACAAAACTGAAGTAAAAAAAAAAGTGTGAAATGTGTATATAAATGATGTGAGATTAACAAGGAATGTGACAAAGACCCATCTAAAAGCTTTGTAGTCATCTATGTGTTAATGGAAACTTGATAATAAAGAGATACAAATAATTGAAGAAAACTAAGAACATGCCTGTGACAAATTTTTGTGGACTTCTTTCAAGAACTTATTTTGAATGCAGACTAAAAAGAATCAGATATGGTTTCTTCTTTATTTTTTCTTTTCTAAGTCTACTATTTTAAGTGACCTAATTAAAATGAAAATAAAGATGACAATCAATACTCCCATCCTTGCAAAAACTCTTTATTTGATTTTTTAATTCTTACACAGAAACAGAAAGGAGTACTTCTATCCTGGCAAGTCCAGACTCACATGGAAAAGCATTACCTCTTCAATGAGACGGTAATAATGACACACATTATTGCTTAGGTGGTGTGCGCTTCTTATCCAGGTCACATCTGTGATCTCAGAATATTTATTAAAAGCATGGTCTTTCACTCTCAAACGCTCTTCAGTTGAGACAATCTATTTAGGATTCTCAGGAATGTCACTGTTAACTGTAGGTCTTGCTATATTTCCCTCATCATTGACCTTCATTTTCTTTCTTGCTTTAGGTATGCTCTAGGTTTTATTACACACAAGAGATCCAAAGTAAACATGTATTATATATAAAAAGTATATTCGGTCAAAAAGTTTAAGAATCTATGTTTAAAGACTTCATATTTGTTAAAACAAGATTGATGTTTGCATATATCAAGTCCCTGGCACATGAACTTTGCTTAGTTTTATTAGTGGTGATTTTTATTTGGTTTGGTTAAGCCATTACAAATTCAGATATAATATTCCATGATGCATCAAGACCAAGAAAAAATTTGTAGCATTAACCATTTTTTATTATTAAGGATAAAGAGAGTACTATATAGTATTATCTTTGCATAAGTATCATATTTTCATTAAGAATTGCATATAATTTAAATATTTAGGGGTGCATAATATATACAAAATTCTTTCATTTTGATATGACATAAAGTAATATGTGTGCATGTAAATGTGTCATAAATTTGCATGTGTATTATTTTATATCCATGCACACAATGTAAATCAGAAAGCATTGCTGCTTGACTTCTCATTCATATATATATAAACTTATTTCAAAGATAACATGTTTAAACATCAGTGATGGATACAAACAAATTCTCTTAGTGTGGTAGATATATAATCGTTTGTCAATTTGAGGATTAAGAGTGTAGGGGTAGAGTCTAGCTTGTCAATCAGATCATAGCCAATGAGGCCTCTGTGTGGGCATGGCCTTCTCCTGAGAATTCTGGGAAATCCCATACTTCTTCCTTGGCAGTGGGAGACTATCTGCTCACATCCTCGGAGACAAGGCAGCTGAAGAGACACATGGGCCACCCTGATGCAGAGACTCTTGCCAGCGCTGAGATGTTTCCAATGCCACTGGATCCAAGGACTTTCTACCCACTGGCCTGTGATCTTTCACATTCGGCATCATTGCATGTATTTCCTGAGTCTGAAGAGGACTTTATAGACTGGTATTTGACATATGGACTACTATCAGACTTATGGACTTGATCTGAACTGGGCTGGGATGTTTTCTCAATATTCAATTGCTCTTGTATATAAATTCCTTTCTTATACACATATGTGTGTCCATGGATTTGTTTCTCTAGTCTACCCGGACAAGCACATTAAGTAATACTTAGTCTTAATCTTATTAGAGTCCCTTCAAAACAAACAAACCAACAAAGAACAAGTTTTTTATTATGAAGGGAATGTGATCTTTTTTCAAAAAGTTTTCATAAAATTCAAGTAAATAACTTCCTACATCACTGAAGCCTTACAAATTTACTGGAGTGCTGTCTCACATAAAACAACGGTTTTAGATTTAGTGTTTTGAGGAATGCTGGGAAAACATGAAACATGAGCAAAGACAGGAGAGTCAACTGAAAGAATGAAGACAGTGGCAACAGAAGACCTTAGCATTGATGCTGTAACTACTTGAGATTGCACATGCTTCAAGGTTTTAATTTTTAGCGAATGTCTTGACCTTAGCAAATTTTCCTCTGAATGTGTACCAAAGTTATCACATGTGGATAATATTTCCATAATTAAAAAAATAATATTGAAACCAATGAAGGTGGTTATATGCAATGAACTATAACTAGGAATGAATCTTAGATTTCTCAATATGATATATCAAGGTCCAATCAAAATGGGTTACTAAGGGGAGCTGCTGGGCCAGTTAAATTCAAGGCACAGTGGTCAGCACCGAAGCTCACAGTGACTCGGAAGCTCCTTGGCACGCCAACAGGGTCATCCTAGTAGGTTTCCTTGAGAGACACAAGATGATCATGAAGGCTTATTATGAAATTTGAAAAATTCACCCAGAAAAAATTTAATGCCAAGTTATTACCACATTTTATTTTCAAAATTCAATGAACATTGAAAAGATGAGACCTGAGTCCTTAGAGGAGACAAAAATTGGGGTTTTGTTGTATTGTAAATCACAAGAACACAGAATTCTTTTGAGGAAGGCGTAGAGAGACGGAGACACCATCTTTATAAATGCCTAGACCAACATGGAGCTATATGAAGAAACAATGGCTTCATAGTTTGATATTTTTTAAAATACATTTTCTATGGTTTTGTTGCAATATTTTGGACTTACCTTTGAATTATCTGGATGTTGTCTGTGGATTTTTGTTGTTTACAAGAACACAAATATCATAACCTGGGTCGGTATACCAGATCAGACCTCACTGCTAATTGCTTCAGTGACTGAGGAAGTAGTATTTTTGGTGTCTATGTTATTTCTTCTGTAAAATCACAGTAACAACATTTACCTTTTTGCTTTCTTCTGATTTGAGAAGAAAGAATGATGCTCTACACAAATTTTAGATATCTATTACCTCATAGAACTCTAGAACGATTTTGGTACAGTAAAAAAGGTCAATAGGATGAAGTTTCCATCTTTTTGCATAATTACCATTCTAGTCTTCAATAACTAAGGCAAGTATTGGAAAAACAGGAAAAGAATTTACTACGTTCTCCCCTCTAATTGCTTACATGCCACTGAGTCTAGTGTTTCGTTTGTCCATTTTCCCTCTTATCATCCAATTGACCCAGTTTTCATATTAAATGAATTCAAGATGAGCTGGAAGCATGGTCTCTAGCTCTCCCTCCATAAGGAAGTGACTCCACTTCATGAGTATTTCCAGGGACAAGTGCCATTCCTCCCGACAACTGAACGTACTATTCCTCAACCCCTGCTTGGCTTCCTCTCCAGCCAAGCATCATTGGGCCTTTGGCCATGTCCCAGGGTTAGAATGTAGTTCTTAACCAGCATACTCTCTCATTTGCTTTTGTTTTGCTTTGCTTTGTTTTCTTGCATAATTACCCCAAAAGTAAACTCATCGCCATCAAGTCAACGCCAACTCATAGCGACCCTGTAGGGCAGGATACAGCTGCCCCTGCGGTTCTGAGACTGTACCTCTTCACAGGCGTCACCTGGCCCATCTTAGCACTGACAGTTTTGAACTGCTCAGAGTAGCTGCTCATTTTGAACTGTCACTTGTAGTTAGCAGCCCAATGTGTACTTATTAAGCCATCAGAGCTCCCACATCATTAGACAATGCTTAAACAAGTAGCCCTTGGGGAAAGGACACTCAAAAAATGTTAACACCTCAAATGATCCTTTTGCCCTTTTTTAAACCATCAGCTGAATTGACTTTCACTTTACATCTTTGATGCTATGAAATCCCACTGCCATCCATGGGTCATCACATAAATGAATCCTTTGGTATCAGCTCACTCTAGCTCCTGGTTTGCTTCGTGGTCATTGATGCAGCTCCCTGTTTTTCATTTCTGTGAATAAAACCCACCAACTCTTTGTTAGTTAAGCTTTCTTGGTTGACTGACTGTTACAATACTATTCCCGAAAGATGTTCAGAGCGGGATTGAAAGGGCTCAGAGTTGGAAACGGCAAATAAAATCAGTGGAGAGTGACAGACAAGTAATCCAGAGTCTGATTGCTTGTCCATATTTAAATATTGTAATGTAAAAATGTTAGTACTACTGCAATATAGTTACGATGTGGCCACTTCGTTGAGACATTCAGAAGCAATTGATGAAGTTGGTTGTAAGAAATATGGTTAGGAATTAAAAAAGCCAAACTAGTTTGTAGTGCCATGAAATTTGAAATTTTATCTTTCCTTTATATTAGAATGAAGAGATAAATTTTATTTCTTATAACGCAAGTGAAATATGTATCTTCAGCCATGCAGAATAAGAAAAATATGCAACAATTCATATTTTAAAATTGAGCATTTTTGCTTGATGATTTAAACTCAAGGTTGAAAGAAATTTCAAAATTAAGTTAACCTGTCGTATAATGTCCACCCCGTGTCTGTCAGTTTGCCATACTGTGGTGGCTTGTGTGTTGCTGTCAGGCGTAAGGCTATTTCATTGGCATTTCAAATGCGAGAGGGGTCACCCAAAGTGAACATGTTTCAGCAGAATGTACAGACTAACAATAGATTGTGAATAACCTTGAGAAGAAGGATAATTCTGTTACACTTCATTGTAGCCAGGTGGAATTTATGCATGCATCAAGGGGCGTCAAGGGAATTTATGGGTTGACGCAAGGACATCAATTCCCCTGTGCAGATGTAACAGGGGAATACTGCATGGTTTAAAATCAGGAAAGGTATGTGACAGGGCTGTATCTTCTCACCACACTTATTGAATCTGTATGCTGAGGAACTGTCTAATGTGATGAAGAAATGGGCATCAGGATTTGGGGATGATTTTTGAACAATGAGCTATGCAGAGGACACCACCTTGCTGGTTGAAAGCAGGGAGAACATGAAGCCGCTGCTGCTGATGATCAAGGATTTCAGTCTACAGTACGGATTTCAACTCAACGTCAATATGACCCAAATCCTCATCACCTGTCCCCGAGGAAACGTGGTAAATGGAGAAAACCTTGACATTGGCAGGGATTTTGTCTTGGTTGAATCCACAATTTAAGTTCATGGAAGCCACAGTCAAGAGATCCAAGGACAAGTCACATTCAGTTAATCTGCTACGCAAGATCTCTTTAGCATAATGAGAAGCCAGGATGTTACTTTGAAAACTAAAGTATGCAGGGCACAGCCATAGTATTTTTAGTTTCCTCATAGGATGTGAAATTTGGGTCGAGAATTACAGAAGACTAAAGAAGAATCAATACATTTTGATTGTGATGCTGGGGAAGAACATTATAAGTACCATGGAGTGCTAAAAATACAAACAAATCTGTCTCTGAAGTACAGCCAGAGTGCTCCTTAGAGGCAAAGATGATGAGACCTTGTGTTACATACTTCAGACATGTTGGCAAGAGAGACCAGTGCCTGGAGACTTGTATCATGTTTGGTGAAGTGGAGGAGCAACAACACCCAAGAGACGGTCCTAAAGGAGGTATTTTGACATGTGGCTGCAACAATTGGCCCAAGCAGATAATCAATTGTGAGGATGGCGCAGGACAGGCATTGTTTCCAGCTGTTGTCCATAAGGTTGCTGTGGGTTGAAACCAACTGAATGGCACCTAATGACAACAGCGACAATATCCTATTATGCGATTCCACTACTTTTTTTCCAGACATCTTTAGTCAAAGCTTTCTTGAAAAAAAATCTCTGCATTAACAATGGAAGATGTCTTTTGGAAATCCTTTCCATTTTCATAAATTTGGAAGTGATATATATCTACATTACCATTTATTATTTTACTCTTTGAGATTAGATGTATCAATTTTAAAGTATACATTTTTATTTTAAGAAAAATAAATGTAAATTAGAAATATTTGTAAAAATATGTCAAGAGGTAGAGTTGGGCAACATCTGGTCTTCTTTGATTTCATAAGGGGACTAGAAAATCCAGCTCAATATCATCCCAAACATGATTCTTATGATACAGGAATCAGACATGCTTTTACCCTTCTGACCATTGTAATTCCCACAGCACTGTCTACATCTCTCCTGGGTTCAGGAATTCAATGCCGTGACCACAAAGAGCATCCATATTGTCCTCATGATTATAGGATTTGTTAGGAAGTTACAGGATATAATACAGATAAGAAATGTTTCTAGTACAGTTCTTTATTCAGGATGGGCTCTTCTTGCCTGTTCCTGGAAGCAGGCGTCTCTTTGGCCGCTGGCCTAGTTTCTTCTCTGTTCAAGCAGTGTTGCAAATCTCTTTAATCACTGTCAATAAATGCTCAATGAGCATTCTACTCTGTCCTGAGCCTCAGCCTGAACATGCTCAGTTCTAGCTCTGGGTGTTAGCAAAACTAATATTCCAGATTAAGTGCTTTGAGGCATTGCACTCAGTAATCTAGCCTTCTGCTGGAAGAGACTCAATTTTCCTTGCTTTCTAGCTTGGGATACTCATTTATCTGTTATGTGCTCTATGTCTGCGGCTGCTGCCACTCCTCTGGTCTCAACCTGCATCTAGGAGGTGCATCCTGTAGAGATCTTAGGGCCAAAGAATGTGAGCTGTCCTCGCCTCTCCTTTCTTGATGGTAGTGAGATCTCTTTCTTTTTTTCTGAAATGGCTGAATTTATATCCCGCGGTATGACAGAGTTGACCAATTTCAACATTAGAGTTCCAACTTCTAACAATAACAATTAGTTCTGTAAAAAATCACTGGTACAGATAGGAACTGAAAATACAGGGAATCCAGGGCGGATGAGCCCTACAGGACCAGTGGTGTGAGTGGAGAAACAGGGAGGGTAAAGGGAGAGTGGGTAGGAAAGAGGGAACCGATTACAAGGAACTATATGTGACCTCCTCCCTGTGGGACAGACGACTGAAAAGTGGGTGAAGGGAGACATCGGACAGGGCAAGATATGACAAAATACCAATTTATAAACTATCAAGGGCTCATGAGGGAGGGGGGAACGGGGAGGGAGGGGAAAAATGAGGACCTAATGTCCGGGGTTTAAGTGGAGAGAAAATGTTTTGAGAATGATGTACAAATGCGCTTTACACAATTGATGTGTGTATGGATTGCGATAACAGTTGTATGAGCCCCTAATAAAATGTTTAAAAAAAAATCACTCCAAGCAGAATATAATTCTATCCGCACTTTCCCACACCTTCTCTCATCCAGACACAGCAGGGAAGATATCATGTGGCAGATCCAAAGGTATGGCTAGAAAAGGCATGTCAAGTAATTCACTGTACCACAATGTGGCAAGAAGCATCATTGTATCTTTCAGGAAAAATGGGTCAAGGTGAACAAAGTGTAAAGCATGGTTCAAATTATCAAAATGTAGAAAACAAGAAGGTGCAATTTTCTCTATATGCTCTCCATAAATCTCTATTCTTCCCTCAATACCCCCTAAAATCCATGATGATATCTTCGATGAGTATTATTTTAGTCTTTGTTTTTGTGGGTTAACACATACATATGAATCTATAAAAATAAAGTTCTACTTTGTCTTTCTCACACCTTATGCATAACTTTGCAATGATTGCTTTTTGTTTTTGCTTTTGAAAATCTGGTATTGCCAGTGATGACCTCTATCATTAATTATGCTTAATTTACTAGTTAATTTAATTTTTAAGACTACTATGTACTATCCCATTGTGCCTTTGTAGAATGACTTATTGATAAATTTCTCTAGAGATGTGCACTTATGAGGTTTCTACTTTCTTTCTACCAAAGATAGTTTACTGAATATTTCTATACACGTGGAATTTAGGGGCCAAAGAAGTAGTTTTAATTTCATCAGAAATTTTGAAAATCTATATAAACCCTACGGAATGTGAGAGTGCTTGTATCTCATATTGTTAAAAAAATTACTATCTTTCCCAGTTGTATTGATGTGGTATACATTTTCCTATTATTTTAAATCATTAACTGCCTGATTAGGAGTTGAGGAGGTTTTGCAGAGCTCTGGCTTAGACCTTCAACTCCTAACCACACAGTTAGCAGTTCAAACCCACCAGTTTCTCAGCAAAAGAAAGTAAAGACTATGTACAGATCTAAAGTGTTGAAAGCCATGCGGAATCACTATGAGTCAAAACCAACTCAATGGGAGTGGATTTAGGTTTTGAAAAAACTTTTTTATTATTATTTTAGAGTAAAGTTTTATTTACTTCCCTAATGATATTCTTCTAATATAAGATATTAATTAATATGTGTTGCTCATATTAGGGGCTGTGATATCTCTTTAATCCAGGAAAATTAGCTCTATAATTTTATATCATTTCTTAATTATAGGTAATGTGAATGGCGTTCCCTTCTATCACTTGATTAAATTCAGTAGTAAATTTATTTTTAATTCTGTATAATCAAGTTTACTGCTTTATTCCTTTATGTGTTGCCCTTTCTGCGTTTGAAAAAAATATTTTCCTCAAAAACATTTATTATCCATATTTTATTTTATATTTCCTTACATGCAAACTATATTCAATCCTCAATAGTTAAGCTATATCATTTTAATTTTACTTTCAGCATGGAAAGCAAACATTCATTAAACAATTATCCACGTAACAGTCTTTAAGTACAGAATTGTCATTTTACCTTGAGTTTTATTTCTTATCAATTTATTTAACATTCCCAGTTTCTGCAAACTTCTTGAGCATGTTTATTTTTTAGACCAAGAAGTCTCACCAAAAAGTTTCTTACTTCTTGTGTATCTGTATATAAATAGAGCAAAATGGAACTTTACGGAAGAAAATAGGTGATGATTGATTTCCTCCAAAGTGGAGCAAATTGACTCCTCCTTTGCTCCGGATATTGTATTGCTCTTAATGCAGTCGACATGCCAATAAATATCAGGAGGCACGTTACACTCTGGGACTCTAAAGAGCTGCTGAAAATATAAATGCTTTTTCCTGTTCTATGATCTACTACTAACACATTCCTATTCGGGCTGTGAAGTTAGCTGGAATTTAATACCCTTATCTTTGCCAAACTCTATTTTAACCCTTTGGACACAAGCTTTGAAGTCTGATGTACTTTTGTTAAATTTTGATCTTATGATCTGTCATTTAACAATTGTCCCATTTTACAAGGTATGTGTATGAGAGAGAAGAGGAAAGACAAAAAGAGAGAGAGAGAGAGAGAGAGAGAAAGATAGAGAGACAGAAGTCCATTAGTATCCTAGTAAACCATGTCATATATTTTGGAACAGGTATGGGGATTATAATGCTTATTTCATACTATGTTAAGTAGTTGGGTAAGTGCTGGGCACTTAAAACCCACTAGTCTCTCATGGGAAGAAGACAAAGCTGTATGCTCCAGTAAAAAAAAAAAAAGTAGAAAGCCAAGGAAACCCCAAAAGGCCTTTCTACTGTGTCCCTGTGAGTCAGTACTGACTCAATGAAAGTGAGGTTTGGTTTTGAGTATGGTTTTTGGATGTGTCGGTATTGACTCCATCGCAGTGGGTTTGATATTTGTTTTTTGTTTCTTAGTAGGCTTATGTGTACTATAACATATGTAAAACAATGCACAGTGTCAGATTGGAAATACGTAATTGAAAAAAGTTCTTTTCCTTCACCTAGATATGCAAGGTAGTGTGTGTGTGTGTGTGTGTGTGTGTGTGTGTGCATGCCCCCCCCACGTGCACGCGCTTTCATGTAGTCGGTGAGTAGGTGAATTGTTTGCTGCGCCCTCTTTTTCCTCTTTGTTTGCCTCCTACCTTCAGGGCTTACTGCTGTCTCCAGGTTTTAAGGGTATTTTTTGTTGCGATCTCATCTAGATTTGATACCAGGATGCTCCTCTTATTGTCCCACGAGAGTAGGTCTCACGAGAGTAGGTCTCAGGAGAGTTGGTCTGCCACAAATGCTATTCTTTTCCCTCCATCATATCCCTGCTTATCACCCCAAAGGAAACAGATCACAGCATAGCTAATAGACGATAAACAAACAAACAAACAAACAAACAAAAACAAACAAGTTCTCTGCCATCGAGTCAATTCTGACTCAAAATGACCTGTGAGCCGAGTAGAATTACTTCTGTGGGTTTCTGAGACTCTAAATCTAAAGGATCTGAAAGCCTTCTCCTTCTCCCTCGGAGTCATTAATGGGCTAGACGTGCTGGCCTCGTGGTGAACAGGAAATTTCATAGCGCAGCACATATAACCCAGAGGCTGCTAACAGGACTCCTAACAGAGTAGAGCAATTATTGTTGCATAATTAGCTAATAGATACTATTAATTACAACTCCATATCCATTTTGAAATGAGTAGCATAAAAGGTGAATTAAATTGTAGGGTTTGAGGTGAAGATACACACAGGAGGGTAAAGCAAAAATACTGCTATAAAATAATAGAAATTTTATATAAAACTCAAAATTTTTAACTATTGTTTCTTGACACATTCTTCATCTATGTCTATACACTTCTAAAGATGGTGTTTCCATCTCTCTAACCTTCCCCTAAAGTATTCTCTTTGATTTAAATGCTGTCAAAACAGCAGTTTGGCAGCCTCGGGGGACTCAACTCTGTTTCTTTCAAATATTCTTTGATTTGGGTGAACAAAAGAAGTCTGAAGAGATGATATCAGAGTTGTAAGGTGTACAGGGTAAAGCGTCTCAACTAAATTCTCATAGAATATCTTTTGCTACCCCAGAAGAATGAACTGGTGCTTTATTGTAATAGGAAAAAAAATGTTATTTGGCACCATTCCCCTGATTCCCCCACCAATGCAGTTCTGAAATTTCTAAAAATGTCTTCAGAATTACATAACAATTTTTACTTCTTTGGCATGAACAAATCACCAAAGATTTTGGTGAATCCACTTAAATAGTAGCCAGAAGCTTCTGAGCTGTTCTCTCTCTCTTGAATTGAGCAGAGCCAGTATAATATCTCAAAAGCCATTGTTCTGATTAAGTCTTTTTTGAAGGCACTCTAATAAGACTAAGACACATATATTATTGAAAGAACTTGCCTCAAGTCATCCACTAGATGCAGAAATATGTGCAAATGCATTTTGTTTGCAATGAGTCTGGATCTGCATGAATTGGAACCAAGTCTGTCTCTCTCTGTGTATTTTTACTCCCTCTCTAAATATGCATATATACACACACATATTCAAAAATACCCATATATACCCATATAAGAATATTGTATATATGTATCTACATATATATACTACATGTATACAGTGTACTCCATATATAGGTGTGAAATAAACATATAAACCGGAGTAATCTTATAAGGGCAATTCTAGCCCGTCCTAGAAGATCACTATAAGTCAGCACGGGCTTGATGGCTTTGATTTTGGTTTGATTTTGCTACAGACAGAAAGCACACACGTGTACTAGGGTAAAAGTTGGAGATGTCCTTGCTGCTCCCCATATTAAGCTCAGCAGACAGTAACGGTTTCAGTTCTGAGTGCTCTACTTCAAAATCTGAGTTAAATAAGCAGGCACAGATTTTCTAAGTCTGACTGTGGTTTCAGTAAAAGCGGTGCCAGGGATTGTCTGAACAATTTTGTTAGGTATATCAGGATAAGTAATGCACCGCCACAGGGCCTACCGTGAACCTCCCCCCAAAGAGCAAGGGGAATGAAAACCATACCGCAGTTCAGAAGGACTTGAGACCAAGTGAGTGTTCAAGGTTGTCATTTGTGTCCCTTCTCAGATGACCCGAAGATGCAAGAACAAAATTGGCATCTTTAAACCTCATTGGTCTCTCCCCTTCAAGGGTTTTTATTGAGTTTTCTACTCTGCTGACATATTTAGACAGTGTTGGCACCTGTTTTTGAAAGGTAGCTTCAGTCTCACAAAGGTGAGGCAATGCTGTCTTTCTTGGACAAAGTGTCTGTCACAAAGTATTGAGAAAAGGACAACAAAAGGGGCCAAGTGCCAGTTAGTGCTGTCCTCCGGGGCTCCCTTTGTATTTCTCAGGTGTGTTCATGCTGTCTGTATGTGACAGAGGGGCATTTATTTTTTTAATAATTTTATTTTAAAATTTGATTAAAATATTATATATATACACACATTGATACATATTTCATAGTGGACACTACAATGTAGAACAGATTTGTAAATCAATTGTTAAATACGTGATTTCTCTTTGATGTTGACTTTTTAGAAGACATATATTGCTGAATTTCACTCTCATGGAGTTTCAAAAGTATGTATTCCAAATGACTGCTTTCATTTAAAGATCAATGACTTTATTAATTCTGTTTGACGTTTTTGTTCTCAGTGTTAGAGTTGATTGTTTAATTGATGGATAATGTCATTATTAAAGTCTGTTCATATGTCAAAAATGTTTTGGTAGAATTGAGATAAGGGTATGTCTCTGAAAATATGTGGCTGATGCAGTAGCAACTGATTGTAAAGGTTACCTCAGCTTCTTATGTGCCTCAAGGCCACTTTTTTTTGGTCTTTTTACTTACTTACTATCTATTCAACAAGCTATTTTATCCTTATTATATGACTAAAATGCAAACACAATTATAATAGGTTGGAAGAACATCATCTGTACAAGGATACTTGACGGAGTCACTCATTTATTTATATAATTACACATATAATTATTTAGTTAGCATATCCAGTATATCAATATGTGTCATGGATGAAACATGAGTCAAATATATATTCCGAGCATCCTCTGATAGACCTGGGACAATTGACCGCTGTT
>NW_022103907.1:8354186-8391884 GCF_000313985.2 Echinops telfairi | reverse complement strand
ATTAATAAGCGCAAAAATGAGGCAAAACCAAACAAAACAACTATATATAATAAGTGATTGTATTTTGTCCTTTAAAAACAGTTATCATGATTGGCCCTTTAGAGTCTCCAAAATCAGTCACTTTAAACTTCTGAGGTAACGTCTTCATCTTGAATTTAGCTGGTCTAGAAGATCCGCCTTGGATGTCACTGTTGTGATTGGAGCTTTTTGTGAAGGTATATTAATGAGTCTAAGAAAAGTTTATTGCTGAGAGAAGTTGTCTACAGTCATCCCCTGATTCAATGACCATGTTTAAGTATGTTTTGTTTGGCATAATCCCATGCATGTATGAACTAGAATCCTAGTAACAATAGATTTTTTTGCTTACCTTCATATAACCACACTAAAACCATTCATGCGCCAAAATTTTCTCAGAGAATGTGAAAAAAACTTTTGGGATAAGGAAATTAGATGTCAAATCTGGTGGTTAAAATCATATACTCATATGAATTTCATCCTAAGTCAGATGTCAGGTTCAATTATAGCAATAGAGTTTAGTTAAATAATGAAGATATTTGATGTGTCATGATTATAAACATACTGTGTGAAAAGGCATGATATATTCAGAGGCTTCTAAGCATTGCAAATATAGAACTATTACTTGGTTGGTTTGCAGTAGGTAAAAATATAAGTTGCGAGCATTAAGGGAAGTTTGTAACTGGATTTAAAAATTAGACTTTATTTGAGAGATTGAGGAGAACTCGAAAAGCTTTTTGAGTACCAGAGACCCAATCTTGAAAGATCAACTTGGCTGCTTTGTGCCAAATCGATTTTGTGAAGGACAATGCAGGTTAGAACAGAGATCAGGTAGACAGCTTGATGTCAAGTATGTGAGAGGACTTGAGTTAAGGAGGCTTTATCAGGGATGAGAAGAAGTCTACCAATAAGATATATTACACAGGTTAAAAACAAATGATAGCACATATGGTAGAATAAAATGTGCATGTAAGGTTTCAGTTCTTGACTGTTTTGAGCTTGGCTACGAGAACTCAAATTCCCACCCTATTATTTGATAGTTGTGGGGTTTGGGGCAAGTTATCTCTCTCTATATCTACCTATAAAATGGTGATAAGAATAGAGGCTATATTGTTGCTTGTTATGTAGGTTAAAAGAGTTAATACGTGTAAAGCTATTTGTGTGGTTGTATAGTCACTGTAAGAGAATGAATGAACATGTCATCATCACACTCTGCTTTTTTTAATCCTAAGCATCAGCAAATGAACAATGATAACATTATAGTTAAAGACAGAAAACAGTTTTCTATGCTGTAATATTACCATGTTATTTACAAGATATTTCATAAAATTCTTCCTCAAAGTTTGCCCCACATGGAAGGATGGTAGCCAAAGGCTTGCGGGAAAATTCCTGTACTGGTATTCTATCATCTAGCCTTGGCTCCAATTTTAAAAAATTTGAGGATCATCTTGAATTTAAAAATTAAAATTCAGCAAATAGGCTTCAATAGGGATATTTGATTTAAATTTTGTTATTGAAGTTAGGTGCTAATTAGTTGGTCCAAACACATAGGAACTTTATGCATAACAGAGCAAAATACTGCCTGATAATAATAATGACCTCTAAAGAATTACATAATCCAGAAGCCCACATGTTTTATTTTCTATTATTCTTTTTGTTTTTCACTTTGTCATTTCACAGCTATAAATATGCAATACAAGATTTGTCAAGCAATTATTATAAAACTATTTTATAGCCTGCAAGAAGATGGGATCTACCACTCAAACTTTATTAGATATGCCATAATTAGTTAATAATAGAGGTCAAGGTCAACTTATTAATAATAGAGGTCAAGTCTTCTAATACCATTATATATCTCTTTACACTATGTCTTATTTTAAAATGTATGTTCCTTTTTTGTACACATATAAAACAGTCCAAACACAAATAAAACACACAAACACACATATGCCTTCTCTCCAAAAAAATGTAAGTAGTATACAGAACTGGTTCAATTCATTTGCCTTGCCTTATCTCTTTATGCTTTAAAGATTAATGTCTCTATATCCCTGCACACACACTCAGACATATCAATGTTGTTGCAATGTTAATTTTTCAAAATGATTTCCAGGAAAATTATTCAGATGGGAAATTCCCAGGAAATGTATTTATTTTGTCAAAAGGTATATATCACAGTGACATTTCTGAGTAAAGAAAACAATGATGAGTGTTGTATCTTGCATAATTCTATAATCAAGTAGGGACAGAACTTATATTCTGCAATGCCACTGTGTTGTATGAAGGGGTCTACAAGGGGTAACGCCAAAAAACTGGAAAAATATTTGACTGGGCAAACCTTTTGTAATACATACTTTTATCCTATGAGGTGAGCACCAAGTAACTTGCTCTGAGTTAGTGCACCTAGTGGTGTCACCTGGGAAGGTCCTCTTGTCACAGCGAACTATTTCATAAAAGCAGTTTCACTCAAACTTCATGTTTTGTGATTGGCAATTTAAGAGAACAGCATGTGTCTGTGAAATTTTGTTTTCTGCTCGGGAAAAATGCCACATAACATGTTGTGATGTTGAACACAATTTATAAGGACAGCACTATGGGAAAACTAAGTGTACAAGTGGTTTTCTCATTTCAAAAAGGTGAAATGTCAATTAAAGACAAACTTTGTTCTGGATGTCTGTCTACTTCCCGAAAGAACAAAAATGGCAGCCAGTAGTGCATTTGGAGTTCATGCCACTATGTTAGAAGGTTAATCAAGCTTTCTATTCAATGAAAATATTTAATGAAAATATTGCATGACAGTGTGTTACCCCCCCAAAAAAAGGCCTGATTTGTAGCAGATGGGGGATTAGTATTGCCACCATGACAGTACACCTGCTTCCGCAGCCATCTCAGTGTGCCAGTTTTTAGTGAAAAACAGCATGCCTCTCTTGCCCCACACACCTTACTCACCTGACCACGCTCCATGTGCCTACGTTTTGTGTCTGTGAATGAAGAGGGACATAAAAGGACAGCAATTTGACAAGCTGTAGAAGAGGTGAAGAAAAAAATGAGAAAGGTGCTGTCCGCCATCCAAACAGATGAGTTTGGATGCTTCCAAGAATGAAAAATGTTTCCAAGAATGGAATCGCAGATTTGACAAATATATTAAGTGTCATGGAGATTACTTTGAAGTTGATAAGGTTTTGTAAAAATAAAAATTAAATGCATAGCTTTGAAAAAAAATCCTGTTCTGGGTGTGTATACCCTTGTATAAATGACCTGTAGCCAATTGGAATGGGCAGATCATTCAGCATGTCAGATGTCAGATTCTTGTATAGACAGGAACTGAAATCCTGGCAGAACTCCTACCAAACATATACAGTAAATGGTACTATCAGAAATGTGCCAAACCAAGAGAAACCCATTCTACTATCGCTTTAATTTAACTTCTTGGGGTCTTGGGTGACTGAATGACACAATCTTATTTATATTATTTTGATAGATTACAATTGGGATTTCGTTTCTCTGGGGAAATTAATACTATTTTTAAAATTTTAATTGCTTAATTTACGTCTCAGAAAAAAACCCTTAGTACAATGGGGCAACATCGTTGAAAATATATGTAGGTCTTTTTTCTTTCTATGTTTGTTTTTCCTACTCCTCACTTTTTTCTACAACCCCTCCCTTCCTTTTCTATGTGCCTCCCCCCTTCAACTCCCACTCTTTGCCCCCCATTCTAGTCCAACTTTAGTGTATTTTTAACTAAACAGGAAAGAAATATCAAAATAGTTCTATGCATTGACTAGTGAATTTTAGATGGTAAATATACAGATTACTCAGGATCAAATCTCTAAAACTTACTATAGAGTGGATATTTTATTTTTGCTAGAGAACTTTTGCAAAATTGTCCTTATATTTGATGCTTTTTAAATGTATCTTTTATTAATGGTTGCTTTAAAATTATAATCATTTTAGAATCCACTTTCATATAAAAACAATGTGTCCTAGTTGAGATTTTATGTCAACTTGACTGGGACTGGATTCTCTGTTATTTGTCAATTAAGATTTAATAATGGCCTCACGATGATAGACATCTAGCATATTGTAATTCTCAAGGATATGGTTGCTTCCAGTATAAATGGAGAGGAGTCCTGTAGCATAGTAGTCATGCACTGAGCTAATAACCACAAGGGCAGCAATTCAAAACCACCAGCTTCTTATTGGGAGATTAGTCTCAGAAACCCACAGGGCAGTTCTACCCGGTCCTGTAGGATGGGTTGCTGTGTGTCAGAATCCAATCTTTGTCACTGAGTGTGTATAAATGGATACTATGAAAAACTTGTTTGTTATATGCTAGGTCTGTATCTAGCCTCTGGTTCATCTGACCCCTGATTCTTTGGTGTAGATCCAGTGACCTCCTGATCCTGGAAGTCATGAGCAGCCTGTCATCTTACTTGTCAACCACGGATTCTTTTGCCACTGTAGCCTGAGATCTGTTTTCTCAACTGCTGATTTTGGGTTCATCAGCTCTTGCTGATGAATTAATAATTCAACAGATGCTTGCAACCTGACATCTGACTCATGACCTTGAAACGTGCACACCTCCACAATGGTGTGAGCCAGGCGTTTGACATAGACTTCTCTGAATTCAGGTACACCTATGCAAGTTTTACTGATGCTGCTTCTGTAGAGAACATATCCTAAAACATTTGGTAACAAAAAAGGTTCTACCACCACCACCCCATAATTGTAAAGATGAGGTTTCTAAACTGGTCCTCAAGTCTGAGTAGTTTTAAAGACACTGATAACTATGCATCCATTTATAAAAAAAGGTATCCATGGTCCATTTGTGTCTGAAAGTTACACTCAAATGTTCATCACTAGTGAACCTGCTGGCATTTAAAATATCAGTGACATAGCTTCCAGCCTTATAGCAGCGGGCAAGTCACCCCAACATGACAAACGGAAAGACAAGTGGCTGTGCCACATGACAAAGAAGGAATAGACTGTCCACTTCAGAGTCACAAGCCTCATTGTTGTCAACAGATAGCACCAAGAGGAACAGGCATTCCACAACCATTGCTTTTGCTCTTGTGGGAGCTGCTCACAGACCAAGAGACAGTTCTTTGAACAGAACAAAGATCTACCATGTGTCTTCAACTCAGGAAGGCTGTGCACAGGATTTTATACCTTCACCAATCGATTCAATCTGTATGCTAAAGGACGAATGTGAGAAAGAGAGCTATACGAAGAAGGTGACAGCAAGGTTGGAGGAAGACCTAGTAACAAGGAGCGATGCAGACCTCACAGTGTGGCTTGCTGAAAGCTGTGGAAGTCCGCAGCACTTGTTGATGAAGTGGAAGGACTACAGCCTCTAGGACAGATGGAAATTTAATGGAAACAAATCCTCACAACTGTAACAATAGGTGACATCATGATAAAGGGAGGAAAGACTGAAGTCGTGGATTTTACCTTCCTCGCATTCACAATCAGCGTTCATGGAAGTAGCAGTCAAGAAACTAAATGGCATATTATGTGGGCAAACCTGCTGACAAGAACTCTTTATGAGATTGAAGAGCACAGGCTTCACTGTAAGGACTGAGGTGTGCCTGACCCAAATTGTGGCCGTTTAAATGACCTCATACGCATGTGAAATTTGACTTTGGATAAGGAAGACAAATGGACAATGGGTCCCTAATAGACATTAAATCACTCTTTTCCACAGCACCTCCCCTTCCATCTGCAGAAATTACTCCATCTTTGACTGATATTATCAGTAAAATAATTCTCTTTTCTGCCTACATTTTATGAGATGAACCCAACTGTGTCTGTCAGTGCAGCACCTGGGCATTGCCTGAGGCATCCGCTGAGGCAAATGCATGAGAAGACATTGCTAAGGATACCCAGGGTTTCCCACACCACCCATTTTTGCTTGTACGCCCATAACAAAGCTTAATTCCCCATGCACCCGAAAAGATAAACTGATCCAGCAAGAGGCTTACTCTACTGAAAAAAAAATATTCCTTGATTTTTCTAATATATACAAACATAAACCTAAAGATTATGAATAGCAATCATTATCAAGGCTGTGAAAAAATAGTCAAAAGAACATGGAGTTTAGTCCGTTTGAGTTATGGGCCCATTAATTACAGATGTTCATTCAATGATACAACTTGGGCATTGAAAAAAAGATTTAATAAGGTAAGTAAGCGATGGATTACACTACTTTAAGATGAAATATCAGAAGTGCCCTGCTGTACTGTAAAAGGTTTCCACAGGCTTAGGGAAACTGGCATGTTAGAGTGGATTTATCAGGATAGAATCAAAGATTTAGATATACACAGGGGAGTATATGGGTGATGGGAGCTCCAGCATCCTTGAAGGCATCTGTGAATGCTATTTAATGTGAAGAGGTTTGACATCTGAGACTGCTTTCATTGGGTTAAGACACCTGTGTGTAATGAATATGTTTTGACCCCATGGTGGTTAAAAGCCAAGTGGCAGGGATCAGGTATCAGGCATCAAAGACCAAAAAAAATCATAGCATTGTGAATGCGGGGAAGTGCAGTGTGGGGACCCAGGGACTATATGTGGGCAATTAGACACCTCCTTGCAGAAAGGTCACGGGGAGGAGACAAGCCAGTCAGGGTGCAGTGCAGCAACGATGAAACATCCAATTTTTCTCTAGTTCTTGAATGCTCCCCTCCCCACTATCATGATCCCAATTCTACCTTACAAATCTGGCTGGACCAGAGGATGTACATTGGTACAGATAGGAACTGGAAACACAGCGAATCCAGGACAGATGAACCCCTCAGGACCAGGGGTGAGAGTGGCGATACTGGGAGGGTGGAGGGAGGGTGGTTGGGAAGGGGGGAACCGATTACAAGGATCTACATATAACCTCCTCCCTGGGGGATGGACAGCAGAGAAGTGGGTGAGGGGAGACTTCAGACGGTGTAAAATATGACAAAATAATAATTTATAAATTATCAAGGGTTCATGGGGGAAAGGGGAGCGGGGAGGGAAGGGAAAAAATGAGGAGCTGATACGAAGTGCTCAAGTAGAAAACCAATGTTTTGAGAATGATGAGGGCAACAAATGTACAAAAGTGCTTGACACAATGGACGTATGTGTGGATTGTGATAAGAGTAGTACAAGCCGCCAATAAAATGATTTAAATTTAAAAAAGAGCCAATTGGCAGCACTGAATTGATAAACACAAGTGAGGAGTGGTTACCATAATGGACATTTCAGATAAAGTAGCGATCATAATAGTCTGACACAAAGGGATTTTTGATGTTGGTCACTTAGGCAGGTGTCCCTAGGAGTGAAATAGATGGGGAACTTCCTCAATACATACTTGATCTATACCAATGGAAGAATTCTAGGTCAAGTGACTGATAGCAAGTCATAGCTCCTCAATCAGTTCCCAGATTTTAGCTAATTTATATAACCACAGTTCCTTGAATGAAGGGGAAGCCAGGTCCCATTAAGGATGAACACCACTGCGGCACCCAAAACGTATACCGTTAGTCTTTGACATCGATTTCCCCTAAGAAATAAATCTATGGTCTATTACAAGGTTGACTGTTCATTGTGGAAAATAATATAATCAGACACATTGGGATTACTGTACACTGGTTGTGAAATGAAACTGAGTTCAGATGCCCAATCAAACCTGGGGCTCATTACTCAGTGTCGGAGTGTATGGAAGTCAAATTATTACTTTATTTTTAAACAGTTTCATTGGCACATAATCCATATGCCATACATACAATTTAATAGTGCAATCATATCAAGAAGAGTTGTACAATACTTACCAAAATCAATTTTAAATATTTTCTTATTTCTGTATTCGTTGTTAGGTGACTGTTTTCCCCAACCTCCTCACTCATACCCCCAAGAAACAATTAATCTAGCTACTGTCTATAGATTTACCTACCCTGAATTTCATATGTCAAAAAGCATTTAAAAACTAAAACAAAAATAAGAACAATAACAAAATAAAATAGAGTCAAACTTCAATCTAAAAGAAAGTAGAAAATATTAAAAACTAGAAAAACTTTAACCATGTCAAGAGAGAGAGATAAAATAAACTATTGTATTTAACCTTTCTATATCTACAGTAGTCGTCTTTACAATGCTCTATGTCTGATAACAGTGCTACTCACACTCCTTGACTATGGTCGGAGGGGATTCACCAGAGACTTCATCTCTGTCTCGAGCCTGCAAATGGATTGTGGGCTTCCACTGTCGTCCATAGCCTTCTGAAAAACAGATGTTTTGACTTAAATTCTGATACAATTCCCTTTTTCAGATTTGGATAATATTTTTTACAAACAGTGGATCACACAGGCTGGTGTGTTTTTCCATGAGACTTAGTTGATGCTTAACTTAGATGGCTGTTTATTTCAAGATAAGCCTTTAGGACTGTAGATGCTGTCCTTTCTGAAAACTGAATACCGTTTAGATTCTTCACCACAATTTGCTGTTGTACCTGTAACTTCAGTGGTGTCTTCATGGAGGTGAGCATCAAGCAGGGCCATATTATAAGAACTAATTGTTCTTGGATACATTCATATATATCTGGCTTATATATGACTGTGGTTCACCTTAGAGACATCATTGTCATTTTATATTAGAGAACATTATCAATCATCTCCCTAGAACATAGGTAATTTTATTGAGAGTGTCATTAATTTAGCCAATGATCTGGAATTTAAAACACAAGTGATAAAATAACAATTTACAAGTATAGGCTCACTCTGAAGAGCAATGCATGAATCTTGACATGTGCAGATTGAATTCTTAAGTGACTATTCACTATTTACATAAAAAATATGGGTTGATGACAGGGGAAAACTTTCACAAACATTAACTGACAGTGGAAAAGCCATGCCTACAAGAGTAATACATAGCATAATAAGGCAAAGAGGGCCTTAAAATAATTAGATGGCTTTCCTGGCCCACCATTCATCCATCATCTTCCAGGGAAGAGATCCAAACCAAAGTTCAATTGCTGTCTGTTGTATACCCTTGCTCCAGCATTCATCTGCTTCTTCTCACATGAGGGAGTTTCAGCCTTAAGTCTAAGGGCTACAGGTGAGTTTGAGGTAGAGCCCAATTCAATTGTGGGATTTCCACATGAGTGCTTCCGGTATGGCCTGTGAAGGATATTGTGCATGGTGGTTAAATTATTATGGAGTCTTAACTCAGACATGTATCACAGTGGGCCTAGCAGGTCCTCAAATCCATTCAGTAGTGATTTCGCAGTTCCCAAATGCATAATAAGAATACACATACTCAACAAATGGCGCAACCAGCCACTGTGGATCCCTGGCATATATAATAAAGGCTATTATAGTAGGAAATGCCAGTGAAAGCAATTGCAACTTCATCTCCCTAGCGAAATGTGAAGCCTATGGCTTTGGGGCAATTTATTATGAATTGAGGAAAAGGAAGAGAACACTTATGCTTGATTGACAGATACGTCAACATGAGATGCAAGCACCACTCAAAATGGGATAGCAGCCCCCAAACAGCTTCTTTCTGTGATGTCCCTGAAGGACACTGTTGAAGGCAAACCTGTCCAGTGAGCAGAACTCCAGGCAGAGTCTTGGTGGCTCAGTTTGGTTTGAGGGAGTAATGGCCAGATGTGTGAATGTCTATTGATTCACAGCCTGTGGCTAATATGCTGGCTGGATGATCAGGGAATTGAATGGTAACAAGGCGGTGTGGGGGAAGGGATTTGTTGATTAATTCTCTGAACAGGCTTAAAAAAGTGAAGATATTCTTTTCATTTGAATGCTCACCAAAGGGTTATCTCACGAAGAGAAGTTTAACAGTTTAGTGGACAGCATGAGATGTCTGTGGAAACTAGTGATTCTCTTTCTCCTAAGGCTTAGGTCATTGTCCCATTGGCTCACGAACACGGTGGCCATCATGACAGGGATGGAGGTTGTGCAGAAGTTCAGCTGTACTCTCCAAAGCTGCCGTGATCATTACTGCTGCTGCATTCCCAAGCCGATCTGTCAGCAGCCAAGACCAACCCTGAATTAGTTATATGGGACCATACCTCAGAGAGATTAACCAAAAATCTGTTTACAGGTTGATTACATTGAACCACGCTCATCATGGAAAAGGCAATATTTTGTTCTTTTCAGAATAGACCTTCTGGTTAGTCATTCGCCTTCCCTGTATGCAATGGTTCTGCCGAAAACTACCATTCATGAACTTATAGAATGCCTTATCTACCATCATAGTATTGCCCAGAGACTTGCCTCAGATCAACGGACTCACTTTACAGCAAATGAAGTGTGGCAATAGACCTATGTTCATGGGATTAATATATATTTCTATATTCCCCATCATCCTGAAGCAATTGGATTCATGTAACAATGGAATAGCATTCTAGAGACACAATATACGTCTAAGTGGTTATACCTTTCAATGTTAGTGCAATGTTCACCAATAGCTTCATATATACTAAAGCAGTGTCAAGTATATGCTGTATAATTCTCTAATCACCTGGAGGAACAGGTCCAGGAGTCAATGTACGGAAAAAGAAGTGGCACTACACACTATCACTTCTAATGACCCACTCTCCCAATGTTTGCTTATTGTCTCAAGGACCCTATATTCTTCTGTCTAGAAGTAACATTTCTACACAGACCAACTTTCCACTTGGAGACAAACACTCACTTTATTGAACTGAAGTTTAGAATGCCTTCCAGTCACTTGGGTTTCCTATGCTTCTGCATCAACCGGAAAAGAAAGATTTATGGTATTTGGTAATGTTATTGATATTGATGACCAAAGGGAGATCAGATCCCTATTTCTGAATGGAGGTAGGTCTAGAATCCAGGAGATTCCTGAGAGTGTCTCTGAGTATGGCCATTTCTTGTGAGTAAAGTTCATAGTAAACTACAGCAACTTATTTATGACATGGCATCTCTACTAAGGGGCCAGACACTTCAGAAATGAGGTTCCATCTACTGAAAAGCCAAGATTAGCTTAGGTGTTTGCTGAAGGCAGAGGGAATAGTGAGTGGGTGTAGAAAGAGGATACTTTAGAATGTTTTCTGTGGCATTTTGATCAGTTGTGGAAACAAAGGCTGTAATTTTTATGTACGTGTGAAATAAATTTGTTTTGCTCACTTATACAAAATAAGTTGTGAACGAGTTTGGTGAGTTTGGGATTTTGCATGTGTTAATGATATCAAGTTAAGTACAAATAGAACTTTATTGTTACCCTAATTTAGATATAACATATGGTTTAAGAAGATGTGTACAGTACAGGTGTCAAATTAACCAGGAGAGGAATGTAATTATTAAAATTTAATGTCAATATGGCTGGGCCAGGATTTTCTGTGGTTTGGCAGTTAAGATGTAGTATTTATCCTATGTTCTAATACAATGCAATCCCTTTGGTTTTAGCCTGTTTCCACTAGAAGTAGATACTGTAGAAAAGCTTGCTTGAGTTTTCTTTGTCCGATATGGATCCTGCCTCTGGTTTTTGTCATCTAACCCCTGGTTCTTTGGATTTGAGCCTTCAGTCAATTGTACTTCCTACTGATTCTGGGAATCATCAGCCAGTGTACTATCTAGCTTGTATTCAGACCTGCTGATCTTGGATCCATCAGTCCCTGCTGATGTGAATCAAGAGCGGATTTTAGCTTGAAATCTGACCCAAGAACTGTACATCCAGGTGAGTCACATCCTTGATATAAACCTCTCTAAATATAGATACCTCACTGGTTTTTATTCTGTGGAAATTCCAGCCTATGACAATCTATTGATACATAAAAGATAGTATAGTAATACATATATTCTACAGAAAGTGAATTTATGCTGTTATTCTTTTCTTTTGACAGAGAAAGTCATTTCTCATCAGCAGTCTATGCAGCCCTTTATGAAGTGAAAGAGATCCATTATTGTATATATGTAATGTGAATGCACAATTAATTTCAAAATAGTGCCTAAAATTAAATGTCAAAATATATTCACAAAAGGATTCTTAAGATACCTATCATATCTCTGTGTGGCATAAACATAAACAATTTGTGCTGAAATTCTGATATACAGTTCAGCAGTTCATCCAGCACAGCTAAGGAACCATTCCAAGTAGATCTACTCTGCAACACACGGGTTTACCATGAGTCAGAATCGACTCAAAGGCAAGTGATTTGATTATTCTTAGGTTTTTGATATGTTTGTATACATTATACGTTAGGCTTGTGATGTTTTTGTAAACATTCATTTATATATACATACATAAATTATGTATATGTATAGTTAATTAGTGTTAATAAAATGTATAAAGCATGGATATGCATAGTTAATAAATGTTTATAAAAATAGCATGCCTAAGAAAAAAGATTATAACAATATGGTAAATAAATTACCAGAATTTGTCAGAAAAAAACTAATATGTGAATTATAAGTATATAATGTATATAAATAGACTAAGGACTAATTATTCTCATAAATCAGATGAGACATTTTAAATAATGTACTTAATCAGTAGCAAGGTCAATGCTATACTAAATATTAGAAAATATTTTACAGTAATTATATCATTCATCAACTACTTCAGACCTTGGGTCACAAAACAGAAGAAATATATGGTACTGCTTATTGGTAATATGGAAATTTATAAATAACAATAAAAAATTAGCATGTGTTTATAATATAAATACCAAATTGGTTAAAGATGTCTCCATATCATATTTTCTATTCTGACTTCTGTATTAGCATGGAGCTTACTTGGTAAAGATTCAGAGGAAGATTTGGTTTGGAAATAATAAGTGGAAATATTTGCCCATTTAAAACAGAACAACATATTTGACCAGGAGCCCAGTTAGCAAAGTGGATTACACAATGGGTTTCTAACTGGAAGGCCAGGTGTTGGAAACCGTTAGCTGCTCTTAAGAAGAGGGATGAGGCATTCTACTCCCCTAAAGATTTACAGTCTCAGAAACCCAAAGGGGCAGATATATCCTGTTGGCTATAAGTTGACATTAAATTGATGGCAGCTAGATTTGACCTACCTTTAGATTTCATTGAAGATTGATCATTATTAAAACAGTGTTCCACCTGTTAGTCTGTTAGTTTGTCATTCTATTGTAAGTTGTGTATTATTATGATACTGGAAGCCATGTCACCAGTCTTTCAAATACCAGCAGAGTCAATCAAGGTGAACACGTTTCAGAAGAGCTTCCTGACTAAGAAGAACTACACAGAAGGAATATACTGTCCACCTCTGTGAAATTAGCAACTGCAAGCTTACAAAAAGCCACAAGACATTGTCAAGCAGAGTCTCCAGAAACTAGACCATCAGGTTGGTAGGCATTCAAAATACCACAGGGGGAGAGTTGTCTCCCCCTTACAGTCCAACATAATGGCATGGATGGAGTTAAGTGTTCACGACATTCATTTAAAACAGGGGCACAGCTAAAAATGAGAAGAAACATCTATAAACAACTCTTAATAATCATAATGTGGATTGTACAAAGTGTGAACCTAGAAGTCATGAAAAATGGAATAGATGACCTTAAGACCAATCTCATAGGCATTAGGTATTAATGAGCTAACTGGACTGGTAGTGATAATCTTGGATCATAGCTTACTCCGCTGGAAATGACAAATTCAAGAGGAATGGCATCAGAATCATTGACAAAAATAATATTTTATGATCCATCGGAAATAACAATTATTTATGTGATAGGATTATAGCTATGTGTCTTAAAGAGAAGTCCAATTAATACAATTATTATTCAAACTTATTCATGAGCCACTAAAGCTAGTGATTAAACAATTGAAGAATTCCGCCACCTTTTCTATCTAAAACCATCAAACAAGCCATCAGAATGTATTGACAGTATCAGAGCTTAGAATGTGAAAGTTTGAAACAAAGGGGAAAGGACAGTATTTGGAGAAAATGGTTTTGGTGGTAAAAATTAAGCTAGAGAACAAAACTTTTTCCAAAATTTTATCATGGGATCTCTAGCGTACTTGTTGTGAGAGCCCCACTTATCTGGTAGTTGGTCACACTGTGGCTGTGTGTTGCTGTCATGCTGGAAGCCATCCTCAGCACAACACCTGAAGACTGTTCGGTTCTGTACCAGCCGTGTAACTGTTGCTATGCTGAAGCTCATTGTGGCAACCACGGGGTAAATCCATCACCTGCTAGAACTGTCCATCTTTATGGGAGCTGACACGCTTATCTTTCTCCCATCCCGCAAAATGGTGGGTTTGATGAAGTAGTGGGCTATTATTTTCAAGCCTAATCTCTCCCTTTTTGTTGTTTTAATTATTGAAAGTTTGGGTATTCTTTGATAGTTTAAGTTTCAGCTTAATGTCTTCCTGTGAATGCTTATCAATTAACTATATATAGTCGTGTTTAATTGTCATGTACTTTTTTCAGTTTTTTTTTTGGAGCATATAATAAGCATTTTTTGCTCCTGGGCAGGTAAAACCAAGGCTTTCCTATGAGCTCACTGGGATGGCGGGGGCCATCTGTGCCGGGGCTCTGAGATGGATGACGTATTATTTCTTGCTCAGAGGTGAGCACACACAGGGCCTTCATTGCCGGGTTTGGAGACAGCCAGAACCTTCTTTGCTAGGTTGTGATGACACTTGAGCCTTCCTTGCCAGGGGCAGGGGCAGCTGGAGCCTACGTTGGTGGAGACAGGGGATTTTTAGGGCCTTACTTGCCAGTTTGTTGGGATGGCTCAGGATTATTTTGTTGGTGGTGAGGTGGGAGGTAGGGACAACCATTGACCTTCCTTGTTGGGTACCAGGGAAAGTGGAGTTTTTCTTGATGGGTGGAATGCATGGCCAGATCCTTCCTTGCTAGGTCTAGAGGATGGCTGGTGGATCTTGTGGTCCATTGAAACCTTGCTTGCAGCAAAGCCAGTCAGCAAAGCCCTGGGTGCAGGGGCACCAAGCACCTTTCTTGCCAAATCTTGACAACACCCAGGGATTTCCTTGGTGGAATTCTGGGATGCCTGGGGCATGCCTTTTCAGATTTCTGGAATGGCCAGTGCCTTCCATTCTGGGCAACTTTTATTTCTTAAAATGTTTCTCCTAATTGGTATAGAGAGATTTACTGTCCATGTTCTTCTTTCACACTGCTGTACACCTTTATTGATCCTGCCGGTGGAGTAGAGACGAGTGAGTATGCTATGGAAGGCAAACATAACTTGGACACTCCAGAGTTGGGTTTGTTTTCCTGAGACAGGCTGAGAGGTAAAGCTGAGTGTGTCTCTTGCAGGTGGTTTGCAGGACTGCTTCAGAGGACTCCTCAGGCAGCATCTCTCTGTGTGCCTTGCGAGATATGTGATGCCGTCACAACCCTACCAGTCTTCCCTCAATCTTTATGGTTTCCCCTTTTCTCAGACCTTCCTGTGTGTCACAAAGCTGGTTGCAGTAGGTTAAGATGACCAGTTTTAAACATTGGTAAAGCGGGACACCGTTGACTGGGGGGTTGGGGTTCTTGATTAAAAATTTGGTCTATACGGAGCAACAAAAAATTTCATAGAATGCAAAAATAGTATTGTAATATATTTTTAAAATTTCAACATAAGCACAATTTATAAATATAATACATTAAAATTTATGTATAGTATTATTTTATTCTTTGGCATATTTCTCAATTGAGTGAATTTTTTTTAGTAGATTGCTGTCGTTGTTTAAAAGGTCATGAAATTTTTCACAAGAATTTGTTAAATTATATTTCACACACAAAATGGCTTCAAAGTCTCAATGCTTAATTGTGATTTTTCTGATGTCCACACTTTATTTACCATAGAAAAAGTGCGTTCAGTCCCAGCAGTAGTTCCTGGTATGGACAGTGGGTATCCCACAATTTTTAGTGCATTATTGTATGGAACATGGTTTGTTTCAAAATGATGAAATATTTCTAACCATTTGCTCTCTATTGTGATTTTTGCTGATGCCAAGATTTAACCTTTTCTTTATCAAATAGCGAAATACCCACATGGCAGCTGAAAACCCGTTCTCCGCCGTTCCCTAGCTTGTCGTGCATTCTTTCAAAAAATCGGGAATTTTTTAAAACGCCGCGGGACGCGGGACAAATTGTAAAAAATCGGGACTGTCCCGCCAAAAGCGGGACGTCTGGTCACCTTACAGTAGGTCCTCTTTATCATGATTTTTAAAGATTTATGGCAGGCTCCCTCTCTTGTAGGAAAAGGGTGAACGAAATATACACACACACACACACACACACACACACACAGATTATATATATATAAATAAACTTTTCTTCCTACATGTTCAAAATATGGACAATGAAATAGGAAGAGCAAAGAATGGATTTATTTTTGTATGGGGTCGCCAACGAATAATGACTATACTGTGAACTTCCCAAAGATCAAAGAAACCCATCTGAGAAAGTATAGCCACAATGCTCCTTAGAGGCAAGTATGTGGAGACTTTGCCTTGCTTACTTTGAACATGTCACTTTAACAAAGACCAGTCCCTGAAAAAGGGCTTCGTGTTTGGTAGCAAGTGAGTGAAAATGAGGGAAACCGAGATGATGGATTGACCCCACAGACCAGCTCAGGATTAGGACCTGTTTCATTTTGTGTGACACAAAGTTGCCATGATCTAGAGATGACTTAATGACAGCCACTCTCTCCAGCCCATGTCGTTTCTGTTGTGAGTAACATTCATGAATCATGGCTTGGTTTTCAATAAAAACATGGCCATTTCCCAGTTCAGCCCGTTCACTTTCTCCTTCCCTTCCCCTCTCACTCTTTCTTTGCTCTTGAATCTCAGGCTCAGCTCCACACAGCGACACTTTTATGATCCTGGGGCTGATGGCAGACATCAGTCCACTGGTCAGCATATCTCTCCAGAGGACAGATATATAGGACTCTGCGTGACTACACAGAACTCATCTCAGTAGGCTTAAGGTAAGGATAAGACACCCCACTTCCTTCTCTTTAATGTGTATTTTCCAAAGCACATTGTACAATACAATAAACTGAATATAGACCTCCACTGATTTCCAGTTCCTCATGATAGCAGTTCCTTTTGAGATACCTTCTTTCGTGAAAAATATAATAAAATAGATAATGGTGGAAAATGCCTGTTAGGCATTCCCATTCCTTCTTGTCACTCTTTCTTCTTTAAGGTACCTTTAAATAAAAAGCCACCTTGAGAAAGACAAATTGAAAGGGCAGGACATCATTTATCAGGGAACAGCCTCTCTGCCTAATGGAGCCTTGAGTAAAGTGTTTCTTTAGGACATCGCAGCACATGTGAAGGCAGATTTAAAGGCCAGGGCATCAATTAGAAATCCACGTTCTTGCTGCCTAATCATTCTTTGTACGGCTTCTTTGAGCAAGATAAAAATGCCATCAAAATCGACAATGGGACTTGCCAACCAATTTCAGCACTTCCCTTAGGCCACGAACTCTCAATACTGTCAGGCACAGCATTTCTGAGGCCTCAGAAACAGGTAGAACAGTTACATAATATTTTATATGGTTTGCTGCTATCTGCAAGGCTATTTTAAAGCGACAGGTTTCAGAGGTGAATTCTTTAATACTGACCCATCAGGCTGGACAAAAAGGCACGCTGAAAGAGGCTCTGATAGAAGGAGGCAGACTACGCTATTCTTTCTTCCTATGCTGCCTCAAAGGAACTCATGCTGTGGCAAAAATAACGCATATTCATATATGTGCATATGTTTGCATGGAAGTACACACACCCACATACATATATCTTTTGACTTTGCAGAAAAAGGAAATAGTAATGAATTCTTAAGAAACAATAGCTTGTATAAGACCAAGCATATGTAAGACCCTGGCCCAATAAAGCCCTTGGAAATATTTTGCTGGTCCCCTCTACTCTGGAAAAATGGTTAATAAAGATATTTATGTCATCCCTTGACTAAGTCTCCATTCTTTTACATATTCACCTTTTATGACTTAATCATTCCCTTTTATGCTACGAGTAGTTTATCCTCCTGGAATATGAGTCCAAGAACAGAATTTTAAGCTTAATAAATGTATCTTAATGCATCCTTGGAACTTTGCCAAGGACCTCCCAATTAACATTTTTCCTGTCTTACAATACTGCGTATTTCTGATGATGAATACATCTCCTGATGATTCACATCCATGTGGTTAGGTTGACAAAATCTATTAATAATATATTAATTTCAATCAAATATCATTTTGTTACTCCTTTTGTCTAGTTAGAACTCCTAAATCTACTTAATTAATCAATATTTGGCTTCCTCTGGTCATCATTACAGAAATTCAACTCTGTCTATATCAGTGTTTTTCAAAGTGGGTTTCCCAAGCTGCACCATTTGAGGGTTGGAGTGCTGGAGTGATCCAGGGGAGTTGAACATGCAGATACCTAAACTTTATCTTAGATTATGGACTACAATTCAAAATTATTAATTACCAGGAAGCAGTACGCCAACATTGTGAGAACTTATGTTCTTTAGAAAGCACTCCTTTGTGGTTTCAGATTTCATTTTTCTTCCCACTTGTTCATTTTCCTCAGGGCTGGGGTCTTCTTATTTGCACTCCCAGTCTTGAACCCCTAAAACTATTACGGCTCTCAAAAATCCACTATGTGAATAGACATTCCCTCAAGCTTGATCTTTTGTGTTTTAATTTCTTTGATTTTTGTTTCACCTAGTATCTAATTGTTCAGTTGAATCTTGGCCCAATTTTTCTCTAAACAAGATTAATATTATTTGTGTGAAATGTTTTGAAAAATATAATTTAAATTGAGTCATTCCGTGATTATTAACATTGGAGTGTGAACATTAATAACTATCTATTTTCACTCTTTTGCTTTTAGAACTTTAAAAAATTTATATTTTTATTTCCTTGTACATTCACGAATGTAGAGTAGGTGTAAAATTTGTAAACTTTTCAAAAGTATTTGTGAAATTTAGAACTTTTTCACTGAGTCATGGTCACTACTTCCTGATAATTCCCTGTAATTTTTAGAGAAAGTAAATAAACTCTGGTGACAACACAATCACTTACAATACATTGCCTCATTATTGTATCACTACTGTTCCATACCATGACAATGCAGCTCCCAAACGTATCTGTAGTACTTTTCTAGATAGGCAAGCCAAGAACCACCAAGAGGAAGCACTATTTGTACTGATTTTAGAGTAACTCCAAATTTCAGTATATTTTCAAAAGGTGCAAAAACTTCATACCCAACAGATGTTTCACAGCAACACAATTCCTTAGAGCAATAGCAGCAACATAAAGGATCACCAGGAACCACCCAGAAGCCGTGATAGTGTGAAGAGTGAGGAACGGCTCAGCTGTGTATTGCAGCTACACTTCTGAAATGCTTGATAAAATGACACAAACTGTCTATCGAATCATTCAGCTTACCTTTCCACATATCTCCATAAAAAACTATAGAATATAAATCGTGTATCTTATTTTCAAGGAATGTTGATCCAGATTTCTCAACTCTGATATTAGCTGGCCTATAATATTTAGTTTTATATTACAAATTTTTAAACTATTAGATCTATATGCTGATTAATTGAGGCTTTCCTCTTAGAGAGAAAAAGGTGTTTAATATATCATACAATGCACTTCATATCCAGAGCTTGTTTTTTCGGAGTCAAATTATCTTAGTTCTTCATTGTATGCATTACAATCTTTAGACCACATGGCTCAATAATATGCTCCTTTAAAAATGTCCCTCTAGCTAGTGAAATTAAAACAAAAATAAAATTAGGAAAAAGTAAATTGTGACTTAATACTGAAATGTCAACCACAAATTTTATAAGAAATCAACAGGATAAGTATCTATTTGCTTTTACTTTGGTACTTGCAATCATGTTTTGCTATACTAATAAATTGTATTGATATTTATTAAACTCAAATTTTGATGGATAGGAACAGTGGTTCTCAACCTTCCTAATGCCGCGACCCTTTAATACAGTTCCACATGTTGTGGTGACCCCCACAACCATAAAATTATTTTTGTTGCTACTTCATAACTATCATTTTGCTACTGCTATGAATCGGGTGACCCCTGTGAAAAGGTCATTTGACCCCCAAAGAGGTCATGACCCACAAGTTGAGAACCACTGGACTAATATGATCCTTCCAGCCATAATCCCTTAGGAGATAATTTGTAATTCTGGACTTCATACCCCTGGTTATAATGGTTATAATCCGATTTTGTGGGGCATTATCTGCTAATGAATAGGAATAGCATAAGAGTAAAGTCTGACCTTAGTATAGGGTGTGAATCAGGCCCACTCTTTTTTAAGGATTATCTCAGGTACTTAGAATGGATGTAAGGCATGAGAGCTATAGATGAGAGAAGAAAAGCTGTTTCTGGAATGGCCTGTCCAAAAAGCCTGGCTGATTAAGATTAGTAGAACACGAGTGCCTACTGGAAACATCCTGCCAGCGAGCCCAGGTTATATGTGCATAAATAAGATACAGTAGAGGGGGTAGAGAATAATTATTATAAGTGGATATCATTAAAAATTTGAAGTGTTATATGTTAATTTTATTTCACTATTGATACTCAACAGAACTCCCACCAATGGAACTTTCCCTGCACGGATATGGTAAGAAGGTCGGGGAGGATATTGGTAAGAAGTTGGGGGAAGAGAGGATTTGGCTTTGCATAATTGTGAACAGGAGTCCCTGCAATGACATCTTAACTGGGTATAAAATGGGCCCTCTGAGAAACAGGAAGTGTTGTATCCTCTTGACCCAGGATCAGGCTTACTCCTGCCTCACCTTCAGACTTTAGATTTAAAGTACCACAATGTGAGACAATTCCTCAAGTTGTGGGTTTCTATGGGATTCTGTAGTTATTCCCACAACCCAGAAATGAGGTAATATACTTAAGGAAGAGTAGAGGGGTGAGGGCTGGAGCTGAATAGAATCATGAAAAAGTTGGACACTTGGGGGCATAGTCAATCTCTAACTCATCAGGAGTAGTCTGGCATTATTTTTTTCTAAAATAGTCTATTACCACACACGAGTTCTATTAACTTTCAGTAAATTATTTTTAATTTATAAGATATTTTAAAGTTGAAACCACTGTGAGAGAGAAGAGACTGGTGTCTAACACTGAGTGACTAAGTTTTGCTAGATGCCATCCAGTCAAATATGACTCATGGTGACCCTATGCCCAAAGAACTAAATGCTGCAATGTCCTGCAACATCCTTAAAATTGACATACCTGATCCCATTGTTGCAGCCACTATGTCAATCCAACACACTGGGAGCCTTCTCCTTTGCTGCCCCTCCACTCTACCAACCATGATGTCCTTCTCTAAGGACTGATCTCTCCTGACAATATGTCAAAATTATGGAAGAAAAAGTCTTGCTGTCCTTGCCTCCAAGGAGCATTCTGAATGTACTTCTTCCAAGACAGATTGGTTGACTATTTCAGCAGTCTGTGGGCCTCTAAATATTCTTCTCCAGAACCACAATTCAAATGCATCAGTTCTTCACTTGTCCTTATTTACTGTCCAACTTTCACATGATTTGAAGCAATGGAAAATACCAAGACTTGTACCAGGTAAACCTTAGTCTTCAAAGTAATACCCTTGCTTTCCAATACTCTAAAAAGGTCTTGCGCAGCAGATTTACCTAATGTACCACGTATTTTGATCTCTTGACTGGGGCTTCCATGAGCATTGTTTAGGGATACAAACAAGACAAAATCCTTGACAAGGCCAGCTTTTCTCCATTTACCATGATGTTACTTATTGATCCAGTTGTGAGCATTTGGGTCTATTTTACAAAAAGTAATAATCTATACTGAATGCTTTAATCTTTGATCATAATCAGCAAGCATTTAAGTCCTCCTCACTTTCAGCAAGCAAGGTTGTGTCACTGCAAACTGCATATTGTTAATAAGGTTTCCTCCAATCTTGATGCTACATTCTTCTTCATATAATCCAACTTCTCTCATTATTTTCTCAGCATACAGATTGTCAAGCTATGGGATACAAGAGGTTACAACCCTAGTGCACATTTTTCTCACTAGGCCAAGTAGCTGTCTTCCATATTTCCTGGCACAGAGGAGTGAATACTTTTAGTGCTTCCTCAGTTTGCTTAAATATTCCAATATGTATCCCATCCCTCCCTGGGGCCTGGTTTTTGGCTAATGCTTTCAGAGCAGTGTGAAATTCTTCCTTTGGCACCATTGATTCTTGCTCATATGGTGAAATGGCTATTAATTTGGGGGGGGTACCGTGATTTTAACTATGATCCCTTCCTCTATTTTCTTTCCAAACAACAATAATTATCAGTGCATTTTGATTGCATGTTTGATAAATTTTAGACTGAAGTCATTGGTAGAATTCTTCAATTTCTTCATCACTAACTTTGTGGTGGTGCATAAATTTGAATAACAATTGTATTGATTAGATTTCTTTGAAGGAGGATAAATATAATCCAATCACAGATAGCTTTATACTTCATGATGGATTCTGCAATGTCTTTTTGACAATGATTTTCATGCTATTCCTCTTGATTGTATTATTCCCGGCATAGTAAACCATATGATTTTCTGATTCAAAATGGCCAATACTTGTCTTCAGCTCACTAATGCCAAGGATATTGATCTTAGTGCATTCTATTTCCTTTTTGAAGACTAAATTTTCGTTTGTTCATTCTTTGCCCATTCCAAATTCTGATCCTTAGTTAATTTTTTCAGCTGTTTGTCCTTTCCGTAAGTCCTCCCATCAGCAAATGAAAGCCTCAAAGGTTCCACTCACTCTGACCCTCTCTCCAGGGCAACTCCTCCCAGAGAAATCAGCTCCTCCTCCCTCCCAATTTGAGTTCGCTAGGACCTGAGGGACGCACCCGACAGCCAGCACTTTTCCTGACAATGTTCTACAGTCATTGTTTAGGCCTTTGGTATCTTACAAGGATTCACCGCTCTGCATACGGTTTGGGGCTCTTTCATATGGAGTCAAATGCTTTGTTGTCTGTTCTTAGTCTCGAGGCTTCTCTGAAACCTGCTCACTTGGAATGACCTTTTGGTATTTGAAATACCGATGACATAGCTTCCAGCATCACAGCAACCCAAAAGCCACAGAACGATAGTGGCCAGTGTAAAATAATAGGTCTTCCTTCACTGGGGGCATGAGGGCCACAACTAGTTGAATTGAATATGTGTCCAGTTGGCTCTATCATCAACTGCCTCCATTCTCCTGATATTAGAATATATATATAAGTTGTGTGATGACATAGTCAAGCAATGATGGAAGAAAACGTAACTAATGAGGCTGATCATTTACAGCAAAAACCTTATGGGATTTTTTTTCTTTGTTTGAAGATTCAGGGCCGTGATATTTTGGATTTCTGGCTTATTGGTTCAGTAATAGATGGTGCTTTTGTTTAATCTCCTTTTTCATTGTTTTAAAAAAGTTGTAATGGCCATTTGAGGCACAATAACAATAGGTCTTTACTCACTTGTAGGAACAAAAGGAGAGTCAAGAATATGAGGGAGAAACGAAATATGTGGTTATTTTCTTGCATGAACTGAAGAAATGACATAAGTGCATAATTATATCCTTTCCAATGAAGCAAGAACTGGATGATACTGAGCTACAAATCCTGAACATTTAGATCAAAGATCCCATAGAATCATCCTGAGAAAAGCAGGGAGTGTAGAAACAAATTTCAAAATCCCGTAGACTACAGACTTCTGGAAACCATTCATGACAACTGCTTCAATAAAATATTATTCTGAGAAAACTTTAAAACATGAACTGCAATTACATCTTAAATATGTGAACAACGGCACTGTGTTGATCATGTAACATATTTTGAAATGTTATGTTCTGTGCTGTATATTTTGACCAAAGGGTTAGTTAATTAATAGATAAATAAATGTTTTAAGAGTACAACTATCAGATGCATTTCAACTGGAGAAGTCCGTACATGTTATTTTGAAGACTAAATTGTACCTGACCCAAACCATGGTATTGTCAGTCACCTCGGATTCATTTTAGAGGCAGATATAAATAAAGAAGACTGAAGAATTCATTCATTTGAATTGTGGTACTGGAGAATAGTATTGAAAGTCCAATACCATGGGCTTCTAAAAGGACAAACAGATCTGTTTTGGAAGAAGGCTCCTGAGAGGCAAGGATGGCAAGGCTTTGTCTTACATATTAGGTCATATTGTCAGGAGAGATCAGCCCCAGGAAAGAATCATGCTTGGTAAAGTGGAGGGGAAGGGAAGGAGAGGAAGTCGGTCAATGAAATGCATTTACACAGTGGCTGCAGTGATGGGCCCAGGTATGGGAACAATTGTGGTAATGGCAAGGGCCTGAGCAATTTCCCCCTCTGTGGTGCACAAGGTCAATGTGGGTCAGAAATGAATCAATGGCATCTAACAAAAACAACAAAGATCTTTCTGTTTGTCTCTGCTTTCATCCACAATTCTGAAATTAGCATTTTCTTTTTCTGAATCCCAGTTGAATTTCTAGCAACTTTGTTTAGATGTTCTGCTGAATCCCTTTTTGAAATTATCTTAAGCAAAATTTTGCATGCATCTGATATTAGGACATTTTAAAAAATGTCTGGATTCAATTGCATTACCTTTTTATTTTTTTAAGAATGGACACAAATATGGATATTTTGCCAGTTTCTTTCTGCTTGTTGGACAGGTAGCTGCTTTCCAAATTTCTTGACATAGACTAGAAAGTGCCAGTATTTCTGAATCCATTTTTTAAAAAATATTTTAATTTGCTTTCCATCAATTCCTACACGAATGTTTTCAATGCAGCTTGAACTTCTTTCAATAGCATATATTCTTGATTGTTTACTGCATTTTGAATGCCAACTGATTCTTTTGGTCACAGTGATTGTCTAATTCATGCATTTTTAAATGCTTCCTATGTCACTCAATGTCTTGTACATATTATTATATTGCTTTGCTGTTTTTCTTTTCAAGTTTTCCTTTGAAAGTTTCTATTCAGCTAGTTGACTTGAGATAGGCTATGTTCAAAGAACTCTGGTGGTATTGAGCTGCTAACCAAAAGGCCAGCAGTTTGAAACCACCAGCTGCTCTGTGGAAGAAAGAAAAGGTTCTCTACTGCCTTGAAGAATCATAGTCTCAGGAACCCACAAGGGCAATTCTATCTTGTTCTATAGGATTTCTATGAGCTGGAATCACCGCCAAAGCAGTGAGGGTTTTTTGTTTTTTCCTGTTTTGTATGTTTAAGAGCAAATTTCAGAAGCTCTTTTAAAATTTATTTTGGTCTTCTATCTTATCCTTGTACTTGTAGTGCATTTTTTTCTTTCTTTGTATATGGTGTCTTTATGTCATCCCCAAACTCATCTGGTCTTCAAACATGAATTTACAATGGGTCAAATCTATTCTTAATATAGTCCTTAAGTTCAGGTGATGTGCATTCAAACTTCCATTTTCACACTAGTGTATTTGTCTGAATTTTCTTAACCTTCAAACTGAACTTGCATATTAGCTATCGATGCTCTGTTCCCCAGTCAGATGCTGGCTTTGTTTTGGATAATGAGATCACGCTTCTCTAATGTATTTTCCCACAGTCATAATAATTTTGATCCTTGTTGATGCCCAGGTGTATAGTTGCAGTATATGATGTTTAAAAGTTGTATTTGCAATGAAGAAGTTGTCTTTGCAAGATTTGATCATGTGATCTCCATTTTCATTTCTATCATAAAGGCCATATTTTCTGACTATTGTTCCTTTGTCTTTATTTCCAACTGTAAGAATCCAATACCCCACAAATTATCCAGGAAATCTGAGTGTATATTTTATCAGTTTCAGACTGAAATGGTTGTTAGCACCCTTCAAACTTTTCATCACTAGCTTTAGAGATTGGAATATAAATTTGAATAATATATGTATTTACTGGTCTTCCCAGTAGGCCTATAAATAATATCCTATCATAGACAGCATTGCACTTTAAGGTAGCTCTTGGGATATTATGCCATAGTAAATGATAACATTGTCAGACTCAAAATTAACCATACCTGTCCATTTCAGCTTAGTAAATGTTTACAATTGATCTTTGTGCACTTCATTTTGTTTCACAGCTTCCAATATTCTGAGATTCATATTCCCTGTGTTCTGTGTTTAGATGTTTAATGAATTCTTGCAGATTTTTATTCTCAAAGCGTTCTGAACGCTGTTTTTCACCCATTGATTAAGATGGACTCTTCTTCGTGGAAGCAGCTCTTTTTCTGTCGTATTTTCGTTGTCTTTCAGCCTGAGGAGTTGATCTTCTGGCATGGAATTAGACAATGTTCTGCTTCTAGTTGCAAAGTTCATCTTGGTTGTGTCCCCAGAATTGGACTGCTTGGTCCTTCTTTCTAGTCTATTCTTAGTCTAGTCGCATTGGGGAAACTTGTCTGGATGGACTTACCTGCAGATAGTTACAAACCCAGGTGACTGAATGAACAGACGTGCTTAAAGGAAATTCTGATAAATCTGAAATACAATAGATATCCTATAAGAAAGGCTTGATGGGTAAATATCTGAGAACTTATCAGAACACATGATAATTTTTTTTAAAAAGCAAATGAACGTGTTACCGACTAAACATGTAATAGAAAAATTCATTAAGTGGGATTAAGAGAAGATGGGACAAAACAGGTGAAGATGAAAACATGTCGGGGGTTTAAGTGGAGAGAAAATGTTTTGAGAAACGATGTACAAATGCGCTTTACACAATTGATGTGTGTATGGATTGGGATAACAGTTGTATGAGCCCCTAATAAAATGTTAAAAAAGAAAAAAAGAAAACATGGCAATAGAGATAATCCAAGCTTAATACAAAAAGAAAATCAAGCGAACTCATGACCATTGATTGAATCAATTTCAACCTATGGTAACCCTCTTGTGTGACAGAATATTGTCAAATTCCATAGCTTCTTGACTAATCCTCATGAAAGCAAATTTACAGATATGGTTTAAGTGACACCACAGGATGGGATGAACTACTGGGCTTTAGGTTAGAAGCCAATTCCAAATTGCTTCATCTTTAAGCACCGATTAAAGAAAGAAAGGTTAAATACATTTTGACAATAATTTCTGTTTTGGGCTACTTATATTTAGCCCTGGTTGTCTTCTGTAAATAATTATGTCCTTATAGACTGTAATAGAGGAAAACAGTACATATTATTTAAAGGTAAAATTATAAGAACTGAAAATTATCGAGAATTTTAAATTTTAATTAAAAGTGAACCCCATGAAAAAAAGAGTCTGCACCAGAGCAATGAGAAAGCTAGGATTTTTATAAAGTAAATTAAAACAAAAATGAAAGAATGGCTTTTATAAGAAGTGGTAGTTACATCATCTGGTGTCAATTCAAGGATTATGAGTGAAGGCGTGGTGTCTCGCCTGTCAATCAGGTTGTAGTTTGATGACCTCATTTGGAGGCACTAAGGCGATAAATAGCTTGCTGGAGACGGGACTTGTGCTCACTCCCAGGGAGACATTGCAGCTGAGAAGATACATGGAGCTAAGCTAGTGTCCTGAGCTGTTGGAGTCATGTGGAGACCTCTGCTGGGACGGAGATGCTTAAAATGCCACTGGATCCACATGACTTCCCACCCACTGGCCTGTGATCTTCCTGTATTCGGCATCATTGCATGTGTTTCATGAGTCTGAAGAGGACTTTATAGATTGGTATTGGAGACTTGGGCTAATATTGAACTTATGGACTTGATCTGGACTGGGCTGGGATGTTTTCTCAATATTCAATTGCTCTTATATATAAAGCTGTTTCCTATACACATATGAGTGTCTATGAATTTATTTCTCTAGTGAACCCAGACTAACACAAAACAATCAATCAAATACTTCAGGAGAAATAATAGCAACTTTTTTTGTTGTTCTTATTAACTCTCAAGTTAGCTACCATATATTGGCTTTGATGTACAACAGAACAAGACATTGCCCAGGCTTTTGCCATCTTCATGATTGTTAGTGGATTTGGGTTCATAATATCAGTTGTACATACAGATTTCAGGGGAAAAAAAGAAATACAATTATCACTAAAATGTAATGCATATTTTTCCAAGTCAGTTTAGGAAGTCAGTAATATGATGATTCCAAAGCTAGAGAATGCATTGAATGAAAAGAACATATCATGAATGTAGACAGATTAAAGCCATACTAAAATCAAATCTACTCCAGCATACTATATAAAGGATCTACGTCAGAATAGGAATATCCAATATCAAGAGTTATAGTCAATAGTTCACATGAGTGCCACATTTCAGCGAATATTCCCCAAAGTTTAATATCTTATAGATCGCTGAAGACTCATCTCTAATCCCACATCCTACATAATGCTTAACTAAAAACAATTTGTATTTCTAAATAGAAACCTTAAAACTATAAAGTTTCTAGGAGAAAGTGTCAAAACACTGTTTACAAACATAGGATATGCAAAAATTTTGCAAGTGGCATAAAAAATGACCACAGAATCTAACTTAAACCAATATATTGCACTTCATAAAAATTAAATTGGATTACTCCATAAAGTATAATATTAAATATATTAAAAGACAGACCACAGTGCAGAAGAAAATGTTTGTCTGCATGCAGCTAGTAAAGCACTTGTATTCTATTTTATTAGCCTTTCACCTCAATAACAATTTCATTACACACACGTACACATAGACACAAACAAGCATACCTTAGCTGTATACAAATCCATATTCAGATGTGTTTTTTAGGTGGGAAAATATGCATATTTGGGTACATGTATGGAAATATTTCAATAAGTTAGGTGCATTTGTTTGCCTTAGTACTTTATATCTTAATATGCTTCTGACTCTTGTAAAGAGGTAGGGTCTTGGATTGACCCTGCACTGTAGGGTTGCTAGGGGTTGGGGACAACTCGATGACAGAGTTTGGTCTTGGATGTAGCTAGCTAAAAAAGGGGGGATTTCATGTATTCTGATATGTACCAATATCCTTTTATAAATACTTGAGAGGAATATTCAATATGTGCTGGTGTGAGAGAGATAAGATAGAAAACTCTCTGGAATCCCCTCTGACAATGGACCAGGGATGTGAATAACCTTGCTATCTTGCAGACTGCATTGGAAAGTAAATTGTTACAGATGTAGTTAGGTCAAAAGTTAACACTTTATCATTTGCTCTCCTTTAAATTTGTTCTAGTTTTCAATATTTTCTGCTTTCTTTTCCATTAAGGGTATTATCTCTTTTACTTTGCTATTGTTGCTAGTTTTAAAAAAATGTTTTTCTGTATATGAAATCCAGGATAGGTAAATCCATAGGGAAATGCAGAGCTACTAAAGATGAGTACAAGAATGGAGAAAATGTCCTAAAACTGATTGTAATGATGATTGAACAATTCTCCTTGATATGGTTGAATTATTGAATTATATATGTAAACTATATGCCAATAAAACTTTTTTTTTTAAAGAAGGGAACTGGTCTAGGCGGGTCCTGCGTAATGTTGGAGCCACATGTGGTTACTGAGCCCTCAAATATTTGAGCATGTTTATACAAACCCAACCCACTTCCATGGCGGGGATTATGACTCATTGCAACTTTATAGGACAGAATAAAACTGCCCAGTAGGGTTTCTCCATAGAAGCAAATCATCACTTCTCTTTCCCAAAGAGAGTCTGAGTGGGTTTGAAGTTTCAACTTTTCGGTTCACAACTGAGTTCTTAAGGACTAGCACACTTCACTTTTATTAATTAGTATAAAAAGATCATATCTTAATTTTAAAAGATGCCTTATATGTCTCTTGTGTACATGTTCTTTTTTTTCTAATTCTTTTTTAACATTTTATTGGGGGCTCGTACAATTCTTATCACAATCCATCCATCCATCCATTGTGCCAAGCACATTTGTACATTTGTCGTGATCATCATTCTCAAAACATTTGCTTTCTACTTGAGACATGTTCTATCTTATACGTAAGAGCAACTTCGAATATTTAGTGAAAAAATGCCATTATCTTTTAATTACATGTTCTATGAATTTACCGGACCCCCTCATATCTTAACACAGCTACATTTCATTAATAATGTTATACTTATTCGACATTGAGGTGATATTTTAGATGTATTCAGTTATATAATATATTATTAAAATTGAACATACACAGAATGCAGCAACCCATGAGTCAATATTGAGAGTAGCCATACCAAGAGGGTAAGGGAAGGTGGGGGGTGAAAGGGAGAGTCTATCACAATGACCTGCCTATAACCCCTTCCCAGGGAGATGGACAACAGGCAAGGGGGTAAATGGAGACATCAGACAGTGCAAGACATGAAAAAATAATAATAATTTATAGGTTACCAAGGTTTCATGAGGGAGGGAGGGTGGGGGAGGGAGGAGCTGATACCAAGGGCTCAAGTAGAAAGAAAATGCTTTGCAAACGATGATGGCTACAAATGTACACATGTGCTTGACCCAATGGATGGATGGATGGATTGTGATAAGAGTTGTACGAGCCCCCAATAAAATGATTTTTTAAACAAGTTTGGCCGTTTAAATCTGCCTGCTTTGTGGTATGAGCGAGAGGAGGCAGTCTGCTTCGGGAAACATAGGACATCTTTGGGCCCCTCTGAGGTGATTCTGCTCTGGCCTTTGCTGCTGTGGTTAGCTGCTGGGGCTGTTTCGGACAGAGATACCCTGTGTGAAACAGCAGAACACTGACCGGTCCTGGCCGTCCGCTCGGGTGTTGTGAATCGTGAGCTCCTTGTGGCAGCTGATGGGTCCATCAGTTTGTCAAGGGCTTGCCTCTCTTCCTGGGCCTTCGACTTTTCTCAGCACCAAATCCTTCTTCATGAGCGGTCCAAACTGCAGGGCCCAGTTTCACCGCGACAGAGCATTCTGATGGGAGTCCTTTCTAGACGGGGTTTCTCGCTCCTTTGACAGGCTAGGGGAGTTTCAGGGCTCTTCCCCAGCACCACAGATACAACACATCGGCTTTCCTTAGGCCTCCCTTATTCAATAACCAACTTCCACAGGCATATGAGGCAATTGAAAATATCACAGCTGGGATCAGGCTCACCTAATTTTTCAAATAAAGATCCATCCTGTTCAACATTGAAAGGAGGGCTTGTGCAGCAGATTTACCCAATGGAATACAGTACACTATTTGATCTCTTGACAGCTGCTTCCATGATAATTGATCATGGTATAAGTGTGTTTTTATTCTCATTTGATTCTAAGCTTTTTATTGTGTTTTGGGTTCTGCCCCCCACCCCACTCCACCCTTTTTCTTCTCTTGATTTGTTCTTTGGCCCATTGGTCGATTCAAACCCAAATCCAAACCACTTCCACTGAGCCAATTCCAACTCGTATTGGCCCTATAGGGTTTCAGAGACTGAACATCCTTATGGAGACAGACAGCCTCATTTTTCTCCTTTAGAGCAGCTGGTGGTGTTAAAACATCGATCTGGTGTTTAGGAGTGCAATATCTAACTTGCAGTATCACAAGGGTTCTTCTTTATTGGTGCTTATTAGTATATCATTTATATTTCACATACCTGTATATTAATGTTCTTTCTGTTATAAATTTAGTTAAACTGCATTGTGAGTTGATCATGTATATTGTATGATTTACAATACATAGTTCTAAATGTATTAAGACTTATTTTGTGCCATAACATGTGGTCAGTTCTATGGAGTGGACCAGAATGAATATTTTGCTGAAAGGTATAGATATTATGCTCTCTCAGCCAATATTTAATTCCAGTAAGACATCTACTATATCTAGATTGATGGCTCAGATTTTGCTATCTGTACATTCAATTCTTATTAGTGATTTTAATTTGTGCATGTTGAATACATCAAAGACCTATTTAAGTTTAATCATTGGGTTATTTTATCTTACACAAAACTATTTATGAGATGGAGTCACAACTTAACATTGCTTGCTTTCCTAAATCAATATTCTGGAAACATAAAGAGAAATTGGATTTCTCTTAGAGGAAAGGAAAATATATACTAAAACAAAAATATCTGTATTTTGTAGTAAATTCTAAGTAATAAGAAGGGAAATTTTAGTCAAGAGGAGAACATTTAAGAACAGTATACCCCAGTAAGTTCACTTATTATTTTAAGCAAAATAAATAAAAATAATGACACTCAACAGAAGGTGTGTTTAGTATTTGTGGGGGATATTTGGAAATAAGAATGAATGAAATATTTAAGTAAAATTTGTGGGAAATTTTATATATGATGAAATATGAATTCCCTGGACAATTTCTGAGAAGCTCTGAAGATTCACTTATCCCTTTGTTAAAAACAGGAAAGAAAGAATCTTAAGACATGCTTATTTCTTACCAATAAATATTATATAATCTAGGCTCAGATAGGATCGCCAATGACAAGTATTTATTTTCCTTTAAATCTTCTTCAATGTTCTGTGGTAGAATCAGTTCATAATGATTAAGTTCCAAAATAGTTTGAATGAAGAATTCTAGCATAAATCTATTTTTACTTGTCAGATTTTTGTTAGCAAATACATCCAATCTAAGCTTTTCAAATTTTGTCTTTGCTGTTCTGTGTTGTTGAGTCAATTCTAACCCAGCCCAAAGCTTTAGTAGATGGCAGAACTTGCCCAATAGAAGTTCCAAGATTCTAATCTTTATTGGAGTGGATCCCCAGGCCTTTTCTGTCATGAAACCATTGGTGGGTTCAAACCACCAACCTATCAATTAGCCACCAATTGTTTAACCTTTGTACTACACCAAGACTCTTTGGTAATTTGATTAGAGAATCTTTAATATTGAAAATTATTACACTGAGTTGGAAGGGCACAGGAAACACATTAGAATAATATGAACAATATATCTCCATCTACAGGGTTTGAGGGCCAAAGAGTAAATTAAATAACTTGATCCAAAGGGTGGGATCCAACTGGTAGGATCTGAAATTATGATAACTTTCTGATTGGACCTGAAAACAGAGAAGGTAAGAAATTCATGTGAAGGATTTAGACAAGGAGCAGTCAGCTACCCTGAGAAAAAGAAATATATTAGCTTCATATCATCGCTCTACTTCTGGCCTTCTTCCCATGGCACTCACTTTCTGAAACTGTCTGAGAACAAGTAAGCAAAGCATTCTGGGGAATTCAACTTTCCACAATGTAAAGCAGGACTCCAAAGTGCCAGGAATGGATGTAGAAACCAATTGGAAAATAACCCGAACACAGTAGTTAAATGCTACTGAGATGAGAAGAAAATTTGCAATCAGCTACTAGAACATAAATATGTCAGGATTAAGAAGGTGCATCAATTTCCTTTGTCAGGTCTTATATGATATTTGCCCAAAGCCTTCACCCTTAATGGATGATTACATAAATAATTTTTTCAAACATCATCTAATTATACATTAGCTTTATTTAATTCAATAATGGAACTATTGGATGCAGTTGTGTAATTTATTTCTTCTGTCAGTAGTGAAAAATGTTAAGGAATATAAATCTGAAATCAGATGCTTGAAATTATGTGATAAATTAACTGGTATTATAAGTTTGATTTCTCACAGTAATATGAATGTATAATTTGAGTCATTGAAACCTGAAATAGAATCATTCTGAAATAGCAATAAGATGTCAGGCATGCAAGCTGTTGTAATCTCCTATTTCCTAGAAGTCTTACGTTTTAGAAATGTCTCAGGAGCAATCAGAAGAGACATGGTTCGGTGCAGCCTAGAACCTCTGACCACTTGCAGCAGAAAGGATGCCTGCCTCCTGTAATTTCCAACTCTCCTGTGCTAGGCGATAAAGCACCTGCTCTTAAGCATTGAAGTTAATGTGAATGAAGCGTTGCAGCCTTTTCTCTCCCTAAGCAAACATGCTAGTATTGTCTGCTGTTGGTTCCAACTCATAGCCATGCTGCACAGAGCACAACACTGCCGGTCCTACAGCATCCTCACAGTTGTAGTAGTTGAGCCCATTGTTGCAGCCACTATGTCAATGCAACCCCGTGAGGGTCTTAACTCTTTGTCCATGACCTTCCACTTTATCAGGGATGATGTCCTTGAACATCATCATAGAACATAAGTATGTGCAATTGAAATATTCATATGCCAACTTAAACCAAAAGTAAATAATACTTCCATTTTGGATAAACCACCCTCTTTTTTTTTTAATTGTACTCCCTGACAGAAATGGAATCACAATGGCATCAAATCAAATCAGCAGCATCTGAAATGTTTAATAAGCAGACTCAGGGTCCAAAATATGCTGGCCGATGTATAAGAGACTTTTAGTGCTTATTGACAATTTCTTTCATATTCTTCTTGGAAGAAATTCTATTTGTAGAATGAAGAACTATCTTTTCATAGTGAAAAGGCATGATGCACAAAGAGAATCAATTTTAATAAGTATACTGACCAAGATTTTAAATAAGGACAGTCTTTACTGCCTTCAACTGTCTATAATCTGGATTTCAAGGTTACCTTAGAAATATATTGTGTATAGGAGGATCTGATTTCACCATCCCATAATTAAGTTTTCTCAAAGCAGATGAAGTGTTTTAAAAGTGCAAAAGGAAAAGGTAGAAAACCAACAACTTCCAGCTGACTTCTCAGCTACTTTTAATAAAAAAAAACTCCAAATTCACCATTATTGTCAATTCTGACAACAAGGATCTCAATGTTCATTGAATATACATGTCTTTGTGAGACGATTTTCCAAATTATTTTCAGTGTAATTTTATTTAAACATAAAAAAACAAATAAGAAACCTTAGGAGGCAGTAACATTTACCATTGAAGTTTAAAACAGATGTAGATTAATTATTAGAGGGCTTAATTAACTTAGCCAAAGTTCAACAACAAAGAAATGGTAATATCTAAATTTAAATTCAGTTCATTTTGATCCAGGACCTAATAACTAAACTAGCTAGCATATTTTTTCAAAAGTCTCTACCCACATATTCAAGGAAATACAAGTGTAACAATACTGAATAACATGTAATTGAAATTTAGATGTTTCTCTACCTCACACCACTTAACTCCTAACAATTTTAACACAGAAAATACTTAACATAACAGTGTCTAAAAACCATCAAACTGAAGTACAGAAGCTTCTGAAGTGAGAGGGTCTCTGCAGTGCTGAGGAAAACAGATAAACAAATAGCACATCTTTAAACACAGCTTTAAAGACTGCTTTCAGGGACATCAGATATATATGAAAAATCATTCTGATTGAAGAGAACTCAAAATACTTACAAGTCCAAGGGCAAATGTGAATTTCTCAATGTTATTTGGTCACCTTATTATTTGCTAATTTTTGCTCATAAATATGAAACACAAACATAGAGGGAAGTGGTGGTTTGGCCGCTTAATTCTCACATTTCTTGCTGAAGATGTGATGTCAATTCTCCTTTAATGAGACTTCAGTGAAGCCAACAAACATCTGCCAAGTGCAAGTTCTGTGTTCCTAGGAGGCTAACCAGGATGCAGCTGGGCTTCAAGACTATGACAAACAGGAAGAAAGGCCTGGCCATCCCCTTATAAAAATCAGTCAATGAAAACTCTATGAGTCACAAACAACGGTGGCCATATTTCAAGGCTCCTGTGATTTGGGTCTACTGAAAAGTTGCTAAAAGAAACTTACACCACATAATCACATCAACAAAATCATGATTACCAGCAGCAACAGAGCAACAGACATTTATTTACTACTTGCTGCAAAACAGGCAGAGTAATTTTCACAATCAAGAGCTCATTGAATGCTTACTGCAGTGATGTAAAGCAGTACTAACCCTATCCCATTTTATTGATTAATATTTCCAATATTCCACAGCTAGAAAGTTGAAGTGGTAGCATCTGAATATGTGCTGTACTACAAAATTTACACGCTTAGATAGATGTTCAGTCATATAAAGGGGCTTCAAAACATCCTTAAATATTACCATTATCTTTGAATTCAATTTTCCATGGAATTTTTGCAGCTCCCTTATTCTTGTGCTTAACAAAAAATTAAATGTATGGCTGCATAGGGCACTTAATGGTAGATGTAGTTAAACAGCTAGATGAGTCTTACTGTCTACAGTGAAGAGAGGACTCTTTAAAATCATATAATGTTGATCATTTTTTCTCATCTACTTCGTTGTTAGTTGCCATTGGGTCAGTTCTGAATGTTTTCTTCAGTTCTTTCAGTTTAAGATATGTTAACCATGTTCTTTTTTCTTTATTTTTAGTTTTCAAATTATACGTCTAATTTCATTATAATATTTGGCTTTGTCTTCTCAATCTGCCTGTTGAAGTTTTCTGTTTCGCTCTTTAATTTCATCTTTTCTTCCATTTACCTTAGCTGCTCAAGTTCCAAACAAGTTTCAGAGTCTCTTCTGACATCCACTCTGATCTTGTCTTTCTTTTTAATGACAGAAAAGTTTGCTTTCTTTGTGAATGATGCTCTTGATGTCAACCCACAGCTTACCAGATCTGTCACTAGTATTCAATGCATCAGATCTGTTTTTGAGAAGTTTGCCATAGCCAAGTGGGGTAGACTCCAGGTCATTTTTTTTTTCTCTCTAGTGAAGGTGTTTTAATTTTTTCCAGTTTTATCATCTACTTACATATGAGCGGTTGATGATCTGTTCCAGAGTAATGCAGTGGCCTGATTTCCGCTACTAATATTGAACTTCTCGATCATATCTGCCCACACATGTAGTCAATTTGATTTCTGTGCATTCCATCTGGGGAAGCCAATGTGTATAATCACCGTTTGTGTTATTGAAAAAAAGGATTTGCTATGAACCAGTCATTAGCCTCGTAAAATTCTATCATGTGATCTCTAGCTTCATTTCTATCATCAAGACCATGTCTATGATATCTTACAACTACTATTCCTTCTTCTTTATTTCCAATTTTTGCATTCCAATTGCCAATAATGGTCAATGCATCTTGACAGTTGATACTCATGGACTAATAGTAAATTGGAAACTACTGAAAAATCTGGCTATATTTTTATACCTATCACTATATCCTTACAAATATTTCATGATTGTATATTTCAAGACTACTTTCTGGTAAGAGCCATAACACAAACAGACTTATGCCAACTAGTGTTCACCCCTGCACTGTTCACAATATCAAGAAGCTGGCAACAACCAAAATGCCCATCAGTAGAAGAATGGAAAAGAAACGTGGTGCATACACACCATGAAATGCCCTGCATCACTAACAGCCAATGATGCAACCGCAGAGTGCCTCTGCATTGGCTCAGCCTGGAGAACATTCTGCTGAGGGAAATTAGGCCATCACGGAAGGACAAATCTTGTATAAGACCCGTGTTATAAAGTAAAGAACAAACAAACAAGGCACATCGTTTTGTACCCAAATGAATGGAAGATTATTAAAGGGCTGGGGAGCAAAAGTTCTGAAAATGTAACAATAGGCTTGAAGTTTAGGTGAGTGGAAGATGGTAATCCATAAGAATACAAAGAGAAATCAAGAGGGGGTGCAAAGTAAACGATTGGAGGTTTGATACACAGTTCAAATTGCCTAATGCAAAATTGATTATCTAAATTGTAAGCCCACACCTAGTGCATAATTTTAAAAAATTAAGAAGAAAAAAATGTAGTAAATGTTCTTTCAGGAGTAAATGTTCTCCTTATTAATTACATTATTGTTACTTGATTATGACGTCCCCTCCACTCCTAAGAGCTCATTGTTGTTCACATGGTAGATACCTTTTTAAC
>NW_022103907.1:8352200-8354040 GCF_000313985.2 Echinops telfairi | reverse complement strand
GACCAGAGGTAGCGTACATTGCCATGTAATAAACTTTGTGTTTTCATCCAATTATCTGCATTTCCAAGGGCCATCGCACCTGTCAACCATGTTCAGACAAAAGTGCTAAAGGTCAATGCCTTTGATATGAAGTTCTCTCACAGAGAGCCTGAAATAAATGACTTCAGAGGAGGTTGACAGATCCTGAATAAGGCTGAGTTGTTATTTTGCCAATGAGTGTTGGTACTGATGACTGAAGTAATGTCACTAGTCACTACTGACTTGAGGTTTTGTTCTAATGACATGCTTCATGACAATCAAAATGGCCTCCTGTTGCAAGAAATGCATATTAATGTAACTCAAGAGAATTGAAAGACATGGGTGTGTGTAGATCAAATTTCAAGTAATGATGGAAAAATGTATACGCTGAAAGGTTCAGCAAGATATTACGTCTGTGTAGGCGTCTCTTTTTCATTGTGAAAGCTACTGCTGTGTCTTATGACGTTTGGTTTCTGTAACAATTACTGCCATTAGTCTTTGAAGTGGCATTTGCACAGGCCGGCTGGCTTAAACTATTTTGACATTTGGAAAGACCCAATCATTTTCTCAAGTCTATAGTCAAAATAACCAGGACCTTTAGACGAATATGATATATGATACAGTCATTTGTTTCCAAGGTTTTTAAACATTCTAGGTGGCAGGATCATTGTAACAAAAATAGGTGATCAATATTCAGCAATTTCATGTGATAGCATATGGTCAGGAGCTGATGGTACTTAAGGAAAAAGCTCAAGTTTCACTAAATACATTGTAAAGCAACATTCTTGGAATTGCCAGGATACAAAGGACAGCATTGAGATACCTTTAAAAGGATACAGAACTGGAGATACTCATTTAGGCCAAGAAATTTGGAAAGCCAAATATCTGTCCAACCAATTGGGAGAGGTACATATCTGTTCCCATTTCAGAGGAAGGTGATCCAACATAATGAAAAGGTTACAGAACAATAGCATTAATATCAATAAGATGGTTTGTTGGGGATAATTAAGAAAATTGTTGCAGCGGTATGTTGACAGGGAACCAAGAAAAATCCCAGCCATTTGGAGAGATGGACTTGTATATCATTGTTAGTGTTATGTGGATTTTGGCTGAAAACCAGAGAGATAAATACTCATGCTTAATTGACGAGCAAAGGAAGTATTTTGTTTAGAAAAATAAAATTCAATGCCATTGAGTCAATGCCATTGAATCAATGCTAGTGACCCCACTGTGAGTTTCTGAGACTGAAAATTTTTACTACAGCTGAAAACCCAGAAAGCTGTTTTTGAACTGCCAACCATGTGGACCGTAGGGAGTTTGGTTTGATTTGGTGGGTTTCTGAGTGCCGTTTAGAGTGTATCATAAAAAACAAAAATTAAACTAAGGTTGCCATTTTGAATAATGGGAATTGCAGACCACTTAAGTTTGCTCATGCAGAGCCATAGGCAGAACAAAGATTTACTGCTAAAATCAGGAAGTTGTAGCCTTTCATCACACTTACGCAATCTGTGTGCTGAGAAAACAACCCGAGAGGCTGGACTATATGAAGAAGAACACAGTATCAGGATTGGAAAATAACTCTTTGATAACCTGAAATAGGCAATTGGCACTACTTTACAAGATGGAGATGAAGAGAACTTGATACACTGATGCAGATAAAAGACTATGGTCTTGGTGGGGAAATCATATCCCCGTCAATGAGGGTGGCGCGTGATGGAGACCCAATGCCCATCTCTAGACAACCGGACATACCTTGCAGAGGGGTAGTGGGGAGATGAGTCACTTAGGGTTCAGTATAGCAATAATGAAACCCACAACCTTC
>NW_022103907.1:8349441-8351721 GCF_000313985.2 Echinops telfairi | reverse complement strand
GATTGATCTATGTATTGTGATGAATTGTATGAGTCCCAATAAACTGATTTAAAAAAAAGAAAAAGAAGACTATGGCCTTCAGTATGGATCACATTTTAACATAAATTAAGAAAAAATTCTTATGAATGGATCAAAAGTATTATCATGATAAATGGACAGAGGATTGAAATGATCAATGATTTCTTGTTACTTGTATCTATAACCAGTGTAGATGGAAGCAATATCTTATGCATACCATAGCTAGAGAGTGAATAAGGAATCGGGAGGAAGACGGTGTTGGTAAAGAACACTGAATAAACTATGAACTTTCAGAGGAACAAAAACATCTGCCTTGGCAGAAGCACTGTGGAAAGGAGTGAAGCTTTGTCTCATGTACTTTGGATGTGTTCTCAGGAGCAATCAGCTGCTAGAGAGACATATTACTTGGGAAAGTAGAGGGTCAAAAAAAATCAGAAAACACTCAATGAAATGGATTGACACCATGGCTAATAGATGGTTGTTTATAGTATTAAATCAGAGAAAATAAGTTTATCTTCTAAAGCATGGCTGGGAAACAGGTGGCCCTCAAAAACCATCAACACCAACTAGCACCAAACATCTAACCAAGGATGATAGTTCCTGCCATCACATCATGGGTGAGTAACTAAATGTTTGACTCATGTGGCCTTTAAATGACGTTATTAATATGCAAATTTCCCTTGGCAGAAAAAAAGGTCTCCATCTCTGTTCATCATCAAGATATATTCTCAGCCATTGTTTGTTCCTAGGTGAGAAATCATTGCGAAGGATGGCATACTGCTATGGAATCCTGGCCAAGGCAATAAGGTTAAGGGGAGGTATGAAAAATCAGGGAAATCATTCTCCATGATCCCTGTCTTAGTGGCCACTCCTTTCTCTACAGAAGATTTGTGAATGAGAAATGGCAAGTTCCATCTGCCAATTTTCCCAATTTTTGCCATAAAGATACACTATGGTCATATCAAAAATTTATGGACAAACATGCAGCATTTACTAGTAGAATAGACAATGAATGTTCTTAGATGAACACATGAAATACTCTTATCCCCATGTTACACACATTACTTTGACAAAGGCTTTTGTGTAAACCACATTCAGCATGAATACGTGTCATAAAGACTTACATGCATTACATTCCCATTAATTGTTCCTCTTAAGTAGGCAGAGTCTATATATAATATATAGTGCCTGCTAAGTTAAATATTTGTCACACTATTTTCTCAGGATAAGCTCTCAGACATTTGTGTGTATGTGTAAAGAAATGGCTGTGTTTGCTAGATTATATGATACAAACTAATAATTCTCTGCATATACATACTGTCTAGTTTTTATCCAGATAGTATATGGGCAATAAATAAAGACAATTTTCAATTTACAAATGGATCCTGTTCCTAAAATCTATTTATAAATAGATTGACAAGATGTTAGAATTAATCTTCTCATAGAATTAGTGTGATAAATTTGATTGCCTCCATCAGATTTTATTAGTGCAACTTCTCTACCCTGAGATTAGCAACATTACAATATAGGAAAGAATGAAAAAAAGAGAATCCAACTTTGCTTATGATCCATATAAATACACTTTTGAAAGTGTGACATGTAGATACTGTGTTGTCCTTTAAGGACTATATCCTCATTTCTTGAAAATGATTTCTCAAATCTTAGGGACCCTTGTGCTGCCTAAGCCTGTCCCACACTGGTCCCATTCATCTGCTGAACCATGCTGTCCTCTACAATTCAAAGCCCTCATGAAGATGGATGGACACTGTGGCTGTTAACAATGTCCTGAAGCATAGCAACAATTGTGAGGATTGTGCAGGACAGGGCAGTATTTTGTTCTGTGGTGCATGTGGTTGCTATGAGTTAGAAATAATTTGATGGTATCTAACAACAGCAAAACCAATAATAACCCCAAACATTAACATATGCTACACTCAGTTCTAAATATTTTAAACTTTGTTTTAAACTTTTAATTATTTTTATTACTTAGCTCTATTTCCTCTTTAAATGCCCAAAGTATAAGACGTGTTATAACATTTTATGTTGACGTTTGTTTTTGTTCACTTCTATTTAAAGAATCTTATATGTTGGTTCTAGATTCTTTGGTATTTGTTAGTTTCTTTGGAACTCAGAATGCAATCTCAATTTCAATCTACTTCTGAGTTAACTTGTATTGTTTATTATTCTGTTTTCATCATTGTAGGCTTCTCATGACTTCATGATCCGGCCCTCTTTTCTGTCTTCCAGTGGTTTTCTTAGCGT
>NW_022103907.1:8346497-8348953 GCF_000313985.2 Echinops telfairi | reverse complement strand
TTCTTTTCTGGTCCTCTCTCTTAATTTTTCCTAAATTTTAAAATTTTAGCAATTTTAATAGGAAGTATAAAAATGCATGTGTGTGTGTGTTCAGTATTCTCTACTATTTTTGGAAGTTCTTAATTCTGTGGTGGGATAGATTTCATTATTTAAGAAAATTCAAGTTCATTTTGCTTCCAAATGTTCTAACTTACTGAGAGTCTGCTCTATTCTGAAATTCTAATTTTAATCAAGTAGACACAAACTCAGAAAACATATGCAAAAGTTTAAGATATGCAATTTTCAAAAATTATTCCTATGCATCAGATGGGAAAGGGTGAGAAAAAGTATTCAATAATTCTATCTCTAGTTTAGAAAAGAATCACATTCAGTTCTATGCTTAATTATTAAAATAAATTCACAATTAAATTACTTTCTATCAAAGACAATAAGGATATGCAAAATTTCTGTAAATAAAACAAAACGAGAGTACTTATAAGGGAACAGATATCAAACATTGTATCAGCCATACTGACACTGGAAGATAAAATAGTATTTATTCAAATTGATGAAATAAAATATTAATCATTCTTAAAAAAATGGAGCTAAACTATGTCAGACCTAGTGTTTGCAAAAATTTAGGCATTATTTTTTGAAATATATTTGCTCCAGTATTGCAATTTTCAATAGGCAATCTGAATTAATAGGTTTTGTTTTAGTGGTGAGAAATAAAGGGATCAAGCATTTCCCCAAACTGAACATCCTGGACAATTGGATTTAAGACAGCAATGATTTACATGTTTAGTCTAAATATGAGAGGCAGATTAAAAAACAGGGCTTACATCCATGAATTTAACACAGTCGTGTTAAATTCTATAGGGGGAAAAGATGAATTGTTACTAATAAATAACACAGGAAGAATACTCCTTGAGATTAGAAGAATAAGTAACTGTTAACTCTCTGGTTTTAACAACATGAAAGAAATGGAATGCTACACACAATATGGTGAATTCTAAATTCAGACAAACATAATTGTCCTTGCTACAAAGTTACTATGAATTATGTTATAATGATAATTCATAGTAGGTAAAGGTTCAAATTAACTTTATCCACCTGTGATACAGGCTATACTAGTACTGAAATTAGTTTACATATTTCAAATTCCACATTCCTTTATTATTGTTATGATTTATATTATTTTACACAAAACATGATTCTTTCTTTACTAATATAAGTAAAGAGTTTATGAAAATCCTCCTTGACAGAACCTCATGGGCTACCTTGTTCTTGGTCTCTAAAGCCTTTTTTCATATAAACAGACACCAGTTATCTAAGGAAGTCTTATATCTATCTTTTATTCCAATGACCTCTGCATTTTTAGTCTTAATTAGCATTTAATTATAGTTGTCTCAGGCTTTCATTACTCAATGAACTCTAAAAAGAAAAGTTTATTTTTATTCATTTTATTTACATTTTTGTTTTCTTTGCTTATTTATTCATTCAAGGCACAAAGTCCTGGTGTTAGATATTAAGGGAGTAATTAAAGATTTCCTGACAACAGTTAATGAAGAACAACTTTACAACTGTTCCCATTTCTAGTGTATAATTATATAAATTTTCTGTATGATAAAAGTAACAATTAGGAGTACATTCAATTAGGAGTAAGCATAATGCTGAGTATAGCAAAATTGATTTTAGTTCTAGACTTACTAGATTAGACTTATTTGTGGAAGGATGTTTGTTTGTCTGCTTACTTGTTTATTTTGAAATCAGTCATTTATTTTCCAATAAAAATAAAAGCAAGGATAATTCACTATGCCACAGATTTGGGGCTGGAGGAGACACTTCCAAAGTCAACTACAATCGTTTCTCTAATGCCTAGAGTTCATGCATTTTAGGGGTCATTACAATTGCACCATTATGGTCATTCTATGCATATTCAACAGCAGTTATTATGGCCAAAGTTCAAGGCTGGCACAGAAAGGACATGAAGTTCCTTGGACAGTCAAATATTTATATCACCAACTGCGATATCATATTTCTGTTTGCAAAGGATTATTTATTGTCTGAACGTATGGGAGTGGAGTGTTCTCTTTCCTTTCTCATCTTAAAATAGATTTCAACAAAATTGATAGATGATGCTCAGAATTCCTTAGTCCAAGAAAGATTGTGGGAGTGAGTAATTGCCTGTTTTCACAACCTCTTGCTTTGGTAATATCTTTGTCAAGTTTATTTTTCATTATTGTGTTAGTCCAGGTAGACAAGAGAAACAAATCCAGAGACACTCATATGTGTGAAGGAGAGAGTTTTATATCAAAGAGTAGTTGTATATTAAGAAAACATCCCATCCCAGTTCAGATCAAGACCATAAATTGGATATCAGCCCAAGTGTCCGATACTAGTCTATAAATTCCTCTTCAGACTCACGCAACACCGGCAATGACGCCGAGTGCTAGAAGATCACAGGCCAGTGGGTG
>NW_022103907.1:8343807-8345790 GCF_000313985.2 Echinops telfairi | reverse complement strand
CCAAAGGGGTCGCGACCCACAGGTTGAGAACCGCTGTAATAGAGGAATATGAAAATAAGATCCACCAGATCAACCTCTAAAGAATATGGAGAGAGCCATGATTCAGTGAACTCAAGGATTTGTATAAAAACAAAAAGCAATTTTAAAGGAGATTGTTTTTAGGCGCCATAGAGTCATTTCCAACCCACCGAGACCCTCTGCACAACAGGAAGCAACGCCTGGTCATCATCACAATTGTTCCTGTGCTTCCGTCCCTTTAAAGGTGACTGAGAACACATTTTATATGATCATGTATAGCGCTCACAATTTCATATACCAGTGACAGATCATAATATTTTAAATAGTTTTTAATATTAAAACAAGCTTCCAGAAATCTTCGAAGAATTTGATGGCCCACTTCTAATATATTGGTTGACATTTACAATACCATATATAATTATATTGTGTTTTAGCTTCATAGCTGTCTCCGTTAGACAGTTTCTTCTTGTTATTATGTGCCATTAGGGACACCGTGTGACAAAGCAGACGTGTCTCACAGAATTTCCTAGATTGTGATGTATATGGGACAGGAGCACTGATGGTGTAGTGGTCACGGGTGGAGCTGTTAAATGCAAGATCTGCCGACTCAAAGGACAAGCTGCTGCTGGGGACAAAGATAAGGCTTTCTCCTTTCCTACTGGTGCAGTCTGGGAAACCCACCAGGGCGGTTCTCGGCAGCCCTACAGGGTCGCTATGAGTCAGAATCAACTCAATGCAGGGTTTTGTTTGTTTGAATCTGTAAGCGATCAGCTTGTTAGGCCATTCTCCTGCAGAGCTGTGGGATGGTTATACACCACCAATGTTTTAGAGAGCATCTGAGTGTTTAATATCTGGGTCCCATTTATATATCCCTACATCCACTAAATTTCTTTATGCTGGTGTGTGATTTGTATGTTAAAAATGTGAGTCATTTTAAAAGGTATTTAAAGAGTAACTAAGTTATTTACTAATTTTTTAAAAATCCTTGCATTATTATTTTTTCACATAACATGTAAGCTGTGTAAGGCAGTAGCTGTTATATTTACCACTGAAATCTGGAAACAGAAAAAATGCTTTACAATCGTTGATGTGTGCATAAATAGACAGGTATAGATATGTAGATATGGACATCAATTTACTGATTGGTTTGCCACTATTTAATAGTGTGATAAGAAAATTTGATTTAATGTAAATTATTCTAGAAGCATAATAACACCTCCTGTATTATAGGACTAATAATGGAACAGAACATATCTCAGAAAAAATTCCATTTATCTCTTCTATTTGATTTTTAACTTTTAGTTTTTAATAATATTGGAATATTAACCATTGCTAGTTGAAACCCTGTCTCAATCAGACTCTAATTTAAATGTAATCTATTTGCTTGCCTATATTTCTCGATTTCTAGGCACAGCTCTATTAAATTATTTAGTATTCTATACTATGGCAATTAAAGGGACCCATTCAGCAGGATTTAAACAAACAAATCAGTCAGTCATTTCTAGTCACTTCCTAAATCAGTTAAGCATTGCACCAAATACATATATTTGATATTTCATATATATTCATAATAGAGCTATCAACTTTCTGATTTACAAGCTGACAGAATTAATACCCTAAAGGAATGGTATCATGTTAAGCTCTTAAAATTGTTTTGGACTCACCTATAAATTAGATTACAGTACAAGCAGACTCAGTTTTATCCATGTGCCTCTAGAAAAGTGCAGAAACTCAGTGCTCCCAAAACAATACTCTTTAGAACAATTACCTGTTGTATGTATCTTCCTTTTGTGTTTTATTCTGAAAAGATATTTGGATCCACTATGACCTGCTGTAAGTCAGAGAAGTTAATACAGAATGTTGCTTGGCTTCGTGTTTTAGGTAGCTGTTTCAAAATTGAAGAGCCCAACATAGCACAGGATACATAGGAAGTGTTTAATACAGGCAATTAGTAGGTAAAATAAC
>NW_022103907.1:8336997-8343304 GCF_000313985.2 Echinops telfairi | reverse complement strand
ATTACACATATGAGGCCGGCCTTTGTCCTCACACTTTATTTTCAACTAAACTAATAATACCAAAGTCATTAATTGCATCCTAATTACAACCTTTTGGAGCAATAGTGGTTTCTAGGTGGAAATGTGACCCTACATGCAGACGTCACAGGTGCATTTCCAGCCAATGCACACACAACCAGCATGGCCACCATCTACCTAACAGTTAGGATTTTATATCTGCGTGGGGTTCCTGGGGGCTTATGCATTGCTATGACGATGAACTGGAGTCAGTCGAGCCTCCAAATCAAACTGAACATGGTGGGGAAAGATCTGAAGATACACCTCAGGATGTCATTCTATTGTGTTGTGGGTGGGATAGCCAGGAAGCCAGAGCTGACAAGACAGCAGCTGACAGCAACATGCTTTTAGCTCTTATCTTACCTAACAACATCCAGTCATTGGTATTAGTAAAAGTTTCCCTCCCAACCCACCCGTTACCCTTTATTTTAGTGAATTACCTTTGATGAGCTCCTGTGACAGGACATCCATGACTATTCTTTCTTATGATCTCATAGTCCTGATATTAGTACTTATTTTCCCTTATATTCCCTATACAGTCATTCTCTTCTCATCACTTTTGTCAACTTGAATCGTCCTTTTCTTGTCTCCTTTTCATCTCCTCTCTTTTAATGTCCTTTGGAAGCTTTGCCATGATTTGTTTCAATAGCTGCATTGCCGACTACACGCAGCAGTGAAAGGCAGCTCACAGACGCAATAAAACACAGCTCTTCTTGGCTGAATCTGACCACATAGAGACATAAGGCGGACACTAAGGCGTAGGAAATAAAATTAGGACATTTACAGTAGTGAGAATTCATGTACTCTTGAATATGGCATACATATTTGAAAGGAGAAACTACACAGGCAAAACTCAGCTGAGCGTCACACATTCAAATACTCAGATATGAGATGATGGATTCGGGGAATGGGTGTTATAGAGAGACAAAACTCTGTTCCTCCGAACAGTGATGCGTGGAATGGGTGTTATAGAGAGACAAAACTCTGTTCCTCCAAACAGTGATGAAAACTCAATGTACATTCTCTAATCTGAGCTGTAGCCTCAAATATTCTATAGACTGGTAGATATTTCCATGCAACTATTTGACAGGTTATTTAAAGTCAGCATGTTCAAAACTGAGTTTGGCAGATTCTTACTTCAGCCTGCTCTTATTCTTATGTTTCCATTCTGGGTAAATTATATATTACTCAATTATTTTTCTAAATAAAGATAAATGTTTATCATTTAGTTTTTTTACCACAGTTACTTGTTCAATGAAGCCTATAATAAAGAGATTAAACAAAACGCAACCCACTGCATGAAGTTGATTCTGACTCAGTAACTAGCTCTCATTGAAAATGAATCATTGTCTCTGTTCATGCTACAACTGGCTTATGTAAAGTTGTTTTAATTTATTATCAACATGCACAACAGTCAGTTCACTTTCTTTAATGCATGATGTTAAATATGAGACCATTGTTTTGCTTGTGCTGTTATCTGTGCTTTGAAAATCCTCACCTGGTTTCTGTGTTTGAATAATACAAGATATTATCGAAGGTCTCTCTAGTTATCCACAATCATTTCCCTTCTAACTAGTGAGAAATTGTTTATCCTATTATTCAGGTTGTGCAATACAAATGGGCTATAATTTACTAATGGTTAGGGTAACTATTTACTTTGAATTATGTATGGATCTAACATTCAGGTGCACTGACTTCTCTCTCTCTCTCTCTCTCTCTCTCTCTCTCTCTCTCACACACACACACACACACACACACAACCTTCTTGGTGCTTCTTCTTTTAAAAAAAATCCTTCTTATATCTTGTTGATCTAAAATCCAACTTAAGGACTATATCCTTATTTTTCATTCAATTTTCACCCTTACTTTACATTTTTACTCTGTGACTGAATTAGTATATTCACTTTCATTTTTGTAGACCTGGCCAAATTGGGATTCAGTTTCAATCCCATGTGCTCTCTTCACTTACCTCTAAAATGGTAAGGGAATAATCTTGCATTCAGAACCTCAGGGTTTGAACCATGAATTAGCAATTAATTAATTGTAGATATTTGAGTTATAGATTGAATCCTGGCCCTTACCACCCAAAATACATATGTTGCAATTCCTAACCTCTGTGAGCTCAAAAGATTCAAGGGCCTTCCATATTTTCCATAGGTGAAGAAAGCCTACAGCTAAAGCCAGAACACTGAATTCAGATTTCTACCTTCTTAAACGGTGAGGCTGTCTTGGAAGAGGTGTAGCCAAAATGCACCGTAGATGCAGGAATGGCCAGACTCCTCACACACTTTGAACAGGTTAACAGAAGAGACCAGTCCGTGGAGACAGAGATCATGCTTGGGTAAGCCATCCATCCTCAGTAAGGGGATTGACACTGTGGCTGCAACGATGGGGTCGCACATGGCAAAAATTGTGAGGAGGGTGCAGGGCCGGGCAGCGCTTCCTTCTGTTTATCTAAGGTTGCTGTCAGTTTGAACCCATCTGAGGGCATCTAACAACAACACATTTTGAGTAAATAAAGTTCTGCTTGTCAACTGCACACATTTGTTCTGTTTCTGTTACCGCAGAACTGGATAACCATGCCAATGTAAATCATTTTATTTTCAGGAATTAAGTCTCACAGCATAATGCTAATAGAAATAATTTTGTCTTCTTTTGAGTACTAAATGAGATAATACACGGAAAATCAAATAGCATAGGACCTTGTTTATGATAGGATCAAAATATAATATGCAAATTGAAACAGAACATATCCAATACAGTCATGAGTTTATATTATTGTCAACAAATGCTTTAATGAATTACTGAAATAATTAATAAATTATCCATCAAGTTAATGATGATATTTGCTCTCAAAAGTTGAGAACATTTCCTAGCGACAATGCCCTTTATGTGATAGAGCAATGCTCTAAGTGGTTCTGACTAGAACAGGGATAGTACATCAATGTGGATGGAATTTTAAATGATCTTTTCCCAAAATGATTTACAGCTCTATCATTTGAGATCTAGAGTCATTAACATTTACAAGACCTGCTAAAATAAATGAAATGAGAATTTGAATTAAACTACAATTTCGTAACTATGACACCATTGGCAATTAAGGCCAGATAAAGTCTTTGTAGTGGGGGAATGTCCTGCGTACTAAAGTCCATATAATAACATATCTGAGACCTTCTCTAGAGAGTTTGTGGTATTCATCCCTCTTTCATCTAGTTATGACAACTCAAAATGTCATCAGACTTTGCCAAATACCCTTGAGGCAAGAAGGCAAAATCATTTCCTTGCTGGCAAATATTCATTTAGACCTATCAAACATGTCTCTCAAAAGGGAATTTGGGGCACTCTTGATACATGTTAAAGTATCAGAGTCCATGGGGGTCAACTTACCAGTGTGGCTTACTATCACGATCAGTTCACCCTAAAAGACGCCTCTGGTTTCTATTTTTTTCACATGAATTCACCATAGGGTTATTCCTTCTCACAGTCAGTTTCACATCAATATATGACATGGTATGGGTAGGCCTTTTCTGAAACTGGAAAATTAGCCATACACCCTGGTCTGCTAAAAAGTGTAATGTATGGAGTTGAATCATATGTGCTATTTAACCCATTCTGTCAACTTTTGATTTCATTTGAAGAGCTTAATCCATTTATAATATTACCATCGGTAAAGCATTTACTTCTGCCATTTTGCTACTCATTTTCTGTGTGAATGTGTCTCTTTTGTCTCTCATTTCCACGTGTATTCTTTATTTTTCTGATTACCTCATTTTTCAAAATTTGATGAGCTGTTTAATTTCCTTCTTATTTCCTTTAGTGCAAAAATTTTAAAGATATTTCCTTAGGTTATATTTAAACCTTAAACTTTTAGCAATGTAGTTGAATTGATACCCACCTAACTTCAATAGCACATGAAAACTCTTCTTAAGCAGAGTTGTTTTTCTCAACTTTATGAAATAGTCAAAAATCACATCTTCACATTTACAATATGTGCTCAAAAAGATGGTTTACAATTATATATCTTTGTATGTTTTTAAATAATATGGGTAATAAAAATTGAAGCTTTACAAAAAATATTAAACTTTAAATATACCCAAGTAATTACATTTTCCAAAGACCTTTCTTCTTCATAAAGTTTGCATCACTATCTAATAACCTTTCATTTCAGCCTAAGGGACTCCATTTGTGGAGCAGGTCTAATGACAATGTACTTCCTCAGCTTCTGTTTATCTGAAAGTGTTTTCATCTCTCCCGTACTTTTAAAAGGGAGACTTTTCCACATTTAGATTTATTGCTTGTGCTTTATATGCCATTGTGCCTCCTTCTGCCCTCCATGATTTCTGATGAAAAAAAAAAATGAACTGCTTATTCTATTGAAGATCACTTGTACATGATGTGTTACTTCTGTCACTCGGTCTGCTACTCTTAAGATGCTTACTTTCTCTGCACTTTTCAAAAATTTCATTATAATTTGTGCACATTACTTTGCATTGATTCTATTTGAGGGTGTGCCTAAGCAGCCATGCAATTACAGTAGCATAATATGCATGCAAAATGTGAATAAAGAAGATAGAAGAACAAATTCCTTTGAATTACAGTGTTGTCAAAAGTATTGAATGTATCATAACCTGGCAGATGAACAAACAAATCTGCTTTGGAAGAAGTACATCCAAAATGGTCCTTGGCAGTGAAAGCCCTCTGCATGATGTATTGACACAGAAGCTGCAGCAATGGATTAACACATGGAAATGTTTATGTGATGACAGAGGGTAAGGAAGTATTTTACTCTATTATGTATGTAGTAGCTAGGTGTTGAACCTGACCTGATGGCATTTAGCAACAACAATAACAACAAATCTTATTTGGAGTTCTTTAATACGCTTAGATATCTGCATTCAGATTTTTCATCGATTTTGGATGATTTATGGTTTAATTCTTAGGGTTCTTACAAAGTTGATTGATCTCAATCATTTCTGCTTGCTTCTGTTGTCTTTGTTTTTGTTGGAGAATAAAAGCTTTCAGATTCTTATTCCTCCAGCTTTCTGCTGTCACTTGCAGGATATATTTTTGGATCACAATATTTCATCTTTCTTTCTTTGCAAGTTCAATTATCAGGAGGATTAACTGACATCTTTCTGTGGGCAATGTGAAAATACACTATTTGATTTTGACTTTACCATTTCATGGAAAAAATGACATCGTCTTCAAAATTCTTTTTTTTCCTATCCATTGGTTTGCTAGTTTGGAATCAAGTAGGCCACCTTATCTTTGACAAGGTGCACATGGAATGGGTGGCTTTTAGTAAAAAGTAAGTGTTCTTGTGATCAGGTGCTCTAGTGTCAGCTCTGACATAAAAGTGTGCCTATGTGCCTCTGAGCAAAACACTGGCCAGCCTTGTGCCATAATTATTCCAGTATCTGCTCATTATTGCAACCACAGTATCCATTAATACCCCGTTGGATATCTTCCTCTCTGTCACTGACCTTCTGCTTTGCCAATCATTATATTATTCTTCAGTGACTGGCCCTCCAGCAAACATGTCCAAACTATGTAAGATTCATGTTTAAAAGAAAAGCTGGTGTATTCCTAGAGGGTTCCAAAATCTCAATCCTAGTGCTGTAGGGTCCATTTTTACGCATAACCATTCTACATAAGGTTTCAAGGCTGCAAATATTGATTGCCGAAAGCATCCTCTGTTTTCCTCCCAGCAGATGGTGGGTGTGATCTGCTTATCTTGAGGTTAACAGCCAAAAAAGAAAAGGGAAAGGTAGTCAAGTATTTCTTCTTAATGTTCTTTTTCTTTGTTTTCCTCATTATCTTCCAAATATACTGCAGGCAGAATTAGCGTGAGGAACATTTCAAGTGGTCCATTGATAGAGCGGGACAAAATGACAGGCCATTGCATAACTGTTGAGATAATCTCAGATTATTCATAGGTTTCTGTAATGGCCTCGATCTGACAATATTATAATATTTCAAACCTCCAACTCTCAGCACAAACCGGTAAATTACTACATACCACTTAAGTCCAAGACAGCTATTTGTTAAGATTCCTCATTTAAAGGGATACTAAGGGGATAATTGAAAATCATTTCTCAAATAAGTGCTCTACTTCAAGATATATTTTTATTAAACTTTAGAGATCTTTCACCACTGGATTTATTTTCTTGTTCAATATTATGGCATAAGTAGAAACATTTTGAACTGGCTAATTATCCATTTAATAGGGCTAACACTTATTTAATGAAAG
>NW_022103907.1:8334325-8335941 GCF_000313985.2 Echinops telfairi | reverse complement strand
CAAACCTTGCTGTTATAATTGATCAAGTGTTCATAAATGAAAGGTAGAACTACCTTCTTCTACTACCCATTTTGTATTACCTTTGCCCTCAGCAAGCACCTCAGCTGGCCGTGGATTTTTTCCTGGTGGGGTGACCCAGACCTTCATTCCTGAGAGGTCTGTGTCATTATACATGCTGTCAGGGTTGGGTTTCTGTACCTTACCATTCAATTTAATCACAGGGCATGATAACATTAAGAGTTGGCCTGTGGGATCTCATATTCTTCTTTACCTCTATTATGTAACACCGGTCCAATTTCTCCTTGGTAATCAGGATCAATCACACCACTTAGTAGAGTGACACCCTTACTGACCTATTGATCCAAAGGCATGAGAAGCCCAAAGTGACCAGGGGGCATTCTCAGCTGCCAGTTAAGTGGAATCAGTGCTATGTTTCCCAGTGTGAGCGTTCCTTCCTTCGGGACCAGGAACTCCAGGCCTGAAGCACATAGGGTTGCTGGGACAGGAAGCAAAAATGCTGCAAGTGGATCACTAGGAGTAATAGTGAGTGGTACCACTCCAGCTTCCACCCCTTGGTTCCTGGACCCATGACATCTGGCTGTTGGAGACACAGCACCATAAATTAGCCGCTGGTTTAGAGCATATACAGTTTCCTGGAGAACATTGCCCCAGCCCCGCAAGTTGTTACCACCTAATTGTGGCACCGTAATTGTGTCTTTAGGAGCTCATTCCATCATTCTTTCAAGCCAGCAGCTTCAGGATGATGAGGAACATGATACGACCAGTGGATTCCATGGGCGTGGGCCCATTGCCGCACTGCATTTGCTGTGAAGTAAGATTTTTGATCTGAAGCAATGCTTTGTGGGATGCCATTCCGGTGGATGAGGCATTCTGTAAGTCCAGGAATAGTAGTTTTGGTAGAAGCATCGCATACAGGGAAGGCATATCCATATCCAGAGTAGGTGTCTATTCCAGTAAGAACAAAGAGCTGCCCCCTCCATGATGGAAGTGGTCCTATGTAATCAACCTGCCACCAAGTTGCTGGTTGATCTCCCTGAGGAATGGTCCCATATCTTGGACTTAATGTTGGATTCTGCTGCTGGCAAATAGGGCACTCAGCAGTGACAGTAGCCAGCTGTGGTGAGTGGAAATCCATGGTGCTATGCCCATGCATAACCTCCATCCCTGCCACCATGTCCACTTTGTTCATATGCCCACTGGGCGATGACAGGAGTGGTGGAAGAAAGAGAAGGACCAGTCTCCACAGCGCGTGTCATCTTATCCTCTTGATTGTTAAAGTCCTCCTCTTCAGAGATAACCCTTTGGTGAGCGTTCACATGAGATACAATTACCTTTACTTTCTTGGCCCATTCAGAGAGGTCTATCCACATACCTCTTCCCCACACCTCTTTGTCACCAATTTTCTAATCATGTTCCTTCCAATTCCCATCCAGCCTAGCCATTAGCCACAGTCCATGACTCAGTATACAGTCTCACATCTGGCCATTTTCCCTTTTAGCCAAACTGAACGGCCAGGTGCATTTCTTGAGGTTCTGTCCATTGGGAAGATTTCCCTTCACCACTGTCCTTTAGGGAGATCCCAGAAAGGGGCTGTA
>NW_022103907.1:8321255-8331550 GCF_000313985.2 Echinops telfairi | reverse complement strand
TGGTGAGGGTGTCTGCCAGGTGCTTTCAGTAATATCTCCCTCAGGCAATGCTGCCGATGCAGCCCCACCTGGCATTTCAGCGTGAACAGTTTGGTTCATCTGCTCAGATGTAGGTTGTTTTATTGAGAGTGAATTACTACCTTCAGCTGGGAGGGGTGGATCTATTGACTGGGGTGGGTCAATTGTTTCTAGGGGCTCAATATCCTCCTCTTCTGGATCATCAGCCCATATGTTCCCATCCCATGTTTCAGGGTCCCAACTTTTTCTAATCAATGCCCTCACTTTGATATCAGATACTGCTCTAGATCTGCAATTCAGCTGAGGTTGGAATTCAGCGACTCATAATGAGTCTCTGGACCTGGTTCTCAGCAATGTCAGCTCTATTATGAGAGGAGAGAAGGCGCTCCTTTGTAGCACAGGCGGAAGCTCTCAAATCTGTTAGTCTGCACCTGAGGCGTGCTTCTGAGGCTCCGAGCCCATCCTTTTCCTTAATCACACTTTCCATTGTAAGAAGGACCAGCCAACCTGCTTCCCTATACTTGTCATCCTGACAAAACTCCTGGAAAATATCAAAGATAAAATCACTCAGAGCCTCTCCTTTATCCAGCACCTCATCTATCGGTGGTGATACTGTAGATATTAAGTTTGCTATTTCACACCATGGATTAGTAAGAGTATCAGACTTATCCATGCTTTTGGGCATAGAAGTAGCATTATTAGTGCTGTTAAGACTAATCAGGCTGGAGATCCAATTTAAGAAGCCCAATATTTATGATTTTATTTCTCTAGAAACACTCTGGGTATCAAATGTGTTAGACAGGGTTCTCTAGAGAAAAAAACCAGAATGCTAATAATTTTATATATATTTATACAGGTAGATAGATATATGACATAAGAAATAAACAGTTAATTAAATTATAATGTAGTACAAATGGCTCAGTGTAACTCACTCCCGTGAGACAGCTGTGAGACACTGGCAGTCCTTCATATCTTGAGGGCCACCGGGTAGTCCTCTGCAGAGCAATTCAGGCTATCTGGGCACAGGCAGCAAACAGCAAGGCAGGTCACCAACAATCAGCCAGATGACAGGGTCCAACGGTCCCCAGCTCAAGAGATGTAAATTCCAATGGTGTGGCAAAGTTGGTCTTGAAGGAACCTCAAATGAAAGCAACACAGTCCATGGGTTAGGTGTCCCACAGGTAGTGTAGCTTGCAAATTGAGGCACAGAACAAGCAAGGCAGCCACCCACTGATCCAATGATCAAAGAGCAAGAGCCAAGAAAGGCGAGGCTCACCGAGCGATTTATCTCTCCACCCTTCAATTAATCCCACATGTGTTTATTGGCCAGCTTGGCACAATAATCTAACTACCACAATCACTGAAGAAGCACTGTGGGATGCATAAAAACATTTTTAACATAACCATAAGAAGCCTTGATGGCATAATGGTTACCCATTGGGTTGTTAGCTGCAGGGTCAGCTGTTGGAAATGACCCCTCATCGGGAGGGACACAGGTCTATCTACTCCATCAGGGCTATCTGTACTACTCTATAGGAAAGATTTATAGTGTCAGATCTCACAGGGGCAGTTCCACTCTGTGGAACTCTAAAATTTTACATTCCTGTGGCATCTCTATGACCCTGCATTGACTCGATGGCAGTGGGTTTGGTTTTTCATTAACATAAAAATAGATTAATAATAATATGTTAGGCACACTAAAAAGTAGCATCAGTTGGTTATTATGACATTATATGTACCTCGTATTTTTAACATAATAGATTTTAAAGGAGTTGGTACCTAAGCATGGGTTGCATATAACAGATGTTTGCAACCTGGGAAGGCCTAGAGTATGAGGGTAAATCAAAAAGTTTGCTCCAAAATCTCACTCTGTTTGCTTAGTCCTGATAAGTCAATTCTAACTCATGGCGAACCATTGGACCTCAGAACCACACTTCCTCATCCTGCCCCGCCCTCATGATTATTGTATGTGAGGCCATTGTGGCCACCGTGATGGCATTTCATCTTGCCGAGGGTCTTCCTTTTAGTGTTTGTGGATCCTCAACTTTAGCAAGTCGGGTGCCCGTTCCCAAGGATTGGTCTCTGCTAAAACATGCTCAAAGTACATGAAATGAAGTTTGTCATCTCCACTTCTAAGGTCACTCTGGCAGTACTTCTTCCAAGACAAATGTGTTTGTTCTTCTGGCAATTGGTATAGTCAATAGTCCTCACTAACACCAAAATTCAAAGGCACCATCCTCTGGGTTTCGCTATTCATTGTCCAGCTTTCACCCGCGGGTGATATGATTAAGAAAATAACAAGGCTTGAGTCAGGTACTCTTAGTCTCCAAATTAGTACGTTTACTTGAAGGAGATCTTTCAGAGTCGAATTATCCAATGTGACATGTTGTTTGATTTCCTGGCTGCTCCTTCCATGGTAGTTGATTCGTTTGAAATGAAATACTTGACAACTTCTGCCTTTTCTCTGTTAATTGGTACAGTTGTGAGAAATGTTTTTTCTTTCTTTCAGATCTGAAGAATAGCCTTCATAATTAAGTGCTCCAGTCCTTCTTTCCTCCTGCACACCGGGTTGTGTCATCTGCATAACACCAATTGGTCGTGGATTTTCCTCCAATCTTGATGTAGTAATCTTCTTCCGATTCTCCCACTGATAGGATTATTTCCTCAGCACACCAGGAGACAAAATTGGCTTGATGGTAGTGAGTTCATCTGCCCGGAATACATTGAATAGACTGTGACCCTCTCAGCCCTGCGGTGTCGGAACATGTGCATTCACCTGCTCAATTACAATCACTTTCATGCTCCCCAACCTTGATTTGTGCCCTGCCTTCCAAGTATGTTTTCTGTGGTGTGGGTTAGAGGCAAGTGTAGAGATGCTATGTCACCTCATGGTTTCCCTTTCTTCTCGCTGAAAGTCAGGACCACCAGGGGCCAGTTCCACAGGCATCCTGCAGGGCAGCTCAGAACCCGGGGTTCTTTTGAGGAATCCATTGTCATGATTCCTTCCTCCGAACCACCAGGTCTCTATTCTTTCAGGACATTACAGAACTCAGGCTCTTGTCGCCTCCACGTTTTCAATCATTCTGCATGAAGGAGGTTTCATAGAGCCTGTGGATACACAGTCATATCGATGGCAATTTCATCAATATTTTGCCCAAAGAATGTCATCGGAAAATTACTAAATTAAAACTTTACATTCCTGTTTGAGTTTTGACTCAGTGGTGTCTTGTGAAAATTACCAAACCATTTGTCACTTGTTTTCTCTCTAAACTGTATGCCAAATGCTTTAAGGTTTTGTTCATCTCCAGAAGGCATCAATGGTACAGCCTGTGGAAGGTGCAGCAATAGGCCCTGTGTTTACAAGTAAAAAGTTCTGAAGTCAGGCAGCCATACTTCACAAACTAGTTCAAGGATATAACACATTCAGTAGATTACTTGGAAGACACGAAGCTCAATTTTAGTCTATACAACAGACAAATGTATATTTCCTAGCGTTAACGTGGGGATCAAACAGGGTTTTGCATGTGAATCACTATACCTGGGTTCTGATGTTGTATACAAGTGCAGTAAGCAATAGATGGCAAAATTGCTGTTCCAAGCCTTTTCTGACTTTCCATTTTCCAGTACCATGATACTCGTTTTCACCCTTGCACAGGTCATGGCCTCTCCATTCTGTTTTGTGCTTGGGTATATTACTTTGGTTTTCCTTCACTAGTCCAACCACTATCATTGACTCAGGGGCCCCTTGGCTAACCCTGTGTTATATATATGCCATTTCTCTTCTGGCTTGCCCAATGCAAAAGGTTCTAAAATATTAAATCCACTTCCTTCCAAGCTGCTAGAAATTATGTGCCATTGAACTCAAATGTGTTAAGTGTGTAGTTTCCAAAAATCAGGCAAATTTGAGGAACAAAAAGAAATTCTAATAATCCATGAAGGCATCTAGTATAAACCAACATTCTCCCAGGAAATCACATTTGACCATCCTACTCATAAGCAAAGCTGCTTTTGAAATTTTACTTGGAAAGCACAGTGCAATGCATTTCCTCATTGCCATTTATCATGCAAGGCCTTGCAAATTGTTTCATTTTCTAAAAAGTGCTGATTGGTATGGTTTCTGCATGCTCATGTCAGCTCGATGTAGTAAAATGGGAACTGGCTCCATGCCCCAAATGCTTGCAATCAAAAGATGCAGGTGATAGTTTCCACAGCAGAAAACCCAAAGGAAATATAAGGCCAGGTAATAACTGGCTCTGTGTGCTACCAAATCTCATCAACCATGTTGACAGTGAGTTTTATAGTGATTCATTTAGTTCTCTAAATAAAGATTGATGCAGATGACCACAAATCAATTCCCCTAGTTTTGCTTACCAAAATACAAACCACGCCAAACTCCTGACTGACGGCAGCAGCAACAGCAGCAGCAATGAATCTGAATCACGTACCAAGTAGCTTTGGCCAGTGCAGCTTCTCTGTGTTTAATTTAAAATGGCAAAGCAAGGGTAAAGAAATCAATAGGCTCTTCTTGAACCCTTCTGTAATGTTTGTAAAGTAACCGGGTGCTGGTGCTGGCAGAAGTTCCCATTATGTCAATGAACATTCATTAAAGAGAAATTGTATGTTAAGCACCAGCCTCATCATAGAGGACCCTGCCCTTTGTTAGTGATGGAGGAAAAGGGCAAACACCTAATAATATCTATAGCGTGCACTTCTTTTGCTCAGTAGAGAATAGATACTTTTCCCTAGAAGTTATTCATGTATTCATTTTACTTTTTAAATCACAATAATATGGAAAATTAGGACAATGTGTGTATAGCATTATGAAGATTAAATTCAAAATCTTCATAATGTGGGAAAAGAATTGCAATCTTTTGAATAGTTCTTTCCAATAGTTCTTATAGGATCTTGAATGTACCTTGAATGGTTTCTATTCTTTTACTTCAGTTACAGTATATTTCATGGACCCAAATATGGTGTCTTCCTGAGTATTTTCATGTGCTTCAGAAGTAACTGGCTGATGTCAATTTGATCCAATTCTTAGTGCTGCGCAGAGCATCAGAATACTTTGACTTTTTGTGTCCTTGATCCCTCAATCACTGGGGCAGCACTGGTAACATGTCCTACAACAATTGTGAATTTGTTTATTTTTCCTGACTTTTTTCTCAGTTTTTATCTGATGCATTTTTGCATTCCATTGCTAGATACATACATGTTTCAAATTTCTGTATGCATTTTTGGACATGACCTCCTTTTCGTTGTGTAATGTTTCCCTATACCAATATTTCTGGTCATTTCAGCTTTTTCTAATATTAATTATTTCAATTCTGTGTATGTGACTGTTATTCAATAATCCCTCATTAAAAAACAAAGCGAAATAAAAACTCACTGCTGTCAAGTCATTTTCAGTTCAAATTTTCATATTTAATGTTGTCTTGAGAACTACTGTTCATCGTCTGGGATTTTGTATAGGACAATTGATTCTGAAGAAAATCGATGTTTAATGTAAGGCCACGTGTTACTCTCATCAGGAGTGGGCTGTGTTTGAGGCTTACTGTAGCCGGGTAATGTACGTGAAAACTAAGAAAAAGCCAACTTGTTCCAGTTGCTTTCTTTTGCTCCCCTGATGAATTTGAAATTTCCTTTATGATTTCTTTACCTTCCCAGTTTGTTTCTTGAAGCTTTTCCCACTGAAGTGCTTATTATTATGCTTTTAGATTCATTAGCATAATAGCAAATTGTAAGGACAATTTCATGTGTACCGGGTGGAACTGTGACCACCCAGAATAAAAGCAGGCAACAAAGAAGGCATATGCTGTTTACTTCGGTGGGACTAGCTACTGAACGTATCATAGCGAGCAGCAGAACATTGTCAAAGTATAATCCACAATAATCTGTGAATGGAGTAAAACCAGCAGAAGTACAGCTTGAGGGACCTTCGTTAGCTGATAGGGCGTGGCTCAAAATGAAAAGAAATCACTACAATCATAAATTAATCATTGGAACTTTGGAGGTACAAAATATGGAGTATCTAGGAAAATAGGAAGTTGTAAAATATGAAATGGAACACATGCATATCTATATTGGTAATTATTTGTGAGTGGAATGCAAACATTGGAAAGAACAAGGAAGGGAACCTAATTGGAAAATATGGTCTTGGTGAAAGAAATGCATTTGGAAATCACATAATAGAGTTTTGCAAGCCTAAATAGTTCGTTGAATTACCTCTTTACACAACACAAATGGAGATTATGCATGTGGATTTCTCCAAAGCAATACACAGAAATCAAATTAACTAAATCTATGGTTAAAGACAATGGAGAATCTCAATATCAGAAGCTTAAATGACCTCACAGGTGGTCTAGAACAGACCACCAATTACTCACATGTAAGGTCAGATTGAAGCTGCAGACAATGAAAACACATCCACTAGGAGCCCAAATATGACCTGCAGGAGACCTCACTTAAATCTTGAGGGAATCTCAAGACGTGATGCATTGAATACTAGTGTCAGACACTTTATGAGGTATGGGCTATCAGCAATATAATTCATGAAGAAAGCAAAAGGTCGTTATAAAGAAGAAAAACTTCAAAGTGGATGTCAGAAAAGACACTGAAACATCATAAGAGAAGCTTTGGCAAATGGAAGAAATGAAGAGGTCAGAGAGCTGAGCAGACTATTTTAAAGGGCAGCTCTAGAAGAAAAAGTAAAATATTATAATGATGTGTGCAAAGACCAAGAGTTGGGAAATCAAAGGGCAAGAACATATTCAGCATCTCTGAAACTTAAAGAACTCAAGAAGACAGTCTAGCCTAAAGCTTCAATATTGAAAGATTCTATAGACAAAATAATGAGCATTGCAGGAAGCATCAAAGGACGATGCAAAGGATACGCGGAGACATTGTACCAAACACCATAGTCAACATGCAACCATATGCAGAGGTAACATATGGTTGAGAGTCAGTAGTACTGCAGGAAGAATTCCAAGCTGAACTGAGAATATTAGATTAAAACAAGCCCCCAGGAACTGATGGAATAATAATTGAGACATATCAACAAGCCAATGAAACACTGGGGCATTAACTCGTCTATGCCAGGAAATTGGAAAGACAGCTATTCGAGCAATTGCCTGGAAGAGATCCATTCCTAAGAAAGGTGACCCGGCAAAATGCTCAAATTATAGGACGATATCACTGATATCAATTACAGAGAAAACTTTGCTGAAGATTACTGAACAACCATTACATTAGTCCATTGAAAGAGAGATTCACAAGGCTTATGTGGGATGCAGAAAACAATATGGACGCAGAGAATACCAGACAGGTGTTTACTTGTGCTTTATTGACTATATAGTGGCATTTGACTGTGTGTTTTATAACAAATAATGCACAATGTTGAGAAGAATTGGGGATGGGCTCGATCATAAAACTATTTGGCAGGCTTGTGCAGGTCAGGGTAGGCAGTGCTTATTGTGCAAAGAGTTGCTATGACTGGGAATTGATTCTATGGCACTTGAAACAACAACAATGCTCAAGGTCCTAGTCATTTGAAAATAGGTCTATCCATTATGGTAAAGAGAATGCTGACATAGGATATATGCTAAATAAATATTTTTGATCTACCAAAACAGGTTGAACAAGAGAAGAGAGAGAGCGAGATGGAAAAATATACAGGAGATGATACACGGAGCTTTCCCAGGAAGCAGGAAGCAGAAACAAACAAGGGTCTTCTTTCAGAGTTCCCAGAGAGAAAGCCTTTGTGGGGAGGTGGCATTCCGCTTTGAATCCTAATCTCCTGAACTGTGGCCACATAAACCTCCTTTTGTTAAAGCCACCCACTTGTGATATTTGTATTATAGCAGTACTAGATAATGAAGGCGTTTGCTATAAAATTACCCTTCACTAAGACAAAGAAACAAACAACATAATAGCTTGGATGCGCTTGGATATTAATTAGATTACGTAGTACATCTTGTGTGCAGCATTTACTTCTACTCAACACAATTGTACGCTAATACGTTCCAAATTGTTTAATGAGGAATATTATGGAAGCCAACACTTTTCTTTTAACTTATTTAACTCATATACTGTACTTTCCTTCAATATCTTTCTTTTTTTTTAAATCATTTTATTAGGGGCTGATACAACTCCCATCACAATCCATACACACATCAATTGTGCAAAGTGCATTTGTACATTCATTGCCCTCATCATTCTCAAAACATTTCCACTCCACTTAAGCCCCCGGCATTAGGTCCTCATTTTTCCCCTCCCTCCCCGCTCCCCCCTCCCTTATGAGCCCTTGATAATTTATAAATTATTATTTTGTCATATCTTGCCCTGTTCGACGTCTCCCTTCACCCACTTTTCTGTTGTCCATCCCCCAGGGAGGAGGTCACATATCGTTCCTTGTAATCGGTTCCCTCTTTCCAACACACTCTCCCTCTACCCTCCCAGTATCGCCACTCACACCACTGATCCTGAAGGGATCATCAATATCTTTCTATTCTTAATTTTGATCCCTTTGGTTTGCATAGCTAACTCTTCTGATACATGCCACATGATTCCCGTTCTTAGTGTTACACGCTAAAAGGAATTTCATTTGATACCATCCTCTTTACCTTGAGAAGTTAAATGCCAAGTGTGAGAACAGTACACTCTGCAAATCTGAACAGTTGGAAAGAATTCTTGTAAATTCCGATTTTTTCTGTACTTCAATATTCATGCATTCTTCCCTGGGTATGTCTTCTCTGCAATTGATTTTAATCAATTTGCTTATTCTCTTAGGACAATCTATAAAGATATTTTGTTGAATTCCAATCCCTTTCTACAATTGCTTTCTGATGAGATTCTTACAAGCGTGACACCAGGAAGATCGTTTGAAACGCCTTTATATAGGGGAAACTTTTATTATCCTTGATTCTTAGAGGTAAGAACTTTTTTAACCGATGTGGATGAATTAATCCTTAACATTTAAATAAAAACATTGCAATGCAGTAAACTCTAAAGTTGAATGCCTATGAAGAAAATGCTTAAATGCAACCATAGTGCCACATATGAAAATCAAAGAAGAAACAAATATCTTGTATAATTTTACAAATTAGAAAGTTTAAGTATAAATATTTGTTTCAATGTTGCTCTCATTTTTTATACTTAAGACTATCACATAACAATAAATTGAACATTACATTTTAATTACATTATAGCATAATATTTCATCTTACTTTAGAAATTCATGTGCTTTTACTGCTTTTTCATGGGCTGAGTAAGGTCTCATCACTATTGATGTTCGGGGATACATCATCAATGTGGGGAAATTAGATGTAGTCAATTAATATGACCCATCTAGCTATAACTCCTTATGTAATTTATTATGATTCTTGGCCCTGTTCCTGTGACTCTAATCTGAAATATGAATGTCTTACTTAGACTATGGCCGTGATAACATCTTTCTTGATTTTAGAGCATGCGGTATCCTCTTGGTTTTCTCCCATTGGCTACCTCTTGATTTATGTACGGGCCCTTCATGAGCACAGTGAAATGTTCTGTGATTCTCATTCTTTGCAATGGTATTCATAATTTTATGAGATATAAAATATTTTAATTATACGTACAGTCTATTCCTTCTCCTTAAGATGCTTAAGAAATATGAGGTGAATATTTTTAAAGATTTCCCTCCCCAAACTAAAAAGAATATCATTGTGAATTATGTTAAGGTTTACATTAAATAACCAATCAAGTCTCCCATTGTCTTTAGCAGTTTCCATTGCATTTGTCCCTGTGTTGGCTTGGATATTTTTTTCCCTTCATCCAAATAACACTTATCTACCCTGTTGTTTGAGATTTTTCCCTACCTCTTCTCCTACACCAGGTAACCATCAAAGTTTGTTTCTTTAAATGTGAAAAAAATCTTGAATATTTATTTTAATCATAGTGGGCTCATATGATAGTTTTTTTCCTTAGACTAATTTCACACAACATAATGCCTTCCAGGTTCAGCAATGTCATGATGCGTTTCACAAATCCGTAGCTATTTTTCAATATTCAGTTGTGTGTTCCATTAGTGGGCATTTTGTTTGCTTCTATCCTTTTGCTATTATGAGTAGTGCTGTGATGAACATATGAGGAGATAAAAAAAACCTGGAATTTTGTTCTACCTATGTATCTAAATTTTATTACAATAAACTTTATCACTTTCAAAATACTCTCCACTACACTTAATATAGTTATCAAATCTGTGATTCCATTCTTGGAAACATTTTTCAAATTCATCTGTTGGG
>NW_022103907.1:8318111-8319780 GCF_000313985.2 Echinops telfairi | reverse complement strand
AACAAAACAACAACAACAAAAAACAACGACAAAAAAGAAAAGCCTGTAAATAGTTCAGAGTCTGTCTCTTGACCTTTAGGAATGTTTTTCAGTCTAGTCTGATGGAGTGCCGGGCCCTGACCCCAAAGTCTATTTTTGGTTTTCCCTATGGACTTCATTGCTCTGTTCCCCTTGCTGTTCTGTTGCACACCCTCTGAACCTAAATAGGAAGCTTGATTAACAATCTGACCTGGTGGAATGAACTCTGAATGCACTAGCTGTGGACATTTTCATCCTTTCAGGAATTTGATGGACATCCAAAACAAAGTTTGTCATCAATCAACATTTCACCTTTTTTGAAATGACAAAACCACTTATATATTTGAGTTTTCCTATAGTGCTGTCCTTGTAAGCTATGTTCAACATCACAATAGTTTCTGTGGCATTTTTTTTTTCCAAGCACGAAACAAAATTTCAGTGCTACACACTGTTCTCTTAAACTGGCCATCACACAAAAAAGAGGTTCAATCAAAACTGCTTTAACAAAAAAAATTCACTGTGACCAGAGAGAACCTTCCCAGATGACAGCATTGGGTGCACTAACTCAGAGTGAGTTGCCCCAAGCTGGCCTAGCGAGAAAAATGCGTACTATGAAAGCTCTACTACACCCAGTGTAATTTGGTTTTTTGGGGGATCCCCCCTTGTAGATGTGCCTATAGCTGTTTATGTTACTGCTTATATATCTTTATAGGATATATACCAGGTAGGGAGATTACTGAGTCATGCAGTATTTTTATTCTCTTTATTTGAGAAAGTACCACATAAAGTCACTATAACATTTTACAATCTCACCTGGGGTGTATGAGCTGTCAGTTTTTTACACACCCTCTAGAACATTTGTTAGTTTTTGTGTGTGTGTGTGTGTTTTAACTTTGCTATCAATAATGGTACAAGGTGGTATTTATTCCAGGTACTATAAGAAAAAGCTTTATGTCAATAAGTAATCTTATATCTAAAGAAGCCATTTCATCCCAATCCAACTCCATTCCACAAGTTGGATGCAAGTCAGGTTGCTTATGTTAGTCTGGGTAGACCAGAAAAACAAATTCATAGATACTCACATGTGTATAAGAAAGAACTTTATATGCAAGAGCAACTGAACATTGAGAAAATATCCCAGCCCAGTCCAGATCAAGTCTATAAGTCTGATATGTCTTATAACTGATACCAATTTATATGTCTGATACCAATTTATAAATTCCTCCTCAGACTCACAAAACACATGCAATGATGCCAAATGTAGGACGATTACAGGCCAGTGTGTGGAAAGCCTTGTGGATCCAGTGGAGGACTGTGCATCTCAGCACTGGCCGGGGTCCTCACTTGGCTTCTCTAGCTCTGAGACTCTGGCTGCCATCAGCCTGTCTCCATGGGGCTTGTCAACTGCATTGTCCCCCAGGGAGTGAGCCTGTGTCCCTCCTCAAGGGAGCTATTTATCTCCTTAGCACCTCCCAATGAGGTAATCAACATGCCACCTGATTGACAGGCTAAACCCCACCCCTTCACTCTTAAGCCTCTCAAATTGGCAACAGATATGTAACTCCCACAGTGTTGTTCAAACTCACATAATTGCAGGCTTATGACTTAGAAAAAAATGTATCGGGAACCAGGAAGAAAATAGACCAATATT
>NW_022103907.1:8310848-8317154 GCF_000313985.2 Echinops telfairi | reverse complement strand
GGGTGTTTCTTGTTATCTTGAGTCATCGCCCATAAGAAAATGATGATCCCAAATGCTCCATTCGCACAAGCTCTACTCCATTCCTGTCACCATGGTTGCCTCTACTCTGAGAAAGAAGTTCTTCCTCAACCCAGTTGGAGTGCCCTCTGACCTAAAGGCTCCATCCTTTAACACTACCTCCAAAAACACTGTTTTCAGGTTATTAGGTCTTCAGTATCTCACAAGGTTTCAAATGCATGCATAAAGTTTGCGGTGGTTAGTTCCTTCAAAGTGGAAAGCCAAGCTCTTCCTTTTTGGTTGTCTGTTCTTAGCCTGGAAGATCTGCTCAACCCTGTTCGTTTTGGGTGACCCTGTTGGCATTTGAAATACCAGTGACATAGTTTCCAGTATCACAGCCACATATAAGTCACCCCAGTGCTGGCAGATACGTGGTGGTACACTGCCATATAAACAGTAAATAGGATGGCCACAATGAACAGGGTTAACTATGGTTGCCATCTCCTGGTTATAAAATAAGTCATCTTAGAAGCAGGGTCAGGGGATATCACTATCAGTAAGAAAGTGCCTGTTTTGAGTCCTGATCCCCCTGTGCATTGAAACTCCATGATCCGGAAGAACAGCTTTGGTACAAGAGGAGCAGCAACAGAACCAGGATCCACAGCATGAGACTTCCCAGTCCTCAGATGATATAAAGCTGGATGCTTTGGCTTGTGCAGTAGGGTTTCTTGGGGGACGTAATTGAGGGATTGTGTTTGCTGAGGCATGGAGATGGAGCTGGGTACTTACAGTGGTAGAGGCCTATAGCTGACTGTCATACCATGTGGCTGAGGACCAGAGAGACATCTGCTTATTGGTATGGCAGAGGCAAAACTTTCCTGCCTCAAAAATTTTATCTTGAACATCTGTCATTAAATTTTAACCTTTTAGTTTCCCTAATACAACTCATAATCTTGAGCATCATTTGTGGGTTCTATGAAGCTATTGCAATCTATTATTGAGTCCAGTCACAGATAAGCGTTGTGGAAAGGAGAGCTAGTGTCAGATTTGTGGTCCTATGTCACTCAAAGACTATAGGGCTATTTTGTACAAATTAGTTCTTGAAATGAAGAATGAAGGCGATGGAAATGAAAATATACTGAAAGGGAAGGATGAGGGAGAAAACATTTGATTTTCAAATCACAAAGTTCAGTGTGTATTTGGAATTTTAATATAGATTAAGATTCAAATCCTTTAGCAAAAGTTCTATTGGAAGAGGGTAGGAAGCAAACAAATCATTAAAATCACCACCAATATAATCAGAAAAGGGGGGAAATTTAAACTTAGTTGCATATAAAAATAAAGAGAAGTATCTTTCTCTCCTTTCCTTGTTTGAAATTCATTATGTTCTTAAAATGTTATTCCCTTGCATGATTTACAATAATTTTGTAACACAAGAATGTAGAAATGCTAAGAGAAATAAAGTAGAAACAATTTCTAAAGCAATAATCTACGTCATAATGAAAAACATAAAATAGAAAAGTCCTGAAACCATTTGAGTGGCAATTCATAAACTTTATAGGTAACATCTACTTGAAGAAATCTTTCTAAAAACATTTTACATCTCTTAATGCTTCCATCTGCTGCAGAATTTTCAAGTTGCTACTGTGCAGTTGTACAAAGAATGTCTAGAATTTTTTTTAATATGTGACTTACACTGTGGTAGGAAATTACCTGTTGCCAAGGTTCATTGATCGTGCTTGGTGGGTCAGTAGGTCATGGTTTCAGGACTTAAACCATAATGGTAATTTGTAATAGGCTCTCTTTGCACTTCCAGCATGGTTCTGGGTCAAAAGCATCATTATCGTTTACTTCAAGTTCATCCATGTTTTGCCCTGCCACTTTCACATTGATAAATCCCGTCTTCAAAATAGAAAGTGGTATTTAACCAATGAAATATATATATGGCACTATATAAAAAGGTTTAAGAAATCATTCATATAAGTAGAGCTAAAACTTTTCAAATTTAGTCCCTTTAATTTACACGGACACAGAATACACAGACAGAAACCCTAAAAATACAGAAACTATAAACTTAATATATTAAATAAATTCTTGAGATTGTTTTTAAAAGTCAAGTGAGATTTATACGAAGTTGTAATTTAGCTTCCCTGAGCTTGGTTTAAGTTTCCTCAGCTTTAACTTGAAGTTACATAGGCGCCAGTTGACTGTTGGCTTTGTTCTGAGTGATGACATTAAGTTGTCCATCATCCTTTTTCACAGATGTAATTCATTTGATTTTTGTGCATCCCATCTGACTCTGTCATATGCGATGTCATTATTTATGTTATGTAGCATAAACTTGTTTGCAATATGCTTTTTTGCTGCTCCTCTGCTTTAAGAAGCATGATGATTCTCTTTTCTCAGAACTAGTGGCTTCAGATATGTCCAAAGACTGCGAGATGAAGTGTCACCGTCTTTAAAACTAGGGAGCATGAGCTATTTACATGTACAGATTTGTTCTTTCTTTTGCTAGTTCTTGGTGTATTAAACAATCCTTGCCAACACCATGATTCAGATGCATCATTTCTCCAAGTCATAGGCCAGCAATTGCATGGATCTGAAGGTCAGCTCTAGCTAATGTCAGTCTTTCCATGGACTTGAGTTGATAGAACGTTTTTTCTTATACATTCAAGTATCGCTGGGTTTGCTTCTCTAGGAAACTCAGCGTAACACAAACATATCCTGCATTCGACGGCCACTTCTGAATCGGACATGACCTTCTGACACCCGACTGCAGATATTTTCAAGTCTCTTCAGGACAGGTTGACTTGCATGTGATTCACAACGGTCCCCTCAACTTTGAGGAGCCAGCTGTGTCACAGGTACAATTAGAGTTCTTTTCAACTGCAGGGACTCATTTTCTGGCAGTATAGCAGCCAGTACTCTGATGTTATGAATAAACTTGCCAATGACACATTTTGAATAAATAGATCACCTCATTTTTTTTTAATTCATCTTAGTCTAGGAGTTATTGTGAAAACTGTATACCATGTGTATCTCTGCTGGTATTCTCATATATTTGAAATACTTCTGGCATACCTTCCAATATCACAGCAACATGCCAGGTACCCGGGCATGACAAAGTGACAGACCAGTTGTTGCTATCCTATATGCCCATGAATCTCAAGCCAATTCTCACTCACAGCCACTCTCAGGAAAGATTATAAGAGCTTAGACTTTGAATTGTATGGTACACAGCCGTCTCCTCCTTATATGGAGCCATAGTTGACACACTTGTCAAAAGGCAGGTCAGCAGTTCAAACCCACCAGTCAGTGAGTTTGTGAGAGAGAAATAAGGCAGCCTGCCTCCATTGAATATTTACAGCCTCAGAAACCCTAAAGGGGGAATTCTGCTCAGGTCCCTATGGCTGCTATGAGTCAGAATCCACTTGACAGTGCCGGATCCCACGGGGGTCATCTAAGTGGAACTTCCAGTTGGCTTTTCTCTCATTTTGTCTACATGACCGCTTTCTGTCTGTTACAAGCCAGTTTGTACTTGAACTACTTCAAAATAGCAGAGGCAGCCAAACCTAGGCCTGTGTGATTTCATTCACGCCTTTCTATGTGAAGTTAAGAAATGTCTAAGTTAATTTTACTGAGATTCTGTCTTCTATTGTGACCTCCAGCCACCACATAAGAAGCTCTATAGAAGTTACTTTAATCTCACAATGTCATGTCAATCTTTGGACTTTATGTACTGGTGCTTTTACAACTTATCATCTTTCACAATGTTTTAGTAAATTCTGAACATCCATAAAATTAGCCTAAGCAATGATAGCCTTAAAAAAAAAAATCTCAAATTCTCCTCACGGTGAAAGACTGGCGACTGGTGTTTCAACAAAAGGTCTCTTTACCTATGTTGTCATGGGTCCTGTCTAGCAGGAACTTGCATAGCTACTTTTTAAATGATGATACAAAACCAACGATCATATATGATAACCATTCCTATGACTTCCAGGGAGTAGACAGCACATATTTTGCTCACTTCTTAGTTTACTTACCCTGTAGCAATCTATCTACAATCCTGATGGTTTACTTTTTTTTTTTTGAGGTACATGAGAGGGGAAGAGAACACAGAAATTACATAAAGCAAACCAACGCAATGAGATTTAGTCTTGTTTACAAACGTTCAGGGAAGAAATCTTTCATTGAGTATTTGGAAGTGCTAATTTCGCAACCTTTTTTTCAGCATTGGTAATAGTGGCCACACTGGAATATTTGCTGTTTACTGAGACTTTGTTTGTCCCAGGCACAGTGCTACGTGTATTATAAAATTATCTTACGTAGCTTCATAAATACATTTTAAAGTTTGCCAGGTTATCAAGAAAAGAATACCATGGGTTCCTGGAGGATGGTAAAGTATTCTAACATGAAAATATATCAGTCTCAGTTGTTTATTTCCTTCCCTTGTGCATTCATTCATCACATGACATTAGCTTCGGATACAGCTTCTGACATCACATGACATTAGCTTCTGGGCTTATACTGTTCTTTCTCCAAACTCCAAATATACCAACCCATAAAGGTCTTAATCATCATTAAAATATTCACACGATCTAACTAAACATTTTCTTAAAGCAATAGACTCTCCTATCAACTGTAAATCTGAGAAAGGTGATTTTCTCTCTGCCAAATTTTGGAACAATCACTCATGTGCAAAACTCCATATATAATAAGGCAATATTAGAATTGTGGGGGTGAAAGCACTTGTGGTTAGTGGACAGAGAGAGATACTGTACATCTTTCCTGGCTTCAGACAGGAAAAATCTTACAGTATTCCTCTCTGCCATATGATGTCGTTATACGATCTCATTCACTTTTCCCTCACCCTGTATTCGTTACGTGAAGAACAAGGGACAATTTCCTGGAAAGGGAACCCTAAGGGCATGTATGAGAGTGGAAAGAAGAGGAGACATACAGGGAAATGAAATCCATTGTAGAGGGGTGGTGATGCATCCCAGAGCTCAGGAACTGAAACCCCGCACAATATGTTCCCCTCACAAAGGCTTCCTGACACAACCAGACTCTACCCCGCCCACTGGCTATGATCCAGTCAAGCTCGCTACTCTTCGGTGCGCAGAAGGCTATGCAGCTAATACTACAGGACTGCCCTACATTTGAATTTTATACTATATGTTTGCTGAGCAGAATTTTTTTCCTTCATTCATGTTTGCCTTCATATAGTCTCATTAAGATACCCAAACAAATGAGAACTCAGAAGTTAAGTACTGAAGAATTGACTAAGGAATGAATTCATTAATAGATTACAAAGTTTGCATTCAAAAAATTGTTAGGTGCTACGGAGCGTGATCTGACTCATAGTGGCCATAGGTGCCACAGAACCAAAGGCCGCCTGTTCTGGGCCATCCAACGACTGTTATAATTGAGTGCATTACGACAGTCACTGTGTCAATCAGCTTCTTAGAAATCTTCCTTTTTTCCATTTTCTACTTTACAAAGAATGGTGTTCTTTCCAATGACTAGTCTCGACTGATAACATTTCCTAATAATGATAGCCAACACATGTAATAGAAGAGCCATATTCATTATTAATGTGAAAAGTAAAATATCTAGTGCCATGGTTACTCATAGGATGATTTAAGGCCTTATTTTTATTTTATTGGTTTCCAAATGGAATAAAAATGTTCTCAATAAAACAAGTACCCTTTAGTTGATTTGTGGTGCTAGTTTTATTTGATGATTCTATATAAAGATATTTAATTTATCCAGGTGAGGAATAAAGTCTCTTGGGTGGGGCGAATGATAAATGTCCTCAGCCATTAAAGGATAGGTTGGAGATTTAGACTCTCTTAGAGGGGGTCTCAGGAGAAAAACCTAGGGAAGCACTTTTGAACAATGAGTCACTGAGATCCCGGTGGAGAGCAGTTCTCTTCTGACACAATGGGCTCTCCAGTGGGAATTGGAGCTTTTTCACTTTTAAAACTTAGCAGCATTCTACAAATATTGACGCAACACAACAGAGTCTAAAAAACAAGGCTGGAGCCTGGCTTTTGGCTTTTCACATCTTGTTTATTTCTGTTCCATTTCATTTCTTGTGATATGTATATAAATAATTCATAGCTTTTTCAATTATTATCATTGGTTTCATATTTATTGAAATAGAGAACTGGCATATAACATCTGGTTATTTTTTATTAAAAATAAGTATAGATGTTATAGTGTGTTTTAAGAAATATGCTATCCAAGCGGCCATCTAGCTCAAGCGGCCATCTAGCTCAGAAGCAACAAAGCCCACATGGAACAACA
>NW_022103907.1:8307510-8309371 GCF_000313985.2 Echinops telfairi | reverse complement strand
ATGCAATGACACATAAAATTATAACTGTACCTAACAGAATAAAACTAAAATGCATGCTACTCAATATGTGCTCATTTACTTCTATAAGTGAACAGCACAACAATATTCTATAGCTAACAATTGCAGTTAAGTGAACACTTACACCATAATCCTGTGAATATATTCCACCACCTACAAACGCTCGTAAGCCAGCCACTTCATGCCTTTATCCGCCCCATTTGGGGGATCCAATTTCTAAACTGCTCACTTACATCAACCCAGTGCTCTAAGGAGACAATCATAGTCTTTGATGTGAAGAATCTTCTTTCCAGTCGGAACCTTGTGAAGTCAACATCCATAAGCAAAGCCAAATCAATGCAACCCAGCCATAAAATCAGGACCAATAATCACCAGTCCACAGGCTCAAAGATCTCTCCATCTGGTCAGGTTCTTCTTAACTCAGTTTGGGCTGCCTCACTAGCCTCACCAGGGTACCCTTCGGTTGCCTCACCTTTAGTCCATGGCACTTTCACAAATTGTGCTAGGCCATGAACTTCAGACCAGTCCACCTGCTCTTGTTTTCTCCTCTAGTCACTATGAACAAGTCCATGGGTGTCAGTGACCAGCCTCAACCTGGTCCTTTACTCCTGCACTTCTCTCACTCCCTCTTAACAAGTGGATCTAGGCGATCACCTGGCAAGCATTTCATCCGGCCTACAGGATCCCTTTTAATGTTTAATCTTATAGAGGAGAATTTCTTCCATGTTCCAAATTTTCCCAACCTCAGGCACAAACCACTAGTTCAAAATTCAAACACCCAGAGTTCCTTTTCCTGCAGTCCGTCAACAGCCTCATAGGCAGATCTCTTCACTTTTGAATGTCCGGAGCACTCAAGACACTGGTTGGGGCTTATCTTTTCAGAGCTTTCTTTGCAGACATGTCCTAACTCATTTAAATTCCAATATAATGTCTCAAGGCAAGTAGGCTTGACTATTATTATTAAATTGAATAATAACTTCTACCAATCGTTATGTTAATAACAATAGGCAGAAGAAAAAAGTATAAACCTAGTATACTCAGATCCTAAACTCAATCTAAAATCATTCAAGTTCAATCCTTATCTATCTTATCTCAATCTTATTCAAACTATTCTATTGATATAAAATATTGCCTTAGGCCTCTGGCTGAATTGCCTCAAGCCAAGGTGGGACTTCTGTGAGCCTTTTTTATTTCAGCCATTTTCATGAAGCAGCATGGTCTCAGAGAAGTTAAAGAGTAGATTTTGCCGCCTGAGCTCAAAATTCACATTTATCACAAGCATTTTCACCATTTGAAACAGGATTAACCAGAGACAATTTATGGGAATCAAAACGTTAAATTCCCCTATTCTTTCCAGAACATAATCCAGTAAACTGCATGGCCATATCTGACCTCAGGCTAGCCAAAAAGGACTCTCATGAGATAGAGTTCAAAGAAGCATCCACTTTTCATCTTTATGATTTGTCTCTCTAGTACCCCACTTCAAGGGTACCATAATATATTAGTCCATTTAGACTAGAGAAACAAACTCATAGACACTCATATGTGTATAAGAGCTTTATATAAAAGAGGAATTGGATATTGAGAAAACATTCCAGCAAAGTCTGGATCAAGTCTATAAATCCAATATTAGGCCATATGTCCAATACCAGTCAATAAAGTCCTTTTTAGACTCACACAACACTTACAATGACACTGAATGCAGTAAATTCACAGGCCAGCGGGTGTGGATCTAGTGGCAGTGGAAGCATCTCAGTGCAGACAGTGGTCTCCACGTGCCTCCTCCAGCTCCAGGGCCCTGGCTTCATCAGCATAGCTCCATGTGGCTTGTCAACAGGAGTGC
>NW_022103907.1:8306278-8307410 GCF_000313985.2 Echinops telfairi | reverse complement strand
TTGTGCCTCCAACTGGGGACATCAAGATGTGACCTGATTGACAGGCTAAACTCCACCTCTTCATTCTTAATAGTCTTCAGTTGTCACCAGATTATATAACTACCATACCAGGTCAGGTGATAGACAACAACTCAAATCCCAAGAGCCAAGGTCATGCAATGAGGCAAGCCAAGGGCAGAGTCCAGAGCCAGAAGCTAAAGATGCCTGGAAGTTATATCTGGTTTTGCTTCTTCTTAAGCTCAGTTAGGAAAATGGAGGTCACAAAAGAAGAGGCTTAAATGGATCTGTTGTTTCCCTGAAGACCTACTGCCAAGGAAAACTTCAGTCATCCTCTCTAGTAGGATAGAGAACAAAAGGATACTCAAACAAAAACAAAAAACAAAGCCCTCACTCATTGAGTTAATTCTGACTCAGAGTGATCATACTGGACAACATAGACCCTGTGGGCTTCTGAGACTGTAACTCTTGAGGGGGGTAGAAAGTCTTATCTTTCTCCCAAAGAGTTGGCCCCTTGGAAGTGCTGACCTTGCTGTGAGCAGCCCTGCTCATAAACACTATGTCACCTTAATCCTGTGACAGACAACTCCCTCCAAAGTGAGGTTATAGTTCTAAGCGTAAAACAAAAGAACTCAAATTCACTCTCATCCAGTCAGCCCTGACCCAGAGTGACCTTTTGGTCAGAGGAGAACTGTTCCTGGGTTTTTGAGATGGTGACTCTTTATGGGAGTAGAAATCCTTGTCTTTCTCTACGGAGATTTTGGTGGTTTCGAACTACTGACCTTACGGATAGCAGCCCAACGTTGAACCACTCTAGAGGTTAGAATTTATAATACATCACAAAAGGCATTATAGCCAGAGGAATTTTGGTAAGAAGGGCCAAATTAAGTAATTGATAACATCTCATATGGACAGACAGGACAACTATACAAGAGGGCCTCAAAATTATCATGGGATTAAAGATAATGGAACTTCTCCACAACATTTCCAAAGCCCTGACATGTATTTATTAGTATCCTTTAAATAAATACATTTTACATACATTGAATGTGAGACTTCAAACTACTACTCTATTAGTGTATTCCCTTAGATATATGGAACTAATAGTTAATAATGCTCCTCTCTGAATTCATCA
>NW_022103907.1:8303583-8305097 GCF_000313985.2 Echinops telfairi | reverse complement strand
TTTTTTTTTTTTAAAGACACTCACCTGCCAATCCTTGTTAAATACTCTCCCCAAAAGTATCCTTTGTAAAATGACTTGCTGGGACAAAATATGCATGACTATTTCATTGTTTTTGAAGTGGTAGAAAATGGGCAAAGGTTGAAAGGATTAGAGATTCATGAATAAAATATAGATTAATTACGATGGAGTGTCCCTATCATCCTACAACCTATTGTTGGAAGCTGCCCTAGTTTGGGTTCAAACTCATTTTGAAATTAAGTGAAACAAAATGAAACACTGCTCAGTGCTGTGCCACCCGGGCAATTGTTGGTCTGGTTGAGCCCATTGATGAAGGCACTGTGTCAATCCTTCTCATTAGAGGCTCCCTCTTCTCTGGTGACTCTCTATTTCACCAAGCGTGATGTTCTTGCTACGATGCTTCCTGATAGAGGTCCAAAATGTGTGAGATAAAAACTTAACCATATGAGTTTCTAAGGAGCAATCTTGCTATACTTCTTTCAAGACAAATCTGTTCATTTTTCTGGTTGTCAAGTTCATATTCATTATTTTTTCCCACACAATGACTCAAAGCATGGATATGTGGTCTTCCTTATGCATTTGATGTATATAAGAGGACAGGAAAAAACACAACAAACAAACAAAAAGCATGGCTTGAGACAGGCACACCTTAGTCCTCAAAAATGGCACCTTTGCTTTCTAAGGTTTTAAAGAGGTATTTTGTAACATATTTGCCCGATGGAATAAATCATCTAATTTCTTGACGGCTGTTTCCATGAGCATTAAATGTGGACCAAGTAAGGATCCTATTCTTGACAACTTTAATCTTTTCTCCACTTATGATTTTGCTTATTGGCCAAGTTGTGAGAATTTTTTTCAAATTTTGTTTTATATTGTAGGGCAATGCATATTAAAGGCTGTATTCTGTGATCTTCATCAGGTATGTCAGGTCTTCTTTATTTCAGAAGCAAGGTTGTGTCACACGGCATACTGCAGGCTGCTGCTGAGTCTTCCTTCAGTCCTGGCCCCGTGAGCTTCTGCATTTAGTCCTGTTCCTTGGATTATTTGATTAGCATACAGACTCAACAAGTATGGTGAAAAAATAGATCCCTAAAGAATCATATTTTTTCTTTCTGATTGTGAACCATGCACTATCTCCGGTTCTGTTTGAATAATTGCCTCCTGGTCTTTGCGCACAGGTTTCTGCATGAGTTATTTAAAAATATTTATATTTTTTTAGCATTTCCTTTTTTTACAGTGTTATCCATGATCTCTTCTGAAGCAGTCCATGGTTTTGCAGCTATTGAAACACTGCGTCTTTTTATTTTATACTCAAAATCTTTATGGGGACTCTTTCTTCTTTTTTCTTTCCCCACACCTACCAACCTCCTAAGAGTTAAAGATAGTTTTTATTGGTTAAAAACAAAAATCTATCCAAAGTAGTAGCCTCCACAGTTTACTGAGCATTTGATTTTCAAATTATTAGTTTTAATCTTCATGATATCAGAAAGCAATTA
>NW_022103907.1:8299456-8301672 GCF_000313985.2 Echinops telfairi | reverse complement strand
TTTATAATTGGCTAATATTACTAAGCATAACATCCTTCAAATTCATTCACACCAGGAGGTGTCATACAGTTTCATCTGTATTGTTTGTGTGAGCATCCATACTTCCATTGATGAATATTTAGGTTGTTCCCGTCTTATTGCTCGTGTGAATAATGCTGCGATGAACACAGGGGTGCATATGTCTGTTTGTTTCCATGAACATTTTTAAGCCCTCACATACACTGTGGTTCTGCCTCCCCATTCTGAAGACCAAGCTGTAGCAGCAGTCTTCGTCTGGATATACTTGAACTGAAGACAGTCCAAACCAGAGGGCTACAAGTTTATGGCACACCTTGTATATTTTGCTTAGCTATGAGTAGCTGTTGCAGCTTCTCTCAGTCCGTTGGCCAGTGCACGGCCTGTGATCAAGCCCAGAGAGAATGGAAAGGGACATAATACTCTAAAAGTCACAGGACAATCTCTTTGTAGCACTTTGTGTAATGCTCTTAACGAGAAGGGGGGAGAGTAAAACTGAAAACATGAATACTATCCTCCACAAGAGATGTCATTTGTTTAAATAGACAGTTCCAAGACCTGGCCATCTCTATGCTTCATCGCCTTCAGAGTGACATTGTGGGTGTTTGCTATAAACTACCGAGTTTCTCCTTTCCCCCTTTAAAGAAATATACCAAAAGTTCAAATTGAGCAGCTGAAAGACATAAATTAAATCCACCCATTCCTCACTTATTGACATGGTTAGGTTCCAAAGACCATCGAATTATGCAAAAATTGGCATTATGTGAAATGAAGGGTGACCACATCAGACCACAAGAGGGAGGATGACTACATAGTTACATAACTGCCAAATTACATCACTCCACACTACTGCCCGGCCATTGAGAATCATGGCTGACACGTAGTTGACAGATAACCTTAACCATAATAGCACTTGCTGCTGCCAGCTAAATGTAACTCGTGTGTCAAATAGTAAGCTAGATTTTTTTACTGAGACAAAAGTGGAATGCAGTGTATCAAAACAATTGATTCACGAGGAACAGGCGCACGCATATTTTTCAGTTTTGTTTCTCCACTGGTTTTCCTTTGTTCTTTCCTTCTTCTTTCTTCCCTTCCTTGATTGATTTAAATTGTAACTTAGGCGAGACTGTACGTTTGAGCTCATTACTTTGAGGGCCACAGTCTAAACTACTACCCACCCCCAGTAGCACACCCTTTCCCCATTCCTTGGGTTTCCTTTTTGTGGATCTTCCACTCCACCCAAGCCAGCACTCATCAACTATCGCGCCCAGTTTTCTCCTTCCTCCCTTGATAATTTTCTATCAATATTTTGCATATCTCTTGTTAAAATTATTCAATATTTTTGTTATATTAATGTTCCATTCCTTAAATTTTTATGTTCTTTTATAGCAGTTTATTTTTATGTTGATGATGGAAACAGACAGCACCTTATTCAAATCAAAATTCTAATTATCCACTTTTAAATACTTCCATATATTTCTCTAAATAATCTTGTTTAATTATTTTACATTTCCAGCCTATTGTCAAAAGCCTTTATTTGACAAGGATTTTTAGAAGATTTAATAGATATTCTTATAAGGAGAATCATTGTTCCTGAATTCCTGTTTCTTTTCATGAAAATATCTTTACTAATTCACCATGGAAACAATATTCTCTAAGGAATTAGTAAATATCCTTTACCCGGTTTCTTTTTATTTGTATGTTATGTACAATTTGTATTCATTTATTTCTTTTGTTATTAATATTGCCTGCATGTGGCATCCAGCTTCCTTATGAACAGTTTTTCAGAGATTTCTTTTATATTGTTAGATGATTTCAAATACTGAATTGTGTTGTTGTTAATTTTTCTTATCATCACTATATTTCCCTTCTACCCTCTTTAGATTTCTTCTGTTGCTAATTTCTCAATTGTAAATTTGGAAGCAAAGTCTATCAATCATCAACTTATCTTCTTTTCTATTTTAAATGCTGAAGACTATAATTATCAGAATATATTTCCTACATTTTGACAACTTAAACATACAGCAAATTCCTTATTGTTTCACTACATTTTAGCTTTTACCCTAGTTTACTCCTGAATCAAGTAGATCATGACCTTCACTTTGATCCCTTCGCTGTCCTACTCTTTGAGCACTATCTCCTGGTGCAGGATGGGGTAATAGGATGACTCACCTCTTTGATAACTGTATTTCATGGCCAGA
>NW_022103907.1:8285665-8297217 GCF_000313985.2 Echinops telfairi | reverse complement strand
ATAAATAAGATAAAAATTTATTGAGATACACATTGTATCAATATTGATTAAGAAATATCTATAAAATATAATATTTTGCTAAGGAAAACAATTCTAGCAATTACATAAGAACAAGGCATTATAAACAGTGTGTTATCCCAGATTTTAAAAATAAATTAACATTTTAAAAATCTTATCAGCATATTTAGCCTCATTAATAAACAAATTAAAGAAATAGTCACCTGGTAATTTCAAAGAAACATGTAACATAATTCAAATTTCACTTCTGATAAAATATCTCAGCAAACTAGCAATTAAAGAGAATTTACTCAGCAGATAAACAGTATTTACGAAAAATAAAAAACAATATGTAATTTTAACTAGAGGCTTAATGTTTAAATTCAGAAAAGTAATACAATTATATTTTACCTGTCCACTTATATTAACAATTTGACTGTAGGTTTTAGCCAGTGCAATAAGGCAAATAAATTAATAAATGAATAAGTAAGTAAATTTAAAAAGATGGCATACAGTATGTCAAATGTATCAATTTTATTTGCATTTGACATATTGTTCATGTAGGAAACTCTAATAGGTCTGAAATATATATTGAAGCTAATATCTGAATGTATAAGGAATTTGGAGATAGAGGATTAATACTAAAATCTTACTGTAATATCTATTAATTAATTAATAGAAAATTAAATTCAATTTAGCTATTAGTAATACCAAGAGGAAAATAACTAGGAACAAATTTAATTATGAAGGTGAAAATCATGTACACTAATAATTATATTGAAAAAAATAACGTCAATATAAATAAATGTAAGGACAGCCTTTGTTCTTTGTTTAGAATATATAATATTTTAAAGATATTAACCCTACCCAAAGCAATGTGAATCTTCAATGAAAGCCCTGTAATACTGTCAAAAGCATTCTTCACCAAGATGGCGAATCCAATCACGTTTGTTTGGAGCTGCAAAGGTCCTCAAAGTGAGAAAGAAACCTTGCAAAGGAAGAGCGAAGTCCGAGTGAGTAGTCATACACACGCGCTAAAAAGACTTGGTAAGTTAGACGGTCAGAACAGAGAGGAAACCCCTCAAGCAGATGGATTGACGCAGTAACTAGAACAAGAAGCTCCAACAGTCTGTACAGGAATGACCCCTGTTCTGTGATATATACAGGAGCTATGAGTTGAAACGGGCTCTATGGCACTTAACAAACAACAATAAGTCACAGCATTTAAACCAGCCTCGCACTGGCTTATGAGCCCTCGTGGTGTTATGGTTATGAGTTAGACTACTAACATCAAGGTCAGAGTTAGAAACCCCTAGCCACTCTGGAGGAGAAGGACCAAGGGTTTCTATTTCTATAAAGAGTTTACCGTCTGGTGGAATCGTGACAGGCAGGAAACCAGTACAGCACACCACACCCACACCCACACCCCTGTTCGTGCTCTGAGGCTGCTCACAACTCATTAAAGATAACCAGGACTGACCCCAAGCACTTCCCAACTAATAAAAAGGGAGCAATCTGAATTAAGGGCTGAGCGCAGCAATGAAAAGAAAAGGAAGGGGAAGGAGGCTGTGAAGAAAGTGGCTGCTGCTGTGACCTTGGGAAGGGATGTTACCTCTCTTTCCAGAGATAGCGAATTGTATGCACGCTGACAACTTGGACCTAAAGAAGCTCTTGTATCTCGACTTGATGAACAATGCCAAGAGTCAGCCCGAAATGGCCATCTTGACTGGCACCAGTTTTGTGAAGGACTGTGAAGATCCCAATTGATTGATCTGGGTCTTGGCAGTCAGAGCCGTGGGCTGCATCTAGGTGGGCAAGATCCCAGAATATTTCTGTGAGCCCCTCGGCACAGGCACGTGTTTGAAGGATGAAGACCCCTATATTCAGAAAACGGCCACGTCTATGCAGCAAAGTTCCAGGACCTCACTGCCCAAACGGTGGAGGATCGGGGGTCCCTGAATTCTCTGTGAGGTCTCATAGCAGATTCAAATCCAATGGTGGTGGTGGAGGCTATAGCAGGGCTGAAATCAGTGAATCCCACCCAAACAGGAATCTACTTGATCTGAACCCTCAGAACAATGATAAGGGGCTGACACCCTTGAATGAATACACTGAATGAGGCCAAATCTTCCTCCTTGATTGCCTATCAAATTATAACCCTAAAGATGACCGGGAGGCTTAGAACATCTGTACATAGGTAAGCTCCTTGCCTATCTCGTGCCAACCCAGCAGTGGTGCTTTCAGTAGTAAAAGTCCTTAGGAAATTTCTAGAGTTGCTACCCAGGGACCCTGACTACTGCAATATAATGCTGTGGAAGAAGTTAGCCCCTCCATTTGTCCCTTTTCTGTCTGGGAAGCCAGAGGTGCAGTATATTGCCTTGAGGAACATCCACTTAATTGTCCAGGAAAGGCCTGACACCTTGAAGCAGGAAATCTGAGTTTCTTTGGTGACCCATCCCAAGCCAACATTGCTCATTTACTGGCAGACCTGAAGGAATATGTCACAAAGGCCAACGTTGCCTTTGTAAAGCTGGGTGAGCCATTGGATGGGGTGGCCTCAAGTGGAGCAGTGTGCACCATTTGCCTGAGCACTTGCTTCACCTTGTCCAGTCTAAAGTAAGTCATGTGGTCTCAGGGACGACTGTTGTCACTGGGGGCATCTTCCGCAAATATCCTAATTGATATGAATGCGTTATTGCCACACTGTGTGAGAATGTAGACTTACCAAATAAGTCAGATGTGCGAACAGCTATGATTTGGATCGTGGGAGAATATCCTGAAGAATTGACAATGCAGGTGAGTTACGAGAGAGCTTCCTGCAGGGTTTCTATGATGGAAACACCCAGGTGGAGCTCACTCTGTTTCCTGCCATAGTGAAGCTGTTCTTGAAAAACCATCAGATATGTAGGAATTGATTGAGCAAGTCTTGAGTTTGGCAATCCAGGACTCTGGTAACCCTGACCTCGAGACCGGGGCTATATTCACTGGTGCCTTCTGCCAATGGATCCTGTCACTGCCGAAGAAGTCATCTTCTCTGAGAGACCACGGATATCCTAGGAAACCGACCTTATTGAGCCCAGCTGGGTAGCCGATGTAATCTGCCACATAGGTTCTTTTTGCCTTAGGGTACCATAAGCCTCCCAATACTTTAGTAGAAGGAAGTCACAGAATCCATCACCAACCCTTATCAATTCACCATGGAAAAACTGATGTGGTGACAACCCTATTGGCACCACCTTGAAACCCACTTGGAGCAGCCTCAGGTTACACTTTCTCCAGGTGATCTTTTGAATTTTCACCATGGTCCCCCATTCAACGTGCCACAAGTATCTGCCATGCAAATGGGGGTAGTGGATCTCTTGGGAGGTGGATTAGCTAGTCTGCTCAAGCAGTCCTTGATCCCATCATCACTGCCAACTTCACATCTGTATGAAAATGAACTTCACCACCAAAGTTTTGCATCACATGCTGGACATTGCCATCCAGTTAAACTAAAATAATTTTGGTATCATCCCCAGCTCACATCTGGTGATTCACACACCACTGGTGTCAAACCAGATGTCTCCCACCTCTCAGCACCTCAGGCCCAGTCATGAAGATGGAATCTCTGGATAACCTGCTGCTGACCATGAAAAAATATGGATGTCATCTGCTTCAGCTGCCTCACCCCCTCAATGTGCTTTATTGTAGAAGATGGCAAAATGGAGAGCCAGGTATTCCTTGTGACATGGAAGGATATTCCTAATGATAGTGAACTTCTGTTTCAGATCAAGAAATGCCATTTAAATGCTGACACCATTTCCAGCTAATTGCAAAACAACAAGGTTTATACTATTGCCAAGGAATATGTGGAAGGGCAGGACTTGCTATACCAACTCCTGAAGCTCACTAATTGCATTTGGATTTTGGCCAAACTACATATCCAGCCTAGGAACCCCGATTACATGCTGTCACTAAAGTGCAGAGCTTCTGAAGTCTCTCAGTATATCTATCCAGTTTATGGCACTATTTTGAAAAACTATTGGAATGGTCCAGTGCCCTCCAGCCACCCTGTGATTGGTGCAAGTCAAGATCTTTTAACTGGAACAAATGGTGTCGATATGTAGACTCTGAACACAAATACACTCATGCCACTCACCCCTGTACTGACTAGTATAACGTGCACTAACATTAGGGCAAAATCTGCTTGGTATTTTTAGCTTCCTGTGAACGTGCGTAACCACCACTTCAATCACTTCCCACCTCTTGCCCCCTGCTGCTGCTCTATGGCTGCTCTTTTCTACATCCACTTGTGAGTGTGGTTTGATATTTTGAAATGAGAACTCATTTCAAAAGCAGAAAAATGGAAGAAAAAAAAAGCAAGGAAAAGTATAAAAAGTATAAAAAGTATAAAAAGGGGGAGGGAGAGAAAGTGAGAGGGAGAATCTCAGAAACACACATGGGCAATTCTACCCAGACCTATAGGATTGCTGTGAGTTGCGATTGCAATTGGGTTACAGTGTTTGGTATTCGTTTAGTGATAAGCATACAGAAAATTGGGATAATTTGAGATTTCACAAATAAACCTATACAGCTCTGGTGAATTGATCTTTGAAAACAATGCCAATGTTGTTCAATGGGAAAATAATAGTCAGGTCTATAAATGACATTCACTCAACTGAATTTCCACATACAAAAAATAATGTTGAGGCCATCCTTCATATGCAACACAAAAGGAACAAACAAATCTCAGAATAAATCAAGGGCTTACATGTCCCAAAAGCACTAAATTCCTGAAGAAAACATAATATTTTGACACTGACACCCCACACAGCAGCAACAGAAGACAAAAGAAATAAATTGGCTTTCACTGAAATTAAAAACTTATATGTGTCAAATAACTTCCTTAACAAAGTGAAGAGAAAAACTTCAAATAAAATATTTCATAATCCTATATGAGGTAAAAGTTTAATTTCCAGAATATACAATGAACTTCTATAATTCAACAGCAAAAAAACCCACAAACAATTCATTTAAAAATATAGGCAAAAGACTTGAAGGGTTATTCCTCAGAAATCAAAAGTAAATAAATAAACCCAAAACAAATAGTCCACAAGCAAAGGAAAATATGCTCAATTCTATTAGTCATTAAGGAGATGCAATTCAAAGCTTCAATGTGATGATTTCACCCACAACAAGATGGTTGTTATTAAAAATGAAATAAACAAAACCCATGTGATTGTTTCAGGGATGGACATTCAGAACCAGTGAAACGTACCTGTGGAGGACCTGAAATGGATGGCCAAGCCGCTGATGATGTGATTGTGAAATGATATAGCCACTGTGAATAAGAGTTTAGAAGTCCCTCAAAAAGTTAAACAAAATTAATATATATATAAGTCCATGCCTAGAATTGAAAGCAGTAAAAATGAAAGTGATTGTAAATCCCAACCACATATGAGGGGACAAACAATAACATGTAATGCCAATTTATTCTGCCACAAGGAGAACTGAAATTCCATCCATGTCACAATATGGATGAACCTGGACATCATTTTAGTACATGAACAGACCAGGAATAAAAGCATACATATTATGTGATTCCAAATATATGAAACGTGTAAAATGGGCAAATGCACATAGACAACATTTAATTGTGGTTGCCAGAGTCTGGCAACTGGTGTGGGAGATTTTTAGTTTACATTTAAAGTAAAAATAGTTTAAGTTATATAACGGTGATAGTTGTATAGAATGCTCTTGTTAGGTACCTTTGAATCAGTTCCAACTCAAAGTTACTTCTGTACAACAGAACAAACCAGGGCCCAATCCTGTTCACTAACAGCCCATTGTCGCAGCCACTGGGTCAATCCTTCTTGCCAAAGGCCACCCTCTGTTTTGTTGTCCCTCTGTTTTCCTAAGTCTGATGTTGTGTTAGTCTGGGTAGACTAGGGAAACAAATTCACAGAAACACATTATGTGTATAAGAGTTTTATATACAAGAGCAATTGAATATTGAGAAAACATCCCAGCTAGGTCCAGATCAAGTCCATAAGTCCGATATTACCCCATATGTCAATACTAGTCCATAAATCTCTCTTTAGACTCACTCAGCCATGCAATGTTGACCCAAATGCAGAAAGATCACAGCTGAGTGGGTGAAAAGTCTTGTAGATCCTGGGGTGGTGGAAGCATGTCATTGCTGGCGTGGTTATCCACTGGCTCCTCCAACTCTGAGGCTCTGGCTCCCATCAGCCTGTCTCCATGTGGCTTGTCAAAAAGAATGTCTCCCAGGAGTGTGTGAGGGCCCTGCCTCCAGCGAGCTATTTATCTCCTTAGTGGCTAAGCAGCTCCAAATGAGGTCCTCAAGCTGTGACCTGATTGACAGGCTAAACTCCATCCCTTCACTCTTAAGTCTCGAGTTGACAACTGATTATGTACCTACCACGGATGTCCTTTTCCAAGGACCGGTCTCTCCAGATACATGTCCAAATTGTGTGGGACAAAGCCTCCCCATCCTGACTGGTAAAGTATATTCTGGCTGTACTTCTTCCAAGATGGATTTGTTTATTAATTTGGCAGTCCGTGATACTTTCAATATTCTCCCCCAACACCATAGTTCAAATGTGTCAATTATTCTTCTGTCTTCCTTATGCACTGTTGCATATGAAGCAATTGAAATATGACGAAGTCAAATAACATCCTTGCATCCCAACACTTATTAGAGGTCTTATGCAGCAGATTTACCCAATGTAACATGAAGTTTGATCTCTTTACTGCTGCTTCCATGATCACTGACCATAAACTCAAGGAAGCTGACATTCTTGACAATTTCAACATTTTCTCCCTTTATCATGATGTTACCAATTCATCCAGTTGTAAGGCTTTTTATTTTCTTTACATTGAATTATAATTCATACTGAAGACTGCAATTTTTTATCTTCATCAGCATTTCCTTTAAGTTCTCACTTCCAGCAAGTAAAGTTGTGCCATTTGAATATAGAAGGTTATTAATAAACGTTCCACCAATACTGATGCCTCATTCTTCCTCATATAGTCCAGTTGCTTTGAAGATTTGCTCAGCAGATTTGTTCAACGCAGATTGAATAAAGGAGGTGAGAGGACACAATACTGACCCACATCTCTCTTGATTTTAAATAATGCAGTTCCCTTGTTCTAGTTGCACAACTGTTTCTTGATCAGGTACAGGTTCCACATAAACACACTGATGTGTTCTGAAATTCTCATTCTTCTCAAGGCTTTCAATAATTTGTTAGTCACAGTCATATACCTTTGCATAGTCAACAATACACAAGCAAAGCTTTTTTCTCTCATTTTATATTTTCAGTGAAAATCTATCTGACTTCTACAATGGCATCCTGCTGCTAGGCCACAACATTTTCAGGGGATAATCCATCCAAAGTGTACTATTTGTTCTTCATAATGTGTTCTCAGACTGGAAACTCTGCCGAAACCTGTGCCCTTTGGGTGACCCTGCTGTCATGTGAAGTACCAGTGACACAGCTTCCACTATCACAGTAACACACAAGCCACCACAAGACAACAAACTGACAGACAGGTGATGGCTACGCAGAATCATGAATAAACAATATCCCTGAATAGTACACTTAAATATCATTAAATCAACTATTGTATCGTGTATATTCACAATGAATCTAGAAGAAAAATCAGGCTGCAATTCCAAAGGTCAGCAGTTCAAAAGCAGCAGCTGCTCCATGAAAGAAACTACCTTTGTGTGCTGTAGTGGTTGCACGTCTGGCTGCTAACAGCAAGATGAGCAATTCAAAACACGAACTGCCCTGCGGAAGAAAGAAGAGTCTTTCTGTGGGTTTTCTTCCATCACGAACATGAAGCTGAGTACAAGGAAGGGACACCTGCCAAGCTCCTTAGGTTTGTGCAGAGCAGAAAAAGAAAGAGGCCAACTGAGGACATGGGTTCTCTGCTCCCCTCCAAGGAGTCTATTCTGAACCCCAGGAGCTCTTCGCTTGTCGTGGCCTAAGTGCTCATGGGGGTTGTCTGTACACCGGTGGTTGCCGTAGGGAGAAAGTGAAGTACGTACACTCATCCTCCATGGTTGTTGACTGTTGACATCTCCAAGTAGTTTCTCATAACCAGGGATGGTCTGAGGGTTCAGGGATGAAGTTGTAAGAGGTGTGCACACTCTGACTTGACAGCTGATCGATGGCGTCAAAAAAGTTAACATAGAAAGGAGAATTTCAGAGAGGTACCCCTGAGGAGTTCCACAAATCCACCCAGAGACAGAGAAAAATAGATGGTATTTTAAAAAACCCAACAACACCAGAAGCAAAGCCAACAAATTCAACAACTGCCCTACGTGTACTTCCACCACTTTTTGTGATTATAATGTTCATTGTGTATTATAGTTGGAATTTAGTCTGATAAATACAATATAATACATTGTCTCATCACAGAATTATCATAATTTTTTTCTGAAGCACTGTTTAAGGATATCCAAAATTGAGTTCATCAAATTATAAATAGGGATGTTCCTTTATGAGTAATATAGAGTTACATATTAGCTTTGTTATTTGAATTTTTAATATTGGTGAATATTTCACATGGCCTATGAATCATTTTAATAATAAAAATGTCATTCTTACAAGGAAATAAATAAAATCATGGAAAAACATGCCTAAAATCAGTAATATTTTATGATGCTAAAATAAAGCAGCAGGAAAAGTAAGCGTACCCTACAATGGCAGCACTAATGGACGGCAGTAAAATTGTAAAGCGGTTTCCTTCTGAGTACATGTGCTCATTCACAAGTGAGAGACTTACCTCACAGAACTTAAGGTGACAGAGCGGCACTCTAATTTACTGAATGTTTCTGTGTAATGATAACAAAATAGATGACATAGGTTACATAAAGTATAAAATATTTTACCAAATATTTACTGAGTGACAAATAAAGCATTTACCAGAAATTTTATTTACAAAAATGAATAAGTGATAAATCTTCCATTAGCGAGCTCATTATTCAAATGAAAAATTAAGGCTTGTTAAATAAATAAATATATATATATACATTTTTTTTAAGTAGATAAAGAGGAGGGTGAAAGCACATCATATTGTTGGAATAAGGAGTAAATAGAATATTTATATACAATCTAGTGAATTCCAACTTATAATGGCCCTTTGGAGGGTTTCCCAGACTAGGAAGCATTGCAGGGTCAGATGGCCCCATCTTTGTCCCTCAGAGTAGCTGGAGCATTTTAACTTCCACATTTGAGATTAGCAGACTATATATATGAGTATATGTGTATATCATACACACACTAATAGATAGGTGTGTATATGTACAAGTATATATATGAATATTTCAAAATGTGGAAAAAAAGAATGCAAAGATAATGGAAAGTTTTCCGTTTTTTAAAGCCCTCTTGGGTGTGTGTGTGTGTGTGTGTGTGTGTGTGTGAGAGAGAGAGAGAGAGGGAGAGAGAGAGAGAGAGATCTCACCTCTCTTTCTGTTTATAATATGGAGGCTTGATTCCATCTGTGTTTCAAGTACCATCCGGATCACTCATGGTAAAGAGGTGTCAACGGAGTCCCAGACTAAGAACAGACTAGACAAAGAAAAGGGTGTCCACTTCTGAAAAATAAGTAACTGAAAATCTAATGAGAAGCAGAAAAACATTGTCCAATGTAGTGTTGGAAAATGAACCACACAACTTGAAAATACTAATGAGGAAGGGAAGCCTCTTCAAAATAAAAAGGCATTTAACACATTTTCAGGACCTTCATTTGATGATGGGGCATGACACATAATGAAAAGAAACGATTGCAAAGATTTATTAATGATCAGAATGTTTAATATACCAAAATGAAGTTAGGAACATGGAAATTGTCAAAAATGAACTAGAACATATGAACTGGCCATTTTGAGTCAGAAAATCATGTGACTTCATATGCTTGAGTGACATTCAAGAAGAGTGGTATTGTACGCATTGTCAAAAAGGACATTTCCAAATTCATCTCAAAGAACAATGCTTTTGGTAATAGAGTATTATCTATATGCCTATGAAGAAGGCCAGTTAACACACCACTATTCAAATTTACACATCAGCAGTTAAAGCCGGTGGTGAAGTAACTGAAGAACTCTACCGATTTTTCCAGTGTAAATATGTTCAACTAGACAAAGAAAGTCCAACGGTAATTGCTGATGACTGAAATGTGAAAATCACAGACAAAAGAGGAAGGATCAGTACTTGGGAAATATCTCTACATATTGTGAATATCTTTATACATATTCACAATATAGAAACATATTCACAATGTCCAGTTACTAAATAAGGTACCATGTGCACAAGTTAAGATTTAGACTTCTTGGTGAAGGAGGAAGGTCATTATTTTTACCATTACAGCCTGTGCTCTGGAACCCAGCTCTACTGCATGCAAAATAATCTCACCTGATCACATGTCCTTCAAACATTTTAACCCATTATAGCATCAGATTAAAGTTCATAATGGCATATATATTCTGTTTGTGCCACGGTCTCTAATCTCAATATCTAAAATGAAAGGCACTCTGATTATGATCTACCCTGGGTTATAATTGCTTTCCATCTTCAAACTAGTGCATGGTGGTTTTGAACTGCTAACTTTATAATTTGCAGCCCAACCAATAACCACAACACCGCCACAGCTCCCTATGACGGTTGTAGTAATAACAACATCAACAGACTCAGATTGAGTGATACAGAGCTAGCTTTGTCTTGGTTCCTGAAAATATTGAATGAAGTACAGTAGAGGGTGAGGCTCAGACATGTATATTATATGAAATGTTATCACTCCTTACAAATATCTACTAAACTATAAATTGTGATGCAACTCTATTGATTCTAACTAGGTTTATAGCTAAAACAGACTTTGCCTGTACAATGTAGTCAATAGACGTAATTTAGGTTTTTCTCAAAGTTGGCACACCCATATTTCCCAAAGATGGCTGCCATTGTGAGAGTTCCTAATGTGCAGGCCTAAGAGAAGTTCTGCACGCTCTCTCCAGAGAGGTGCAAAGAGAAAGTTCTTTTCAGTTCACCTGCCTGCTTCTTTTTTTAGCCTCAGAGACACCATAAGCAACACCTATGGAGTCTGACAAAATGACTCTCTCTGAGTTGGGTAAGTGACTTCAGGAATGCCCAGGAATCACTGCGGCCTTTGGCCTTGTGTTTCTGCTACACTATGATGTTCAGTGCTGTGTGGCACTGCACTGAGAAACATCAAGAGGCAGTCAAAAAATGTCTGTTAGAAAGGCAAGTGGTGTAAAACCTGGCCTTCTTCTGCAGTTCCGTGAAGAGTTCACCTCCTTCCTCCTTTCAAATTAAGCATGCTCGCTCTATTGTATATTCTTGCCTCATTAGTTACAACTTAAAACTCGATTTCTTAAACCACGATAAAATCCAACTATGAGAAAAATCTGAATAAATAATTAAAATAATTTGATAGTTAACATAAAAATTATATGATGAGGAAGAGAGCATCCCTACATTTTGGGGGGGATTTCAGATAAAATTTTCATAAAACATTGAAAGTAATAGCTC
>NW_022103907.1:8282855-8285309 GCF_000313985.2 Echinops telfairi | reverse complement strand
ACAGGTTACAGTGGACCTCCTGGATAAGACAGATTGGGAAGAAAGCGATGATCATCTACTTTTGAAATAAACCAATGAAAACTTTATAGAGCACAAAGATATGATTTACCACCTAGCATTGGAATGGTGCAGGACTTGACCATGTTTTGTTCTATTATGTGTTTATCCCAATACAGGAGTCTCCTAATGACAACAAAGTACCGCATGTACCTACGGTATTCAATTATTATATATATAATATATGATACATATATATATGGTACATATTCAGTTTCTCTTTAAGTCATGTATTTCTTTTGGTATTGTTTGATGATCAGTCTGCATTCAGTGGAACAGTTCACTGAAATAACATATTTTCAAAGACAGAAGATGAATACAGAAACTGATCAATATGCTTATGGAATATATCGTTTTTTGAAGTTTCTGAGTAGATGACAAGAAAGTGAGATATTAATAAGCAGTGAGTGGTTGACAAATTCAACCATTGACTTTTTGTTTAGTCTATTGATTAAACATGGCACCATCAGTGTTTCTTGAAAGAACTGCAGCCCAAGTTTTACCCATAATGATGTAGTAGTGAAGAACAGGGCTACTAGCCAGAAGATTGGTAGTTCAAACCTACTAGTACTTTGCTGGAGAAAATATTGCAGCCTGCTTCCATCAAGATGTATGACCCCAGAGACCCTGTAGGGCAGTTCTGCTCTGTCAAATACACTCTATGGCAGTGCATTTGGTTAGTGGGTTTTATGTTACTGCTAGCGAAGATTGCCCTCTGCTGTTATTATTTTTTTCTTTCTAGTAATGCTGACTGACATATTTCCTGATATTTCTTGTCCTCAATGTTCATCAATATTAAATGGCATTGTCTGAATGGAAGGATGTCACCAACTATAGATATATCAGATAATGAAAAATGCCTCTCCTTTTAACCTTATAGATTTTACTCTGTCTCTTCTTTAAATTATGGCGTTTCATTGCACTCAAACTTATTAAATTTCTAATCTCATTAGTAATTATCACTAAAGGTAGCATTATTTTCAAAAAGTGATTAGAACCTTCATCAAAATAAATATGCATTTACTGGGACTGCCACTCTGGCCTTTGTTAGAGTAATTCTACCAAGGTATGTAGTCTTTACATGGATAAAATCCACATTGTTAAATTTTCTCTCTGCTCATTTTGTCATTAAATATATGTCTCTCCTTGAAGTCAGAGAGATTGTTACCCAAACTTTATAGGCAAAGATATTAATTTCTTGCTGTGATTTTAGGAAAGGATGGTGAAGCATGTGGGAGCAAATTTTCCTGCTGCCATGCTGTGACGCCTGTGCCTTTGATTGAGCTTGCTTGGTAATGTGGTGGTAGGGAAATGAAAATGGGATGTCAGTTCCAATCGTAATTAACCGGAATGATACAAATGTCAAAATAATGGCACATTAGAGATGACATGTTTTTGACGATAACTTGACATAAAGTCATGAAGAGTTTGTCCTGTGTTGACTCCAAACTTTAATAGAAGCTTCTAGAAGAGATAGAGCATGGCAGAGCTGCTCATTTGGCAATCTTCAGGAGCAGTGTCAAACACCTTGGTCATATTAAGTATGTTGCAATTAAGTGTGCAAACACCCCTAACTATATTGTTTGCACAACATAGTTGAAATTCTAATGCATCCATATCTTTAAAATTTAGGGGGGGAAAGGATGGATCATCCTGTATTTATATATATATTAAGGTACATTTTTTACTTATTTAAATTTCCTTTGTTTTCTTCCTAAAATAGAAAGGAGGATATTAAAGATAACTAAGAGATTGAGTTGTTTTCTGGAATGTCCTGTGTTCTGTGCTACACAAAACAATAAGTAATCCTTAATATCAAGCACCTTCTTTTATAGTTCTATCTCAGATCTAGCTGATAAACTGGATATGAAAGGAGAAATTGTATCTGAGGCCACAACACATTGGTAGAAGCAGGTCTTGAACACTCATTTCCTGCTTCACAGTCTTTTTGATTCTGGGGTTTTCTAAAACTTTAAATGTAAGTTGTGCTAGAATAAAAGTAAGTACTTCCCTCCCTGAACTTGATTTCAAAATTTAGCTCCTATTGCTAATAAATAATGTTTTTAGTCTGAGATTTTAGTTTTCCCAGTTGAGTCTGTTTATTGTCTTTTATGTCTAATAATATAAATAAGAATGTTTTGGTATGTTATGCCACTAAGAAAAGGTCAATATTTATCACAATTTGATAATAATTTATTACTATACATGTTTCAATATTATCTAATGAAACAAAAAATTGTAAAAAGCCAGCTCTACAATAACTTACACTTTCATTGCATCAAACAAGAATAATAGAGTAGAATAAATATGAATAAATATCAAACTAAATAATGTATAAATATGTGAGTAAATGTTTAAAAATTTAACTCAAATTTTAATGTTTTTGTCTGATATTAA
>NW_022103907.1:8280889-8282168 GCF_000313985.2 Echinops telfairi | reverse complement strand
AACCCTGTAACATTATAAGAGTATTAGAAATGTCCTGATTAACTTAAATATTCTGCTTATAAGAGTACAATTTTCATCTCCAAATTGTTTATCCTGCCTATCTTATCTAGATAGACATACTGAGACATTAATAAGTGCAAAAACCAGGCAAAGCCAAACAAAACAACAAAGAAAGACAAAACCAATGAAACAATATTAGCAACAACAACAACAAAAAATAACAACACAAAGAAAGCCAATGATGAAAAATGAAAATCCTATACATAGTTCCAGGTTTGTTTTTTGACCTTTTGGAGTATTTTCCAGTCGAGTCTGATGGGGTGCCACATTCTGTCTCCAAAGTGTATTTTTGGTATTCCCCGGGGATTGCATTGCTTTGCTCCCCTTGCTGCTCTGTGGCATGCCCCAGTGTGATGTGGTCAGCTTGGGGACAATTCCCTCACTGTGTCTCCAGTGCTGTCCCCCGTTGCACTATCGTTCAGTGAAGGACGTCTTGTCTTGTGGTGGGGCCGGTCTTGTGGTCCTCTCCAGGTGCATTGTCTTCTCTGATCAGGAATATCATCTCTGGGGCATGGTGGGCGAGCATGTGTTCTCCTCACCCTCCATCCCTCTTTGTTTCTCCTGGGTACTCTAATCAGATGGGCCCCTATCCCCAAGCTGTAGTTTCAGTGCTGTCCTGGGCAGTACATTCTTTCAGGGGGATGGGAGATCCACATTGTTTGGATTGGGTGGATCCTACAGTTCTCTCTATTGGTTCCCTAGTACATGCTGGGATGTTGTATTAATGTCTTGGTGCACCGGGTTGAAGTCTGGTCTCTCTTTCCTTCTCCTGTGGAGATATAAACAGTACCCTCACAGAACCAAGGGTTCTGGGGGATACTGCAGAAGGGGAGGTTGAAGAAAGGAAGTGGGGGTGGGTGGGCAACCAACCTCGGGACAAGGGAACAACCAAAGAACTAAAATCAATGGAGAGAATGTCGTAGGATGCCTAGTGGGTCTTAATAAAGGACAATGTAACAGCAAGGAATTACTAAACTCGAATGAAGGCAGAACATGATGGTGGGACAAGCGGAATGTAAAAGGAAAAGAGAAAAGAACCAGGATGCAAAGGGCATTTATGTAGATCTAAATACAGGCATGAGCATATGTAAATATATTTATATAAAATGAGAGGGAAATAGATCTATGTACTTATATCATGGAAGAAGCACACCAGCCTGTGAGAGCACAAGGCATTGAAGGGATCAGGTATCAGGCATCAAATACAAAAAAAAAAAAA
>NW_022103907.1:8277111-8279891 GCF_000313985.2 Echinops telfairi | reverse complement strand
CCAGCCTGTGTGATCATGAGGTATCAATGGGATAAGGTACCAGGCATCTAAGACCCAGAACAAAATCATACCAATGTTAATTTGGTGGGTGGGGTGGGGAGTGGAGGGGTGGGAAGGAGTGGAGACCCAAAGCCCATCTGTAGATAATTGGACATCCCCTCACAGAAGGGTCACAAGGAAGAAATGAGCCAATCAGGGTGCAGTATAGCACCGCTAAAATGCACAACTTTTCTCTAGTACTTTAATGCTTCCTCCCCCCACAATCATGAGCTCAATTCTACCTTACAAATCAGGTTAGACCAGAACAAGCAAGCTTCTACAGATAAGAGCCCACAACACAGGGAATCCAGGATTGATAAGCCCTCCAGTCCCAACAAGGAGAATAGAGATACTAGAAGGATAAGGGGAAGGTGGGGCAGAAAAGGGGAATCGATTACAAGGATCAACTATAACCCTCTCGCTGGGGGACGAACAACAGAAAAATGGGTTAAGGGTGACAGAGGATGATGTAAGATATGAAAATGATCATCTATAACTTATCAAGTGTTCATGAGGGAGGGAGGGTGAGGGAAGGAGAGGGAAAAATGAGGAGCTGATACCAAGGGCTCAAGTAGAAAAAAATGCTTTGAAAATGATGATGGCAACATATATACAAATGTGCTTGACACAATGGATGAATATATGGATTGTGACAAGAGATGTAAGAGCCCCCAATAAAAGCATTTAATAATTTTTTAAAGAGTACAATTTGCCTTATTTTGGAAATGTTAAAAAATAGGAAATGTTCTATAAAATTTATGTCAACAAAAAATAAAAGATGAATGAGTCCTCTAGTACTATGAAATCCCACCCCACTCCCCTCACGACCACCCACACAAACCATTCTCCTACAATATTGGACAGGCTTCCATTTCTCCTGTCTGTATTACTAGTTAACTGAATTAGAGTTCAGAATGTCCTACCTGAATTTTAAATACTCCACCAACACATGAATGCATGAGCCATAGCAAGTCTTTGATTTCTCCCAAAGGGTTGGTGCCGTCTTGAAAGGAGGCTTCTTGGAACAGTGCCCTTAAACTTTTTCACTCCTCAATGTACAACAGTGGGAGTCAAGATGAGTGTGAGTTATGTTTTGCTACGTAAATGGAAGAAAATAATTATGAGAAGGGAGATTGGAAAAGAACCAACATGGATCTTAAACACAAGAATGTTCTCTAGTGTGTTAGTTTTAATAAAGAGTACAAGTATAATGGCTCTGAGATATGCTTCTATTAACTTTCCCTGTCCTTGTGTAAACGGAATCGGATCCATGAACAAATATGAAGACTGATAATGTGTAGCAACAAAATACTCTAGAATAAGGGCATTTGTGTAGTATTTGGCATTGGCTAACGTTATTACAGATGATGTAGGGCTTCTTCTCTACTCAAACACATAGGCAATGACAGACCAACACATTGGTGAGTGTATGATATTCTAAGTAGAGGTTTGAGTTCTTTAGAATACACAAGTTGTATTGAGGAGAAAAATAAAATCAATCAAGCAAATAAACAAAAAATGCTTAGGTATATAGGTTAGTAATGGTTGGAAAGGTTCATTGTGCTCCAATTTGGGAAATCTTTTCAATAAACTTAAATTTTATCTTGTGGGAATATATTTGTCAAAATCTTTTTGGAGCACCTGCTTTAGGATCACTTGACCTGGAGGTGCTATTTAAAACTAATTCTTGGCCTCATATAAAAGTTCTCAACTAGTATGTTTAGTGATTGATTGTGTCTAGGTATCTGGTATCTAGAGTTAAATCAAGTACTCAGGTGACGTTAATGTGGTGTAAAAGCAGATTAAATTACATGGTATAAATAGTATAACACTTCTATTGCAGGTGTTTGGGAATGTTAAAGATTCCTGAGGAAGAAAGAAAAATTATAGAAATACATTTGGATATAGAAAAATTAGATAAAGGAAAAACTAGAAAGTAAGAAAACCAGTTAGTTATGTACAGTGATCAAGGCTATGTTTGAGGTAGGTCACTAGCAATGCCAAGGGCAAGGGAGAGAGGAAAAACATTCTGTTGGCATTCTACACTGGGGGGGAAAATTAGACGAGTCATAGGAGACTCTAGGTTGCCTATATGAGTGACTATAAGATGATAATAGTAGGTGAAGGAAGGATCATTCTAAGGAAATTGTGTTGAGGTTCATTGTTAACAGCATTATGATCTCTCTACAGTATCTAACTTCCTTAATTTGTTTCTCTTTGCACTTTATATTTGAATAAATCATCATTTAGTTACTCATATCTAATTGCTTCCTATTCTCTAGATGGTGTTTGTGTATTTTTGAACAGGGAAAATAAACTACCAAATGTATGTGTTATTTAATGTCTATGTTATGTAAAACAATGAGAGTATTGTATGTTTACATAGTCTGCAGTGTTATATAGAACACTATGTGTTTCTAATATTTTAAAGAAGGAAGACAAATACTATAAGAAAACTTATTTTCTTTGGAGCAACTGAGAAACGTATCATTCATCCTGCCTTCTGAATCTGCTACAACTTCACATGACCTTTCGTGCACCTTCATTTCTCTGAGAACAGTCTCTTGTAGAAATACCTCATGTCAATTTTCTCAAGAAAGAAGGCAGGGAGAAAAATTATCTATTTGCAATAAAAGTTTACTACAGAAATCACTTGTTAAAAATAACTCATTCCTTTCAAATGGATGATTATTAGAAAACACAGAACAATTTTAGAAAATATTGACAGCAAATACAAGGAT
>NW_022103907.1:8275592-8276697 GCF_000313985.2 Echinops telfairi | reverse complement strand
ATCAAAATCACATATTTCCGATGGTCTTAGGAACCAGGACACTGCTCCTCTATCCGCCTCCAGGAGGGTCCACCCACATGCAGATATGACCACATATGTTATCCAGCCTACACCATGCCTCAAGACAAAATATCATTATTTGTCATTCAAAATAAATATTTCACAATATATAATTACATATTGTTTTGTGATTAGTTATTGTGATTTATTTATGTTCAATTTGTAACAATAAAAATACATCCTGCATATCAGATATTTACATTATGATTCATAGCAGTAGCAAAATTGCAGTTAAGTAGCAATGAAAATAATGCTATGCTTGGGGGCCACCACCACATGAGGAACTGTATGAAAGGGTCACAGCATGCGGAAGGTTGTGAACCCCTGCTGTACAGGTTGGAGTGGAACCCTTTAATAAAGGGAATCTGTCTGGAAGAGCCCAGTGGTAAGGGAAACTGAGAAGCTGAGTTCCCCCAAATGTCAAGAAGATCAGATTCCTAATAATGAAAATTTATTCAAATACTCGTATCATATGCTGTGGCTGATTGGCATCAAGCGGATTATGTGTCCTCACGATAAAGGGTGGAACTCTGCTCCATGGCGTTGTCAGGGTGCGACTTTTTGGAAGCAGATCACCAAACTCATGATTTAAGGCACCTCTGGGTGGGTTCAAACCTCTAAACTTTCTGCTGGTACGTATTTCCATTTTTGCTACTGAGTTAGTCAGGGGCTACTAGAGAAACAAATTCATAAACAAGCATATGTATGTAAGAAAGAGTTTTATATAAAGGGTAATTGTACATTAAGAAAACATCCCAGCCCAGTCCACATCAAGTGCATGAGTTCTATATTAGCTCAGATGTCCATCACCAATCTATAAAGGCCTCTTCAGACTCACGAAACACATGCAATGATGCTGAATGCAGGAAGATTACAGGCCAGCAAGTGGGAAGTATTGTGGCTCCAGTAGCATTATAAGCATCTCAGTGTTGGCAGGGCTCTCCACGTGGCTTCTCCAGGTCCAGGGTATTGGCTACATCAGGGCAGGACCATGTGGCTTCTCCTCAAGGATGTCTCATGGGGAGTCAGCCTTGTCAGTAGAGAG
>NW_022103907.1:8272786-8274270 GCF_000313985.2 Echinops telfairi | reverse complement strand
CACATGGGAGAAACACAAAGGGATGGAGAGGGAGCAGAGGACACTCTGGCCCACCAAACCCTAAGGATGATGTTCCTGCTCAGAGTAGACAATGCTTGGGGAGGACCGTAGAGCTGGCCCCACCACAGGACACAGCATCCCTCACTGAACCATGACACTGTGGGGGACAACACTGGAGACACAGTGTGGGAATAGTGCACAGTTTGACCCCATCACGCTGGTGTGAGGCATTGAGGGCATACAGCAGAGCAGCAGGGGGAGCAGAGTGATGAAACCCCCAGGGAATACCAGAAATAGACTTGGGGAGACAGAGTGTGGCACCCCATCAGACTCGAGTGGAAAACACTCGTAAAGATTAACAAACAGACCTTGAACTATTTATAGGCTTTTCCATTTTCATCAGTGACTTTCTTTTTGTTATTGTTATTTTGTTCTTGCTTTCTGCTGTTGCTGTTATTGTTTTGTTAATTTTGACATACTTTGTTGTTTATTTGGCTTTGCTTGGTTTTTGCAGTTATTAATATATCTGAATGTCTATCTAGATAGTATAGGCGGGATAAATAATACGGAGATGCAAAGAATGGGACCAATGGTTCCAGGGGGATACCGGGAGAAGGGGAGGTGGGAAACAGGAAGGGGGTGGGAAGTAACCCAGGGACAAGGGAACAAGTGAACTAAAATCAATGGAAGGAAGGTTGTAGGATGCCTAGTGGGGCTCAATCAAGGGCAATGTAGCAGCGAGGAATTACTAAACCCGAATGAAGGCCAAATATGATGGTGGGACAAGAGGGAAGTAAAAGGGAAATAGAGGAAAGAACCAGGAGGCAAATGACATTTATAGAGGCCTAAGTACAGGCATGTACATATGTAAACATATATATAATGAGAGGGGTATAGAACTATGTACTCATAGCTATATATTAAGAATTGAGGTTGCAGACAGACATTGGGTCACAACTCAAGTACTCCCTTAACACAAGAGCACTTTGTACTAACATTCCAGCATTCTGTGATTCTCACCTTCCTGACATGATCACTGAACACAAAATGAATGCATAAGCAAATGTGGTGAACAAAGCTGATGGTGCCCAGCTATCAAAAGATATAGCACCTGGGGTCTTAAAGGCTTGAAGATAAACAAGTGGTCATCTAGCTCAGAAGTAACAAAACCCACATAGAAGAAGCACACCAGCCTGTGTGATCATGAGGTGTCTATGGGATCAGGTTTCAGGCATCTAAGACCCAAAATAAAACCATATCCCAGGTGGATGGGGTTGAGGAGGGTACGGAGTGGAGACCCAATGCCCATTTGTAGACAATTGGACATCCTCGCACAGAGGGGTCACAAGGAAGAGATTAGCCAGTCAGGGTGCAGTATAGCACCAACAAAACACACAACTTTCCTCTATCTCTTTGGTGCCTCCTTCACCCCACTATCATGACCTCAATTCTACCTTACAAACCTGATTAGACCAGAGCATGCA
>NW_022103907.1:8264821-8268049 GCF_000313985.2 Echinops telfairi | reverse complement strand
TGGTGGCAGAATCTGGGTTAAGAAGATGAGAAAATGGGAAATTTGAGAAAATGGGAATTCTAGAACACTTCATTGTGTTCATGGGGAACTGGATCAAGAGGCAGTTGTGCACATCGAATGAGCCTATTCTGCATAGTTTAAAATCTGGAAAGGTGTGTATCAGGGTTCAATCTTTTCACCATACTTATTCAATCTGTATGCTGAGAAAATAATCTGAGAAGCTCTATTATATGAAGAAGGATTTGGATTCAAGATTGGAGGAAAGCTTGCTAACAACCTGTAATATGCTGATTATGCAACCTTTATGGTTGAAAATGAGACTTCAATTCATGCTGATGAAGATCAAGGATTGTGACCTTCAGTGTGGATTACAACTCAATGTAAAAAAGATCAAAATTCACACAACTAGCTCAATAGGTAACATTATGGTGAACAGAGAAAAGATTGAAGTTTCAAGGATTTTTTTCTTGCTTGGATCTACAATCAAGTCCCATGTTAGTAGAAGAGAAGAGATCAAAGGCACACTGCTCTGGGTAAATCTGCCACACAAAATGGCTTCAAAGTATTTAAAAGCAAGGATGTTACTTTTAGGATCAAGATGTACCTCAAGCAGCCGTGGCATTTTCAATAGCCTCATGTATATGTGAAAGTTGAACGTTCAATAAAGAAGACTAAAGAAAAATCAAGACATTTGGATTATGGTGCTGGTGAAGAATATTGAAAGTCGAATGGCTGCCAAATGTGTCAAAGATGTGTCATGGAAGAAATACAACCAGAATGTTCCTTAGATGAAAGGATATAGAGTTAGTCTAAAGAACTTTAGACATGTCAGGAAAGGCCATTGTGCTTGGTAAAGTAGAGAGGCATAAAAAAGAAGACTCTTGGCAAGATGGATTGACACAACAGCTGCAACACTGGATTCAAACATAAGAACAATTGGGAGGATGGTGCTGAACTGAGCAAACTTTCATTCTTGTGTACATGCATGCTACCTGACAAGAGCAGCACGTTTTCCACAGTTGTATGTGCCACTACATGTACTGTTTACAACCACTCAGCTTACAGCTTTACTATAGTTTTATGGGCTTTAGGGGTTCTTGACCTCAACATATGTTTAGACCCTAGAGTTGTATATGGAACTAGAATGTCGTTATCAAACATTTGTTAAATGAATGAGTAAATGAATAAATTCATTGATTGACTCATACAAAAAAAACATGACTTTCCAAAGCTTACACTGGAGATTGCAGGCCTGACTTATAATACTACAATACTCATACATTTTGCGGTTACCCATGTAACTGCCAAGTGTTTTGATTGTCCTCATCAAATATTCTGTAATATCTGTTTAGGGTCTTCTTAGAATAATAATCAATGTACATTTATGGTACAATCCATTTATTTAATTATTTTCACTTTTAAATGCTATTTATGTTGGAATATTAAGATATTATAATTTCCAAATTTGTAATAGTTAGCATAAAATTACAAATCGTAATGTAATAATTAGCATAAAATTACGTATCGTAACAGCATAGCATGTTTTCTTTTTTCTAACATCTCTTGGATTTACTGGTCTATATTTGTTTTCTTTTCTCTTTCTTTATGAGTTCAGTACATAACTTATTTAAATTTTATGAAATAATTTCAGAGTTAATATTGCGTATTATTTTAAAAGCTTATATTTTCATCTCTTTAGCTACAATAATCTAGAACAATATAAGCAATTAGGATGGTGCCTTACAGATCACCTCCAGGTCCGATTCTTTAAGTTGTTTTGATATCACACTAATTTTACCTCATTTTAACACATCCATTATATTTATTCATCCTTTTATTCTCTATAGAGTTAGTATAATTGAATCTCATTCTATCTAGATGATTATACACCACCCTCAAAATGCATGCATTAGTTTATTTTATAAGAATGCTTTTACTTTACTTTGTTAAACAGTACAATTTTAGTGATTGAAGAATTTTAAGATGGAACATATTTTCTTTCCATATTTTACATTTTATAACATTTCAGCATTTTGTGGGTAAGAAATCTATAATTATTTTAGTTATTGTTGTAATATATATTTTCTCTGATTTCTACTAAGATCAACTTTCTTTGCTTTTCTTTTCTTTCATTACAACTGTACAAGTGTATGAACTAGTAATGGGAAGTTTAGTGAGAGTTTTCAGCCCTTTGAAATTATCCCATTTTGGTTCCTTGAGTATTGTTTTATTGTATTCTATTACTCCTATTAATTTAATTTAATTTCTATTCTAATTTATTGTATTCTATTACCCCTATTAATTTAATTTAATTTCCCCCCAAGTTTTATTGGCACATAATTTGCCTATCATACAATTGATTAGTTCAATCATTCGATCATATCAAAGGGGAATGGTATAATCACCACTTCATCCATCCTAGAGCTTTCACTCCCCCCATGGTTTAATCACCCCCAAAATGAGCTGTACAATCACGATCAGCTCCAATGTTCCCTTCCCCATCCTGCCTTCACTATTTATCTCTGGACTCCTGTCTTCCTCTCTGTTGCCCATCCCCCCCCCCATTCCCTATAACACCTTGTATCAGTTATTATCATTAGACATCGACTCCTCCGAATATAACTTCCACAGATCTCTGGCTGCATCCTGAGCAATCCCTACCGAACTATTTACATTCCAGGAACTTACAGAATGCCTTATTCACTACATAGTACACCACACAGGATGGCTTCAGATCCAAGGACTCATTTCACATCAAAAGAAATACACCAGTGGGCTCCTGCTCATGGAATACACTGATTGCATCACAGTTCCCATCATTGTAAAGCAGTTTGCTTTTTCAATTGATGGACTAAACTTCTGAAGACACTAATGGTGTTAGGTAGGTGGCAATACCTTGCAGATTTGGGACAATGTTCTCCAGCAAAGTGTACATACCCTAACTAGTATCCAATATATGGTGCTGTTTTCCAAGGGGTGAAAATTGCTCACAGTGAATCACTTGCAAATTTTTTTCTTCTGTTCCTGTGATTCTGTGCTCATTGGGTGTCGAGGCCTTCGTTCCAAAGGGGAAAATATTCCCAGTTGGAGACACCACACTGCTTTCATTGACTGAGAAGCTAAGGATGACTTCGGGCCACCTTCAGCAACTCACGTTTCCGAATAAACAGTCAAAACAGGGTGTTATTGTCTTGAGTGAATTAATGATCTTGACTACCGAGGGAAACT
>NW_022103907.1:8262634-8264721 GCF_000313985.2 Echinops telfairi | reverse complement strand
GGGCCACCTTCAGCAACTCACGTTTCCGAATAAACAGTCAAAACAGGGTGTTATTGTCTTGAGTGAATTAATGATCTTGACTACCGAGGGAAACTCATATTGATATTACATAATGGAAGTGAAAAAGAATGTCTCCGGAATCCAAAGGAATCCTTGGGGTGTCTTTTAGTACTTCCATGCCTTATGATTAAGTATTAATTAAAATTTAAGGGACAATAGCCCAATTCTGACAGTACTATTAATGGCTCACACCTTTCTGAAAAAAAAATTTGGGCGACTCCCCCCACCCCACCCACTATCCCTATGCAAAGAATCCACACACAGTTGTGGTGCTTGCTGAAGCCAAAGGGAAACCATAATGGGCTATGGAAAAGTAGTTCTAAATATCAGCTAAGGCCAGATGACCATTTGCAGAATGAGGTGGTATTATGTGCATTTTCTTGTATGCACGCATCAAATGTTTTTGTTCTGTTCACTTATGAAACAAAATTTAAATGAGGTTAGTGCATTTGGGGGAGTACATATTAGTTGGATTATTTTAAGGACATGCATGACTTTATTATGATATTTATTTAGAAATTGATTTAAAATGTGTACAAGTTTCAAATTGGCAAAGGGTTAGACTTCTGTCAACTTGCCTGTGAAAAGATTGTCAGTGGTTTGGCAAATATGATGTAGCAATCTCCCATGATGAGATATAATATAATGTAATTATCTTCATGATAAGATCTGTTGTGATCAGCCAACCAACTGAAAGCAGTTTTCTTGGTGGTGTGCCTGTTTTAAATATATACGAATACTGTGTAAAAGCTTGCTTGCTTTTTGTTGGCTCCAAATCCTGCATCTCATTTATCATCTGTGTTAGGCAGGGTTCTCTCTAGATACAAATGGAGGACATTTATGATTATATGTATTATCATATATATATCTTATATGGATAAACAGCATGAAGATTTATACAGCATGAATATAAGACCTAATTAGTCCACAAAGACTGTAAATTGTTATGGAAGTCGAATACCCTGTTTTTCTCCCATGGAGCACTTGATAGTTTTGAACTGATAAACGTGTAGGTAGCATCCCAATGCGTTACCAAGAGCCCTGGTGATATGGTGATTACACGTTGTATGGCTAATTTCAAGGTCAGCAGTTTGAAACTACCTGGCACTCTACAGGAGACAGATGGGGCTTTCTACTGCTGTGGAAAAGTTTCTGTTTGAAGCTGTGGCATTAAGTTATAATCCATATTGAAGCCTGTAATCCTTGATTTTCATCAGCAAGGACTTCACGTCCTCCTCACTTTCAGCGAGCAGGTCTGTGCTCTCTGTATATGGCCTCTGGCCACCTTCATGCAGAGTTCTTCTTCTATGGTCCAGCTTCTCTGATTTTTCCTGAGAGTCGCTTCTGATTTGTATTGTGATCTTTTCGTTTTGTTAAATGATCTTTTTAATGCTCGTTTGGTTTCTTTGTGATTTCATCTCATCGGCTCATCAGCTCTTCTGCATTAATGTTCAACTCGTCAAATCTGTTCTTAAGACATTCTTGAAATTCAGGTGTGATATACCCAGGTAGTATTTTGGCTCCCGAGCACTGTGTACTTTGTTCAGCTTTAACCTTTACTTACATTTGAATCTATCCACAGCTTCTGGCCTTGTTTTAACTGGTTTTGAGTTTCTCCAATATATCTTCCCACAGATGTAGTCGATTTGATTTCTGCGCATTCCATCTGGAGAAATACAAGTGTATAATTTTTGTTGTTGAAAAGAAGTATTTGTCAGAAAGAAGTTGTTGGTTCTTCAAAATTATATCCTGTGAACTCCTGCTTTCTTTCTATTGCCAAAGCTATATTTTACAACAAAAGTTGCTTCCTCTTTGTTTCAAACTTTTGCACTCAATTTACCAATTATTACCAATGCAACTTGATTGCAGTTTTGCATCATTAGATTTAGTGATTGGTGCATAAATTTGAAGATAATCATACTGATTGGATAGCTTTGTATGTGAACAGATATTTTCCTATAACAGACAGTGTTATATTTCCATAGGTCTTGAAATGTCCTTTTTGACAATGACTATCATGCTATCCC
>NW_022103907.1:8255616-8262534 GCF_000313985.2 Echinops telfairi | reverse complement strand
GTGAACAGATATTTTCCTATAACAGACAGTGTTATATTTCCATAGGTCTTGAAATGTCCTTTTTGACAATGACTATCATGCTATCCCTCTTGAATCTATCATTCCCAGCCTACTGAATCTTAAGAGAGTATGATTTAAAATGGCCAAATACCAGTCCTTTTCAGTTCACTAATACTTAGGATATAATCTATATGCAGTCAGATTCAGTTTTGACAACTTCCAATTTTCCTAGATTCATATTTTTGCATTCCAAGTTCTAATTTTTAATACATTTTTATAGCTGTTTCTTCTCATATTGAGTTATGACCCATCAACAAATGAAGATTTATTCTCACCGGCTTTACTCCATGCACATCATTGTGGTCAACTTTATTTTATTTTCTCTCCAAATCATTTTATTAATAATAATCCAGAATCATACCATTCAATACTGCAGTTATATCAAGCAGTATTGTACAAACACTACCACAATTATTTTCAAAATATTTTCTTCTTCCTTGATATAGGCTCCCTAGTAAACCCTCTCCCCTTCCATATCCCCAGGAACCCATATTCTAGTTATTATCCCAATAGATTCACCCATGCTGTCTCATATTTTGAAAAACATAGAAAACACATAACAGAGAGTCAAGAACACTACCAACAATAAAATATATACAATAGAGATTAGTCCCAATTTGGAAAAAATTACCTCGAAAATATTAAAAACCAGATCAAGCCCAAAGTGATTCAAAAGGGAGATCAAATGACAAGGTTTTAACTATTCAAGCCAGATTTATCATTTTAATCTACTGTAATCTTCTCAACTTTACTTTTAGAAGGCCGCTATTCTTCAGTCATATTTTGAGTGTCCTCTGCCCTGAGAGGCTCATTTTCTGGTACTATACCTGACAATGTCCCTTTGCTATTCATGAGATTTTCAATACCTGACAATGCTTCACTGCTATTAACAAGGTTTTCCTCGCCTAGTTGTTCATAAAGAAAACCCATTCCTTCCTCATTGTCTGGTCTTTCTCTAGTAGATCTGTCCACTTTTGGTAACCCTGATGGTATTTGAAAAACTGGTGACATACCTTCTGGCATCACAATGACACACAAGACTCTACAATATGGCTAACTCATCATTTCCCTAATACCCATCAAATGATTAGGACGGACTATACAAAAAGGGCGTGATTAAAACTAACAGAGAAGAGTGATCAGTTTTAGTTTTCACTCACACTAGCTACAAGGAGGAGACAGCTTTGAAGCCTGAACTGACAGGGAAAATTCGGCATCATTAGAAGAGCATGTTTCAGATCGGGGTCTTAAGTGATGGAGCTGGAGATCAGGAACACCAGATCTATCGGGCAGAGCAACATAGCAGCACCAAGTCTATGGGACAGTGAGACAAAGGATAGACTGACTTAATGATCCACAGTGTCAGAAGCCAAGGGATAATGTGGCTGAGAAGACCAGAGACCTGGTTACGAGCTCAGGAGAGGTGTTGCTGTGATTAAATGACTCTATGTTTACTGTTTTCTGAGCCTGACTTATTGTAAACTGTTAACTTCCCTAATAAAGTCCAGTAATTATGAGGAGTGTCTGTGAGTTTTATGTGGCCATTGCAAAGAATTATCAAACTCAGCCCAGAAATAGAGTGTCTATGGTTGTAATGTTGGTGTCAGACTAGATGGAAAATGGAGCAGAGCATGGAGGCATATCTGACCACCATCTTGGCAATAGGGCAAAAAGAAGAGATCAGAGAAACCCCCCCACACCTTTACTGCACTTGGACAATGTATTCAACTTAAACTTGAACAAATGAGCTAACTAGAAGAAATAATAAAAATAATACTGCTACTACTACTAATCGATTGTGTTAGTTAACCCCTATTGTATAAGGTGTGTATACAGCATTATATTCATATATTTTTAAGCCTCATAATATAAAACATTTGTGCATAGCTCAATGCTGTCTTTTCTGCTTCATCATAATACTTGAATGTTCAAATAATTGCATTATTAGTATCTTAATATAAATGCTGATTTTATTATATACTATTGGAAGACAACTCAAAGAAACAATTCATTTTATAAAGCAATGTGTGTAATAACAGTATGGATGATACGGAGAAAAGGCTTAATATCATTGTCATACAGTGGAAGATATATTTTAAAAACCAAAAATTCCTTAGTTTGCTTATAATGTTTAGAATTCCTTTTTTTCCATTCTGACACTATGATTCCTCAATTAATAGACTTTTATCCAGATCAGGCTTCTCAAAGTGGATGATACCATGCCTTAGGGAGCCCTGGAATCATTAAAGGGGGTTTCAAAAGCAGATAATTACACTTTATCCAAGATTATTGGTTACAGTACAAACTTCATTTTCATTGTCTAGGGAGCACTGAGTAGCTTTTTTTTATTTTGAAAACAGGATGGTAGGCTTCATCTAAGCACTATTATTCAATGAAATATTCAAGTAAGTTCAGAGTAAGGAGTTAAAGAAATGTGCATATGTAGATATCATGGAATGTGGTGTCTGGAATATGTATTTAGATTTCCATTTACTATCTCCACTTTTCCATGGAGAATTTTGGCAATATTTCTTTTGTCAAAAGAGATTTTTTTGTTCGTCTGTCACACCACAATACTTTCGATACTATTCACCAAGAAGGTGATAATTCATTATGTGGATTTTCCACATTATTGAATAGACCAGCCCACGGAAAATATCATAATACTTCATAATGTAGAAGACTAGAGAAAGGAGATGGAGTGACACAGTGGTTGCAATGGTAGGTTCAACCATTACAATGTCGAGACTGGTGCAAGACAACAAGTGTTTAGTCATTCTGCTGTACATAGCCATCAGTATGAGCTGAGGCCACCCAATACCTACAATACCTACAAATTATGACATTGAGGCAAGTCACTGAAATACCCACAGTCCCTTTACTTAAAGAAGGAAATAAACTTAAATTGCTTATTCCTGCATACCTGTGAAGTGACAGTCTATGATTCGAGCTTTTAAGGCATGGACGTAACTAGCTGTCACAATATCATTGCTGAGTTTTACTCATATTGTAACAGAATTAGAAGCAATTGATGATATGTCAAACTCTTATGTTCATTGTTCAATTACACCCCCTTTAACACTTATTATGAATAATTCTAATATTTTACAATTTTAATTTGGATTTTGAATGAACATAAGTTTCAAAGCTTTAATTTTCAGTGTTAAAAATAAACAAATACATAAACATTCTATTTTAGACAAGATAATACCATGTTATGTTTAAGGGGATGATTTTTTTTCCAGAAATTCAATCGTATATTTCATATATACCAGTATACTAGTATATTATGTACACTAGTAATTCATGCATTCAGGGTAAATTTACTGAGATCTAATTTACATAAAACAAATTAACATGCTTTGTATACAATTAAATGAGTTATGGAAAATGAATGTTCAAATGCCATCAAAATAATACTAATAATAGTCTGATCTCGCCAAATGTCCTATACCTCTTTGAATGTTTCATTTCTCTATGCCTCAGCTCCATGGCAACCATGTATTTGCCTTTATGAATAAAGTTTTATTTTTTTATAGAGAGTGACGAAAGAAGAGATGATTGTAAAAGGAAAGCTATGTGGTTTTCTTCTTGGCCTATGTAGAGTGTAAATTAATATTATTATAACAAAATTCGCAAAGACCTTGCATTAAAATACCAAAAAAGACAAGCTCAACATATATCAAGCTAAACAAATTGTAAAAAGTCAAGCCTAGTGTCATAATGCTAAAAGATTCTATGGCAGAAACATAGGGTCAGTATAAGTCAGAAGAAGACTAGGTGAATTTAAATAGAGGTGCTAAAGAAGAATATTGAAATTACCATGTGAGGTTGGTGCAGAACTGGGCAGTGTTTTGGTGAGTTGCGCAGGAAGTCATTATGGGTTGGAACTAGCTTGATGGCATTTAATAACAACATGAGTCAAAATTAACTCAATGGCAGTGAGTATTTGAGTAGGGGTGAAATTTTGAATAATCTAGGAAGCATTAAATGAAAATGGAAGAATACACAGAGTCATTGTATAAAAAAGAACTAGGCAATATTCAATGATTTCAGGAGGTAGCATTTGATCATATGGTGCTTAAGGAAGAAGTCCTAGTTGCACTGAAGGCATTAGCCAGCACCAAGGCTCCCAGAATAGAAGAAATACCAACAGAAATATTCCAACATGCTGAGGAAGCACTGGAACCACATACTAGTCTGTCCAAGAAATCCAGAAGACAGTTACCTCTCCAACCAACTGGATGGATCCATATTTGCACCCATTAAAAAGGAAGGTGGCATGCAAACATGATCCAAAAATATAATATCATTACATTACAAGGAACAATTTGCTGAAGATCATCCATAAATGTTTGCAGCAGTACACTGACAGAGAGCTGCCAGACTCAAGCCTAATACAGAAGAGGACATAGAGTAAAGGATATTATTGCTGAAGAGAAAGGGATCTTGACTCAGTGTAGATAATACCAGGGAGATGTTTACTTGTGTTTTATTGACTAAGCAAAGGTAATTGTGTGGATCATAATCAGCTATGAATAATATTGAGAAAAACGGGAATTCTTGAAAAACTTGTGCTCAAGCAGAATATATGCATGCATCAGGAGAGTCTTTACAACACAAGTGCACACTGCATGGTTTAAAACCAGGTTGTATCCTTTCCATTGAGCAAATAATCTGAGAACTTCACTATATGCAACATAATTTGACATCAGAATTGGAGAAAGGTTCATAACAACCTGCTACATGCAATGAGTACAGCCTGGATTGCTGAAAGTTAAGTGGATTTAAAGAACTTACTGATAGAGATCAGCAACAACAATATGGCTTATTCCATTGTGAATGACAAATTCAAAAGAAGTGGTGTCATATTCATCATTAAAGAGAATTATATCTATATGTGTACAAGGAAGACATGTTAATCTAACTATTATTCAAATCAATGCACTCACTATCAATGGCAATGATCAATAAATCGTCAATTTCTACTGATTCCTGTAACTTGAAGTTGATCAGCCACTCAAACAAGATATGTTGATAATTGTGGGTATTAGAAAGTGAAAACCGGAAACAAAGAAGCTGAATGAGCAGTTGAAAAATTTGGACTTGGTAATAGAAACAGGGCCAGAAACCACATGATAAAATTTTGCAAGACCAGAGACTTAATCATTAAAATTATTGTTTTATAAACAACATAACACTTGATTTCACCAGATGGAATAAACAGGAATCAAAGGGACTCCAACTGTGGAAAGAGAACATGGAAAAGTTCGATATTATCAGTCACCGACAGTGAAATTCAATCACAAGTTCAAGTTCAACTTGAAGAAAATGTGAACAAGTCCGTGAGATGCAAAATTTGACTCTGAGGCTATTCCACTTGAAATTAGATATCATCTCAAGAATGTATTTGAAGCATTGAACAATGATTTTCAAAGACTAGGGAAGTTGTGTGACATCATACACGAAGGACGTCAAAGGTCATTCTAAAGACAAAGAACAAAAAGACTGAAATAAATGTTAATGGAGACTGACTTACCCATCAATGTAGAGATGCTAATTGAAGGGAAGATATAATCACAGGAATAAGCTAAACAGACAATTTCTAAGGATGACTCAGGAAGACAAAATAAAACATTGCTATGAATGTGCAAAGATCTGGAATTAGAACATCCAAAGAACATACTTATTGTTTCTTAAACTGAAATAACTGAAGAAAAAAATAAAGCCTTGATGTTAAATACTAAAGGATTATTTGGGCTGGATATTTAGTGAGGCAGGAACCATTAAGGGAAGATAAAAGGAATACAAGGTGTCATTGTACCAAAAATCTCATAAATATTCAACCATTTCAGCATGCATCATGTGATCAAAAATCAATCATATTTAAGAAAGAATTATAAACTTGCATGAAATCATTGCGGGGGGAGATTCCAGAAATTGATTTATAACCAATAAGATATTTCAACAAGCAGATTCAACACTTGAAATGCTCAATTCTATATGTTAAAAAAAAAGCAACATAGTGCCACAGTTACCTACCTGGACAATTTACTGGGAGAGGTTTACATTTATTTCCATTCTAAATAGTGGTTGCTGAGCAGAGTTTGGAAATTATCAAACAATACTATTGGTATCACACATAAGGAAAAGTTTTCTAATGATATTTTTTCATAGTTGTAATAGTACATTGACTGCCAACATTTCAGACTTGATTCAAAGACCATGTACTGAGTGACAGCACTGCTGATGCAAGTGGATGTGTACTGTAAGTAAAGACCATCAGACAGTTGTTTACCTATGATTTACTGGAAGAGAACAAATTATGGATACCATTGAGAAAAATGGATAGCACTGAAAAAATTCCAGAACATTTACTTGTGCCCAAGAAAATAATTTGAACAGAAAAAGAACATAGTGTGTAGTTTTAAACCAGGAAAGGTGTGTATTAGGGCTGTGTTCTTACAATTTATTTATTGTTTTTTAAATCTGTATGCTAGACACTGAACTATATAAAGATGAATGTGTTAGATCGGTTGGTGGAAGACTCATGAACCATGTGGAAGACGCAGATGATATGACCTGATTGCTGAATATAGAGAGGACTTGGACCTCTTACTGATATAAATTAAAAATTAACTCTTTCAGTAAGGATTGGTAATCTATATAAAGAAAAAATCCTCACAGCTGAACCAATAAGTAACATCATGATAAACGCAGAAAATGTTGACGTTGTCAATTGTTTCATTTTACTTGGATATACAATCAATTCTTCTACAAACAGCAGTCAAGAAATCTTATCACATATTGCAATTGGCAAATTTACTACACATGTCCTATTTAAAGTCTTAAAGAAAA
>NW_022103907.1:8240540-8255163 GCF_000313985.2 Echinops telfairi | reverse complement strand
GTTGTCCATCCCCCAGGGAGGAGGTCACATATAGATCCTTGTAATCGGTTCCCTCTTTCCAACCCACTCTCCCTCTACCCTCCCAGTGTCACCACTCACACCACTGGTCCTGAAGGGATCCTCCACCCTGGATTCCCCGTGTTTCCAGTTCCTAATGGTCTCATACAAATTGGAAATCTGTGCCAAAAGGACAAACAAACCTCTCTTGAAAGAAGTACATCCAGAAGATTCCTTGAATGAGAATAGACAGAATTCACACACGTGCTTTAGACATGTTACTAGGAGGGACCAATCTCTGGAGTACAGTATCATGCTGGCTAGTGTAGACTCCACACTGTAGAGGGGAGTAAAAACAGAGAAGGCCACGAATGAGATGGATGTATACAGTCGCTACAACAATATGCGGAAGGATACCAACTTCTGTGAGGGCAGTGTAGGATGAAGCGGTGTTTTGTTCTGTTTTGCATATGGTGGTTATGAGAGAGAACTGTCTAGAAGAACCTAACCACAGAGATCAGACTGGGCTCATCCCATATAGCTTTCCAAAGCTTATAGAAAAAATATAATTCCATATGCAAAAGTAAAGACTATGGGGGGAAGTAGACAGTTTTCTCACCCCAAGATCATTTTAATCTGTTGTATTCAAAGTAAACTTGCCTCCTTCCCATTCTCTAGTCAACAAACCACTGTGAAATCTCTGTGGTGCACCTGGCTAACATCCTGGGCTGTCAAACAAAAGACTGCAACCTTGAATTCCCCCACAGTGTATCAGAAGAAAGGTTTACTGACCTACTTCCAAATAATCAGCCACTTAAATAATTTGGAATACAATCCTATTCTGACCCATAGGGTGTTGCTCTGAGACAGAATTGACTTGACATTAACTGAAATTCCCATTTTGATGAGATTAGTGCGGTTACTAAATTACTCCAGCTAAGTTACTCTGAAGCCACCTCATGTGTATCAAAGTAGAAGAGTGTTTAATCAGATATTCAATAGTTGATTTTTCAGAGTAGATCCTAAGGCTTTTCTTCAGAGGTGCCTCTGAAAGGAAGTGAAACCGATGTTTTGTTTTTTTCCTGTTGGCAACTGAACATATTTATCATTTGCACCACACAGGGCTCCAGAAATTTCAAAACAATCCACCTAATCATAGTTCTCTATATTCTCTTAAGAATCTCCACCAAACAGAAAACATCCAAGTATTTCCTAGGAGGACTTAGATTTTCAGAGATCCTTTTCATTCCAAAAAATTATATAGTTTACTGATTTGAGACACAAGCCAAGGAAGTGCTGAACAGGTTTGTAAAGGAGAGTAGAGAAAAGAACTGTCCAGACAGCTAATAAAATAACATTCTTATAGGAAGGGAAGGTTGCAAGCAAAAAGATTATTTTATAAAGTGGTACATTGATAAAGAAAGAGAGCTATGAGAGGTTTAAAGATAAATCAAGCAGGCACTTGAGTAAGAATTCAAGAGGAAGTTCATTCCAATGGAAGGAGAGTAATCATTTGACAGGCAGATAAAAAGAATACGGATTCCAAGACGGAATAAGCTGTGGGAAGATGTGAGGGTGTAAAATTAGAGAGCTTCTCTTGCTAACAATATCAATCAGTTTCTTTTCTTGAAAATGCCTTTACTCAATAAACATCCCCTGCACTTACATAGCACTGTCAAAGCATTCCAAAAACATTAACTCATTTACCATTCTAACAACCTTATGAGGAATACTATCATTAGCTTCACTTCACAGATGAACGCATTAAGGCACAGAGCATTTAAGTACGTTGCTCCGGGTCACGCATCTAGGAAGTTGGCATTTGATTACAGTCTGTTTGGCTACACATTCTCTGCTCATGAGTGATCATGTAATCTATCTTCCAAAGCAGAACACTTGTGGGAGAAAAACAATTCTCTACTAATGCTTCGGAAGACGTGATAGCTGAAAATTGAGTCTGTTGAGGTACACTAGGCTATACAGTTATTCTCACTCCAAGGCCAGCAGTAAGCATAGAATATTTTCTCCCAGCGTTTCTCTGCTGGGGATACCACACATAGATGCTCCCGGTCTACCCTTCTTAGCCTTTTGTGAGTCAAGGACATGTTTTAAAATAAGAAGTTCCAACAAGAAACTGAACATGGCCATCTGTATGTGCAATTATGCATACGTATAATATCTTTGTTCCCAGGACTCTTGAAGTGCGATCCATTTCCTCCGAGGGACTTTATGCACAGAGCAGCAGTCTCTGCTTAAGGCAGGGTCTTCCTTGTCACTAAGTCAGGACCAGTCACAGCAGCCCAGGCTTGCAGAGTAGAACCCCTCCACGGGGCTTTCAAGGTTATAAGATAAAATGACCATTCCTATTCAAAGACAAGTCTGGTAGGCTTGAACCGACAGCTTTAAGCTAGTAGTCACATGCTTAGCTGTCCATATTGGCTAAGAAATAATTTGGGGTATAGAAAATGGTGAAATGTAAACCGCTTATATGTTCATGAATACAGTTACTAAACTATGAGTGAAATCATTTTACTTGCAACTTGTCAAAACTATTTTAATTAATATTAAATGAAAATTTGTAAAAAAGTATAGCCTGTAAAATATGCAAAAATATTTCTTCCGTCAAAAGCCGTCATTTTGAAAGTATGAAATGTTTATACCATAACAAGAAAATGCATTTAAAAGGAATATAGTGGGAAGCACAATATTCTTTGTAAAAGAGCTACTCCTTTTCAATAAAAATAATTACCTGTATCTTTGAGCAGTAAAATTTTCCTCATTAACATGTGACAAAAAACCCATCATATGACACAGATTGTGAATTTGTATTTCTAGTATAACCATGCCTATAAAATCAAATAACTGAGTTGAAAGGGTGATCACTAACTTGAGATTAGCTATAGAAACATTTTGAAATACTCATGACTTCTACTTTCTACATTCCGCCAGGAGCTTTATTTTAAAGAAATGAAGTATTTCAATGACTGATGTAAAATATCACATGTCTATGTGGGAAATGTGGATTAGGATCAAAGTCAGAACTGGAGGAATCCAAATAAAATCAGGGAGCTATAACACGGGCTTTTTACAGTTCTGCAAAGTAGAAAACAGTGATCTTATGTGATCTTATTTCTAAGTGCTAAATCATCTTTTTCCTACTGGATAAGGATGTAGTTCTGCTAAACCCAAGGTGGGGTAAGGAAGTTCATAACCCAAGGTGGGGTAAGGAGGTTCATAGATGCCCCCAAACATTTCCTTTTAAAGGTATATGTGATTATGCCAGTTCATCATATAATTTAATCCGGCTCCACATTGGTAAGCACAGACAGAGTAGGAATTAAGCTTACTGAATCTGACAGGGACCTTGCTTGCATTTTCACTGGCACTAGTAGATATATACCTTCCTTAAGATCTTTGTAAGCTGCTTCTTTGAGAGTTACTGCCTCTGATCCTGCTGTAAAAGAGGGAATGGGTTATGTAACATAGTGGAGCCCTGGAAGTGTGGTGGTATGTGTCACACTGTGTTTCACATGGTCGGAAGTTCAAAACTACCAGCAGCCCTGCAGGAGAAAGATTGGGCTTTCTAATCCCATAAACGGAGCCTCAGAAATCCACAGGATTGACTCAGAATCAGCCCTGACTCAATTGTAGTGAAAGTTGGTATATACGTATAGACACAGATTTAGATATATAATAAGGATCTATGTCTGTATATAATATATATGTTTCATGTAAATGCCCTTATTCATTTGGAATATATAATAGAAACCATATGTAACAAGCTATATACAATTATAATAAACTCTCTCCTAAAGTTATATCTATATGAAATTATTTTAAAACATGTAAACCCTGTGAAACTCTTTCATCATAAAATAAAAGATGCCGTAATTGAACATACTACTGCTAAAATTCCTAAATAATTCCTTTTATGTATTCCAAGATGTGTCTTGAAATCTTACATGCATCAGTGCATGTTAAAGTATTTATTCTTAAACACACACACACACACACACACACACACACAAATAAGCATGAACTCAATCGAGATCAGATGTCAGCAATATCAATTTAGAATAATTGAATGGCTAACTTTCAAAATACAAACTGCTTCCACCATTAATAGAAATGTTTTAGAACAATTATCATTTATACTTCCCTATTAATAGTATTATTTATCAGTAAAAATAAGGAAACTAAATTTAAAATATATTAACATATGAACATTTCAAAAATCATTAGTCCATTTCAGATACCTGGAACTATGCAAAATAACTTCAAGAGTACTCTTGAGACTTGCTGTTTATTTTTTATGTTTATAGTGTTAGTCTTTGCAATCTAGGGATGATTAAAATTTTCAAAATAATAAAAGTAATTTAGAGTTAATTCTGCTTAATTAAGAGTTTAATAAAGCCAAGTGAAACTGCAGTACTGTTTTCTAAAAAAAGCTTTAAAGATGGAGATTCTGAGCATTTTTCATAGTGAATACATCAGTCAGAGCCCAGATAAAAATCAGAGTAAAAAATATAAGGTAGGATGAAAACTAGTATATCTCAACTCTGGTTGCATTGAAAATTACTTGGGAAGTATTTAAAGAATTTAAAATATAGAGCTACTGGACCAATCACCATTAAAAAAAGTCCCCAAAATTAAGTAGCAGAAGTTTTTTTTTTTTAAGCTATTATTTTGAATAAGTAAGCCTTATGTGTAGTATTTTTATTTTAGGGAACATTGTCTGTTTTACTTACTCTGATGATTAAGGTTTTGTGTCAACGTCCCAGTGAGGTCCAGATTTAATGTAATGTTCAGCAATGAGCACCAAATCATTTGGAAAAGAGTTTACTAGAGGGTGTGACCTGATATATGTATATGGGCCCTGGTGACATAATAGACATGCACTGGGGGCTAACCACAAGGTCAGCAGTTCAAAACCACCAGCCACTCCAAGGTAGAAAGAAGGGGTTTTCTACTCCTGTAAATACAGTCTCTGAAACTCACAGAGACAGTTCTACTCTGTCCTATAGGGTCTCAAAGTGAGTTGACATAGATTCAATGGTAGTGAGTACACACACACACACACACACACACACACACACACATATTCTTCTTTTGTCTTGCGATAATGTCTGCCATATTGCCTGCCAATTTGGGGAGTTTTTAATCCATGAGTGACTTGCCTGTCCTCTCACCTACTAATCTGTGATTCTTCAGTCCTTGACGCTATGAGAGTCAGGGGAAGCCTCCAGCCTGATGTTTGAAACAAGGGCAAGCAACTTACAGCTTCTGCAACCATGTAAGCCATTGTTTGGAGGAAAAAGTTCTCTGTCTATACATATGTAAACTTCACTGGAGTTGCTGCTCTAGAGAGCCCATTCTAAGACACTTACTTAGTGCAGTTGTAACACCAATACAGGAGGGGCTTTAAATAACAGATATTTTTTAGTTTAGTTTAGTTCGGTGTGGCTTTATGGCCATATAGATTCCTTCCTGGATTTTAGCCTAGCATCTCCTTTAATTCTTGTTGTAATTCTTTGTTCTTGTCCTGTTGTTAGATGTCGTCAAGGAAAGTCTGACTCGTTGCAACAAAATGAAACACTGCCAAGTCTTGGTCCATCCTCACGATGATTGTTATATTTCAGCCCATTAATATAGCCACCGTGTCCATCTATATTCCTCTTTTTCATGGCCCTTCTACTTTACCAAGTGTGATGTCATTTTCTAGGAAGAACTAATCTCTTCTGATTACATGCTCAAAGGATTAGTTCCCATTCTTGGTTTTCTAACCCCAGACTTTTGCATATTTCGTTATAGTGCTTTGGGTTTTTTTTTAACTGCTCCTTGAAAATTTCAAGCAGTTTTATATTTCATCATTTGTTTCCTTTTTAAAAGGCCATTCTTTGGTATATTTAAGGGTTGAAATTGAGGAAAGAGTGTATAAATAATAATGAATGCCCTGGTTTTCCCCAAGTTCTTCACATTGAGTTGGTGCGGTGAACACCTTGCCAGTGGTAGTAGGATGTGACCATCTCTTCCACATCATGAAGGAAGAGCCCGAAGGGAGGCAAACAGATAACCAAAAGGGAACGGATGAGAATTTGAAGTTCCCAGCAGAAAATGTGAATGTGGAGAGCAGAATTAGGTGAAATAGTCTCCTCTTAAATTACCCTTTGATTTTTCTCTCCATTGTAACTCATTTGAGTTACACCAATGCAAATTAAAAAGCCATGGCCTCTTACCAGGTGTATCATTTCTTCCATTTGTGTTAGCTACTCTATGTACATGAGCAAGAGTTTCAGAGTTTCCTTGGAAGACATTTGGATATTTTCTTCCTTTCCTGTATCCTTAATAACCTCTTGCTTTCTTCATGTATAGTGTTCTTGATGTCACCCCACAGTTTGCCAGTTCCTCCATTAAGCTTTGTTAGAGCTCTCAGGGGAGAGGTATACCTTGGTCTTTGGCTCCACGAGAATTCATGCCAAAGCCTGGTTTGCGATCCAAGTGGGTTTATAGAGAATAGAAGCAGTTTCAAGTCCTACAGTAAATAGAGCACAAGCCAGACAGTGTCCGTGTACAGTTGCGGGACTGAAGCCTGGCCACTCCGGACAGCACCCCGGCTGTGCTACCTCGTGTGTAGCCACTGGGAAAGAGAGAAAGCCAAGAGCAAAACCTCTGGCCATTTCAGGGGCCTGTTGGGAGGTGTGGTCGACAATACTGGTCGACCCTATTGGCTGAATCAAATTCACCTAGTTTAGATGGGCCAATCCTGGTGTAACACCCACCTAGGTGTACCATCCCTTCCTGGTCAGAAGCTCAAACCTCTGAGCATGTGCAATGGAAGCCCCTGTCCCTATACTAACTACCTAACATTTCCCCCCTAAAGAGATATGGACCCAAATCTTTGGAGTACTGGGTGATGACATCTCTAGTTACTTCCTGCTGGCACAGGGGGTGAAGTGGGGCTTTCATCAACACCCTTCCTACTCTGTTGGAAGGGGTTGTCCAGGATGGATGAGGTTGAGGTGGTCCAGGAGATGGTGGTCCTGCAGCTGGCACACATGGTTCCGAGGCCTTGGTAACCTGAGAACTTCTGGAAAAACAAACCAAGGAACAAACAGGTGAACAGTTTAAGTGAGACAAGAGTAAGACTGTGAGGTGGCAGTGCCCTTGAAGTTAGGTTAGTGTACAGGAAACAAATAAAAATCTTAGGATTAACAGGCGTGAATGTTGGTTCACTGTAAACACTGGGATGGGGTAAAAGCATTCACAATTTCCCCTAGGAAGGTACAGGGGTTTAGCACTACTGGATGCAGTGAGATCTCTGCTTCTTTTATTATCCCGAGGTCTTGGATCAGCTGATCTGACCCGTCTTTTTTAACTGGTAATATGGGGTGCAACAGGGGGAGTTAACAGGGACCCAAAGTCCATGTTGGAGGAACTTACTAAGAAGGGGTTGTAATCCTTTGATGGATTCAGGCTTCAAAGGAGACTGTCGCTGATGGGGAGACTAGGTAGGATCTTTTAGGAAAATCTTTACAGGGGTAGCATACTTAGCTTTGCCGGCGACCCTCGTGTCCCAAACTTCAGGGGTTATGGCTGATTTCCATGTTTCTTGTGGGGGAATCTGTGGCTCCTCCACCGTGAGGAACATTTGGAAAGCTGTAGAGGGACGAGGATGAGGCCTGATGACTATGCAGGTGTGTGGCTTGGACAGTATATCTCGGCCTAAGAGAGGAGCTGGACATTCAGGGATTACTAGGAAGCTATGAGAAAAAAATAGAAGTTATCCCATAGGCATCTGAGAGGTTCAGTAAAATGTTTAACTACAGGTTTTCCTGACACTCCCAGGATGGATGTACACGTTCCACATAATCACAATGACGTATTTTGTAAGTTCCATTCTTCTCAATGCGATCCATAATTTGTTAAGATACACACACTTGCATGTCAATAAAACACAAGTAAACATCTTTCTAGTATGCTCTGCTTAGACTCAGGCCAACTTACATCAGCAATGATAGCCCTGAAGCCATCTTCTTCTGCATCTCGCCTGAACTTCTGGCAGCTCCCAGTCAATGTGCTGCTGCGTCCGTTGTTGGATGATATTTGTGTGTGATATCAGTGATATCATTCTACAATTGAGTATTCTGTTGGCTCACCTTTCTTTAGAATGGGTACAAATATGGATCTCTTCTTGTCAGTTGGCCAAGTAGCTGTCTTCCAAATTTCCTGGCATAGAAGAGTGAGTGTTTCCAGTGCTTCGTCCATTTTCTGAAACATTTCAATGCTTCATCAATTCCAACACATCCTGGAACCTTGATTTTGGCTAATGCATTCAGTGCTGCTGGAACTTCGCTCAGCACCATTTCATTCTTGCTCATATGCTACCTTCTGAAATGGTGAAAAGTCGACAAGTTGTTTTGGGTACAGTAACTCTGTGTATTCTTTCCCTTTTCTTTTAATGCTTCTTGAATCAGTCAATATTTTGCTCATATAATCTTTCAATATTGCAATTCAAGTCTGGAGGGGTTTTTTATTATTAGTTGGAATTTAATACATGTGTCATACAATAACAATCGTGTCAAATAGAATGAACAATTGCTACCACAATCAGTTTCTAAATATTCCCTTTCTACATGGAACCCTCGACATAGTCTCCCTCTTACACTATCTCCACTGTGGTACCCCTCCCTCCAAACCCTTTATTCTACTTGCTGTACAGCTAAGTTCATTGATGCTAGGCTTTATGTACCACAAACGTAAAAGCATATAACACAGCTTCAAGAGGGTGACCTTCATTGACATCACACCTCTGACATACACTCTAATATGAACAAACTAAAAATGAATAAAATAATATACACCAAAAATAAAGAAAATTCGGTAAATCAGACCAGGTCCAGCATACATCATATTAGGGATTTACTGATAAAGTTTTAACTGTTCCGGTCAGAGTTATGCCTTTGATCTTCTGTAGTCTTCTCTCCCAAGCATTCTGTTTAATGAACATTTTCCTCCTTTTCCTCAATTTTAGATAAGGAGAGTTCTCTGGAGGCTTATTTCCTGAGTAATTCCACGAATGAATCTTGGGCCCCCACTGTCATCTATCACCTCTGCACACCGGAATCTCACAATGTAGGTTCTGAGACTGGTCCCTCCTTCAACTTTGGGTTATATGTCTTCCAATCCTTCAGTGACTGATGAAGGTGTGTTTGCTCCATCTGGACTTATTTGGCATCTCACTTAGATGGCTGCTTGTTTGGAGACAAACCTTTAAGACCCCAGACACTCTTTAATCTGATATCAATGTATCATCTAAATCACACTTGGCTATAGCACCCGTATCTTCTGTGTTCCCTTCCTGAGGGAGAGTATCGAGCCAGGACATGATGCATTATTCTTCAGTTGAAGCTGGGATTTTGTGCTAACTCCAAACCCATTCCTCAATCTATGTTTTTTTTTTCTTTTTAAATTTGTACTAACCTGGGAGATTATATATGTGTGTGTATATCATATTGTTCCATAGTTCATTCATATCAAACAGAATTGTACAATTGCTTCCATAATAAGTCTCCAAACATGTTTTTCCTTCCTGGACTTCTTGACATCATCTCCCCTACTCCTCTATATCCCCCTACCATGAAATCCTTGTTGTATTTGCTTTCACTGTAGGCTCAAGGTCCCGGGGGTTCATTTACTGAAAGACAGAGAAACAAACAAAACAGCTTCAAGAGGGTGACCTTCCAAAGGTGACACATCCCTGAGATACACCCTTATATGAACAAGCTTAAGCAAAATATAACTGAAAGACCTTCACAGGGTTGCCAGAATCCGATGTATCTTAATACAGTATACAAGGCATTGATGTCGCAAATTCCTGTTTGCCCACCAATCAATAATACACTGTTCTTGGTACCGCTGTCTTATGTTGCCTCAGACACCCTGTGTACTCCGATTTAAGTCCTCAGGTCACAAGTGTGTCTGAGGTAGAGTCTAGTACATCCAGTGGAGTTTCTGTATGGGGTCTCACGGATGCAGTCCCTGAAGCATGGCATTATACTTGGAGATCCAGGACTCAGTGTCTTAGTGTTCTGTGACATCTGTCTTGGGTTCCGAGGATACGCCCAGACACCCTAGGTCAATTCTGCCCAGCTGCTGCATGCTACTAAAGAACTTCCCTATCCAATGTTCCCAAGAGCATCCTCAGTCTCTCCTTCTTGCACCTGGAGATCAGCCCTCCTTCCCCTCCCCTCAACAGACATGCACCTGTGTTCCCCAAAAGGTGACCATTTCCTCTCCCCTCTCCTGTACTGCCTCTCTCATCAGTAAGCCTCATACCTCCAGCAGGGTACCTCCCTCTCTGGGGGACCATACCCCAGATCCATATGACTACCACTCAACAGATGGCATCCCCCACTTTCTCCCTGGACCATTTGATCCCACTGTCCTGAGGTGCCCTCCGGCCAAGTGAGCTGCACTATTGTTACCTGGAGCTCATGATGTGTGGTTCCTTGGCACTGGTCCGGCTCTTTACCAGGTTGCCTGGTCACCATTCACTAGACTTGATGCCATGTAAACTGAGTGTGAGTCGGGTCAGCTGCTCATTCCTACCGCAATGGACCCACGGTGTTTGTCCTTTTGTGCTTGACTAACGTCGCTCAGCATAATGTCTTCCAGATCCTTTCGCACACTGAGGAGTTTCATGGTTTCGTTGCTGTTTATTAGGGAGGGATGCATACTATTCCATGGTGTGTATATACCAGAGGTTTTTTATTTGTTTTTTGTTTTAATCTACTCTTCTGTTGATGCAAATTTCAGCTGTCTCCAGCTTCCTGCTATTGTGAACTGTGCTGCAATGAACATGGAGGAGCAGGCATCTGTTCATGATCACTTCCTTATTTCTTTGGGATCTATGCCCAGTAATGGTATTGCTGTATCATAGGGTAGTTCAATTTCCATCTCTTTTAGGCATCACCAAATTGCCTTCCACAGCAGATGGACATATTTACAAGTCTCACCACACCAGTCCAGCACTTATTGCTCTCAGTTTTTTGTTTTGTTTTTTATTTGGGCACCAGTTATGTGAATTAGTTGGTATCTCATCACTGTTTTGACTTGCACTTAGCTCACAACTGGGAGCATTTCCTCACATGTTTTTATTAGTCACTCAAGTGTCATTCTCTGTGAATTGTATCCTTGGGTCTTTTCCCCACCTTCTCAGAGGGCTGCTAGTTGTTTTCTTGTAAGCTTAGATTTTATTATTTAGTCCTTTGTCTGTTATGTCAGTACTAAATATCTTCTCTGCGATTGTGGGCTCTATTTTTACTCTTTCAATAAAGTGTCTCAATGCACACAAGTGCTTTATTTCAATGAGGTCCATTTTTCTATTTTTATATTCCACGGAATGTGTTTCCTGTGTTATTTCTGATAACCCATGTATTCCCTACACTAGGGCTCCTAGCTGTGTCCCAATTTTTTCGGTGATGATCCTGATAGATTTGGATTTTACATTCAAGTCTTTGATCCACTTTGAGTTTGTTTTTGTGCATGGGTTGAGATATGGGTCTTGTTTCATTCCTCTGCAGTTGCAGATCCAATTATGTTTATAGGTTCTTGGTCTTCTGATCCCTTGAGCATTATGTAATGCCCATTCTTATCTCTTGTTATGTCATGTGACTTGAGATCTATTTTGTCAGAGATTAGTATTGGTACCATTTTTTTAATATGTTTTGATTTTTGCCATTAGTTTGGTAACATTTTCAGTATCCTTTGACTCTCAGTCTATTTTTTGCTCTGAGATTGAGATGTGTCTCTGGAAGTCAGCAGAGTGATGGATTTTTGTTGTCTAATCCAATCTGCTATTCTTTGTCTTTTAATAGGTGCATTTAAACTGTTAACATTCAGTATAATTAAATCTAAATGTAGATTAGTTGCTGTCATCTCATACTAGTTGTGTTTGATATTTTCCTGTCTTCCCTTCTTATAGGGTGCTGTGGTTATGTGAGATGTTCAATCTTGTCTTCTTTCTCCATTAGATCTATAATATTTGGGACATTGTTATCAGGGTGTTGGCTTCTGGGTGAAGTTGCTGTGGTTATTAGTTTTCTGCCCATAAAGAACTGGAAAGTATTTTTTTTCAATAAGGGTTTTGTTTTTATGAATTCTCTAAATGTCTCCTTGTTTGAGAAAACTTTAATTTCTCCCTCACATTTCCTGGGGAGCTTTGCCGAATTAAGGATTCTTGGATTGTAGAATTTCTTTCAACCTTTTGAATGCGTTGCTCCATTTTCTTCTTTCATGTGCGGTCTCTGCAGAGAGGTCTGGGCTTATTCTTTTCTGCTTAACTTTATAGTTATCTGCCTTTTTCTCTCTAGCTGCTCACATGATTCACTCCTTTTTCTTGAAATTGGATCATTTGACTACTACTATAGGTCTTGATGTGTTGGTTTTTTATTGTTTGTTTTTTTTCTGTTGTTGTTTGGGGTGTGTGTGATCTAATTGGTGTTCTCTATGCTTCCGGAATGAATATTGTTTCCTCATTTGTAATAATGGGGACATTTTCTTCCAAGAATTCCCTTGCATTTTGACCGTAGGATTATCTATTGCCTCCAACTCAGGGACCCCAATAATTCAGATATTGATTTGTTTCATGGAGACACACATAATCCCCAAGCTTTCTTCAGATGCTTTTGTGTTTTGTTTGTTTTTTTCTCTCATTTGTGGAATTCTGCTTGGTTATCTTGGCGATTGCTAATTTGCTTTTCTACTTCTTCCATTCTATTGATGGTATCAATCATCTTTTTCTTAATTTCTGTTACGTCATTCCTTAACTCTTGGATTTCCCTTCAATATGGGGATTCTAGTATCTGTAACTTTTCATCACATTTTAGGATTGATTCCCTGATTTCTTATCAGCCCTAAACAGCCTTCTTATGTATTCTTTCTTTAGGAGGTCAAAGGCTACTTTTTCTGTGTAAACCATTGGGTTTGGGTCATCTTCAGTAATTGACTTTTGTTTCCCTAGATTTTTTTCAGTAGCTGCTGGTGTTGACTGTTGTCTGCATTATATCTTGGTTGAGCTGAAGGTGGTACACAGTCTTCTGTGTTGTATAGGGGTAGGGGCTGGCTCTTTAGGTTAGGGGAGGAGATGTATGTAGGGGAGGGAAAAGGTATGGGTACTAGAAAAGCCTTCCCATTAGGTATAGTAATTTTTAATGCATTATAGAAGATGATTATGGGAGATTCTCTTTTATTTGGTAAGTTAAAGCAGAGTCTGTGTTATTGAGGTAGACAGAACAGGTTTCAGAGGATATGGTGTTTGGTGAAATCGACCAGAGTCCTTTGTCAGCCTGTATGTTGGGTAGGGAGTGTGGTCCTTCTGTTATTTTCCTTAAAACAGTGGATTCCTGCACAACTAAGAACTACCCATCTTTTCCTCTGTTTTCCTATGTGTTTTCCTATGGTGGACATGAACTATTATAGTGGATGCCCCACGGAAGTGGATGCTTCTGATCAGTGTAGCCTGGCTTAGTCCAGTTACACAGGTTGCTAGCCAGCAGCTGGCAAGCCACGGGAAACCTGGAAATGCCGGCTTCCATTTCCTATTTCAGGATCTAACAAACTCCTAGAGCCTGCTGCGCTATGTGTTCCAGCCTCACCTCTTTATCTCCAGTGCCAGGCCTCTCCTCATATCTGTAGAGCCCAGTCATGCCCCGGCCACCAGGGAAGGGAGCTGTATCCTTGCTAGGGATCATCCCTAATGGAAATTATGCTCTGCAGGTAGCTGCAGGTTCCAGGGCTTAGGGCCTCCAGGAGTCCTCCTGGGCATTTGTAAGATGTCCCAAGAGAGAGGGTGTCCCGGGACACCTCCCCATACTTGAGAGCAGCAAAACATTGGGGTAGAGGGGAGAGAAAAAGGAAGAGACTGGGAGTTGCCCCCTGACCAACAGGAGAGGCAAGCTGTGTTTGCTGCACGTGAGCGATGCGGTGTGAAGAGCACAGCGGCACCCTCTGTGGGAAAGCTGCCAGGAGAACCCTGTGGTGCTGTCGAACCCGGCTTCACGTCCAAGTTCCCCAACCTGGCCCTCTGACCCGGAAACCCAGCAATCACATAGCGAGTTCTTCATGTGGGCAACCCTATATCGACACCATCTCCCTGGAAGTCCTCCCGCGAATTCTTTGCTACGTTTGTTCAGGGTAAGATATGCTGAGAGCATTCTTCCTTTTCAGTTTCTACTGCAGGTCTTTACAAATTATTATATTATTTGGCTCTGTCGTCTGTAGCTACCCTTTGAAAGTTTCTATTCAGCTCTTTGATTTCATCCTTTCTTCCATTTGCTTTAGCCACGCTACGATTAAAAGCAAGTTTCAGAGTCTTTTCTTACATTCACTTTGATCTTTTCTTTATTTCCTGTATTTTAATGTCTGTATTAGTCTAGGTACTTTGGAGAAACAAATCCACAGCAACTCACATATAAGAGAGAGTTTTATGCAAAGAAAATATGCATCATGAAAACATCCCAACCCAATGCTGTCCAAGCCCACAAGTCCAACATTAACCCATACCCAACACCAGTCCACAAAGTCCTTCACCTCACAAAACAGAGGCAATGATGCCGACTGCAGGAGG
>NW_022103907.1:8237943-8239681 GCF_000313985.2 Echinops telfairi | reverse complement strand
TAGAAATCTGTAATTTCTTCATCAATAACTATTGTGTTTAGTGCACAGATTTGAGTAATTATTGCATTGACTGGCTTTCCTTGAAGGTGGATACATATAATCCTACCAAAGACATCATTGTACTTCAAGATAGATGATGAAATATTCTTCATGTGGTGAATATGACAGAATTAATTGAATTTGTTACTACCAGCTTAGTAAACCTTATGATTATCAGATTTTAAATGGCCAATGCTAGCCATTTTCAGCTCATTAATGTCTAAGATATCAATCTTTGTGTTTAATTTTCACTTTGACAACAAACAAATTTTCTAGAATCATACTTCATGCATTTAATATTATAATTATTCATAGATGTTTTCACTTTTCCCCCCATTTTCAATTGTGATCCATTAGTAGATAAAGGTGATGAAAGCTTTGTTCCATCCATGCCATTAAGGTTGACCTATATTTTTAGATGGCAGCTCATGCCTAGCCATATTTCAAGTATCTTTCAACATAAGAGTTCATCTTAGGCACTGTATCAGATAGTATGCTACTGCTGTTCATAAGGGGGTTGGGTGTGGCTATTTTCTCAGAAGTGAACAACCTCTTCCTTCTTCCTAGACTGTTCTTAGCCTGAAACCTCTAGCAAACTATGTAAATCATGTGACACTGCATTTATTTTTAAAAGGTTGCATGGCTTCTAGCATTACAGAGACATGTAAGCTACCACAGTACAACACACTGACAGTATTTACGTATTTTGCACACACACACACACACACACACACAGGATTATTTCATATATATGTGGATGCCCAGTAATATTATTGTTTAATGATGCTTTATTTCTACTTTATAACATGGTGCTCTCACCATAAAGAATGAAATATCTATAATTAATTTGGGAGTTCTCAATGATAGGATAATTTATAGCTCAGATTATGATCCTTGAGAAAAGACCCTTGTTTGTGCTGCATTTTGCATCTCTTAATCCTTCTGTTTAGCAACACTTCAAATATAATAACACATACTCAAGCAGAGCTTCACTGAATTGCTCAAATGATGTGGCAGTGAGCAGAATGCAGGGATTCTTTGTTGAGTAGAGTGTATCAGGAAGGGTATTGCATTAGAATATGCAAATAAATGAAGTAATAGAATTCTGCATGCAGGTTTTCTTTGGAGCCAAAGCTGAGGGCTTAGCTGTGCGAGGGCAAGGTGAGACATCATGAAACCTGCAGTGAACAAAACCTAAGGGGATGTGAACTAAGCAGAAAAAGACCAGTCAGACAATACTGGAAAGTTTTCAAAATTCAGCTACATCAGATTGGGGAAACCACAGAACTTGGATTTTCAACTTAAATTACAATCAGACAACCGTTTTTGATTAAATACCATTACCTAGACTCATGTTTCTTAACTTCAGTGATACTGAATCTTGGACATAATTTTTTGGGTTGTCTTTCAAACTAAAGAGTGTTCAGCATCCCATATCTCAGACTACTAAAGGCCAGTAGCACAGTCCCCAAAAGTATAATGGTTACATATTGGTTATGGTATTTCTGTTATTTTTGTTTTCTTTAGTTTTTATGTTTGTTTTGAAGTTATGTTTTAACAAATATTTAAATATATAAAAAATTAAGTCATGGACCTATGTGCATGTTTATTCAAGTATATTCCTGTCAATGGAAGTGATTCACCCACAAATATAGCATAATTAAATCTCAAGGATTCTAATGTATAAATACTAAATAAT
>NW_022103907.1:8233853-8236664 GCF_000313985.2 Echinops telfairi | reverse complement strand
TCTTGATTCATGTGTCCATGCACATGGACTGTGGATTCTGCAAGATAAAATCTTTGCAACTTCAATTTTTCCCCCAGTCATTCTGATATTGCCTAATGGTATAGTGGTGACGATACTGCTCTTCTTTATGTGAAGCTGTAATCCACTTTGAAGACTGCCATTCTTGGCCTTCATCAGCAAGTACTTCATGCCCTCCTCATTTTCAGAGAGCTAGGTTATGTCAGCTGTATCTCAAATGTATATCAAACCTTCTATCAATCTGGTGTTATATTCTTCTTCAAATATTCCAGCTTCGCTAATTATTTCTCAGCATGCAGTTTGAATAATTGGGGTGATAGGATACAACACTGATGATATTCACTTTTCTAAATTTTAAACTATGTAAAACCGCCCCCTTTTTTTTTCACACAACTGCATCCTGATCCATGCACAGTCTCTACCTGAGCACAATGAAGTGCTCTGGAATTCCCATTCTTCTCAAGGCTCTCGGTAATTTGTTGGGATCCACACAGTCAAGTGCCTTTGCAGAGTCAATATAACACGGGAAAACTTCTTTCTGGAATTCTCTGCTTTCAGTCAAGATCTGACAGCAGCAATGATATCCCAGTGCCATGCCCTTTGCTGAAGATAGTCTTAATGGCAGCTCCCTATCAATGGATTGTTGAAAGCTTGGTTGAATGATCTTCAGCAAAATTTTACTTGTATGTGTTGTCAGTCAAACTGTTCTAAATTTGTGCATTCTGTTGCGCACCCTCTTTGGAACAAGTACAAATATTGATTTCCGACAGTCAGTTGGCCAGGTTTCAAATGTCCTGGAATAGAGAAGTGAATGTGCCCAGTGCTTCATCAACTTCTTCAAACAGTTCAATTGCTTTCCCATAAACTCTTGCAGTCTTGTTCCTGGCAAATACCTTCAGTGCAGCTTCCTTCAGCACCATTAGTTCTGACTCATTTTTAATTGGCTGACTGTCAACTAGTTCTTTTTGAAATATGTCAACTATTTCTTTTTGGCACATTGACTCAATGAATCTTTCTACCTTCTATCCTTCTTTTGATGTTTCCTGCATCATTCAATAGTTTGTCCATCTAACCTTCCAGGATTGGAAACTAGGGCTTTAATTTTTCTTCAGTTCTTTCAGTTTAAGATACAATAAGCATGTTACTCTTCCTGGGGTTTTGAACTGCAGGTATTTAAACATTTCTTTAGAATACAGTTCTCTGCCTTCTTCAGCTGTCCTTTGAAGTTTTCTGTTCAGATCTTTTCTTTATCATTTCTTTCATCTCTTTAGCTGGGATTAAAAGCAAGTTTCAGAGCCTCTTCTGGCATTCACTTTGATCTTTTATTTCTTGTCTTTTTAATACCTTTTGCTTTCTTCATGTATGATGTTCTGATATCATCCACAACACATCAAGTTCAGGCATTAGTTTTCCATGTGTCAAATTTGTTCTTGAGATGTTCTCAAAATTCACTTGGGATATACAAAAGGTTGTATTTGGTGTCTTGTGGACATATTTTTATTTTCTTCAACTTCAACCTGAACTAACATATGAATATGGATGATCTGCTGCACAGTAACCCCCTGGCCAGGTTTTAACTTCAGATATTGAGCATTTCCATGATTTCTTCCAAAAAATGTAGCAAACTATATTTCTGTCTACTCTATCTGGAGACCTCCATGTGTATAGTCACTGTGCTGTTGAAAATGGTATTTGCAATGAAGAAATTGTTGGTCTTGAACATTTTTCTCATGGGATATACAGCTTAATATCTATTGCAAAGGCCATATTTTTGAGCTACTGATCACCATTGTTTCCAACTTTTGCATCTATCCAACAATTATCTTTGCATCCTGATTGCATGTTCAAACAATTTCAGACTGAACACATTGGTAGAATTTCTACACCACTTGCTTTAGTTATTGGTGCATAAATTTGAAAAACAGTTGTATTGATTAGTTTTCCTTGTCTGAGAATAGATACTATTCTAATTCAGATAGTATTGTACTTCAAGATAGATCTTGAAATGGCCTTTTCCATGATGAATGTAACATTTCTCTTGGATTTGTCATCCCCAGAATAGTAAACCATTTGAATGTAATATTCAAAATGGCTCATACTAGTCTCTTTCAGCTCACTAATGCCTAGTGATCTTTATGTAGTCCATTTAATTTTTAATGACTCATTACCCTAGATGCATACTTTGTACATTCCCAGTTCCAATAATTAATAGATATTTGCAGCTTTTTCTTATCAGTGTTGGTTGTGCTTAATAAAGGCTTTACACCATCTATGTCATTATTGTTGACACTCCTTTGACAAAGGAAATCTTCCTCAGGAATATTTTGAGTGCTTTACAACCTAAGTGTCTCATTTTCTGGCTCTTTATCTGCCAATGTTATTTTGATAAATGTGCTTTTTAAAACTTTTTATCTGACAAATGTTCCACTTAAATTCATAAGGTCTTCAGTGACTATTTCCTCTGAAGTGTATAGCCGATTCCTTCTTTGTTGTTTGTTCTTGTCCTGAAGTTTGCTGAAACCTGTTCACATTGGTGACCTTGTTGGCATGTCAAATACCAGTGACATTGCTTCCAGCACCATAGCCATACACAAGCCACCACAATGCAACAAACTGACAGACAGATGATAGTTTGAAACCATAAAAATCCCAAACCAAACTTAATGGCTATGATGTCTATTGTGACTCCTATTGACCCTATAGGACAGGATAGAACTTTTCCTTCAGGAAGCTAAGAGTATAACTCTTTATGGGAGTGTGTTAGACAGGGTTCTTTAGAGAGATAAAACCAAA
>NW_022103907.1:8226789-8233369 GCF_000313985.2 Echinops telfairi | reverse complement strand
CTATCTCAAGGAGTAAAAAGTTCCATCTTTCTCCCAGTGACAAGTTGGTGGTTTCAAAATGGTGCCCTTGCTAATAGCAGCCCATCAGGTAACAACTACACAACCTGGGCACTTAGCTACATAGACTGAAACAAAATTTGTTACCTGGGCCAAGCAAAAGTAAAATAAACCGATAAAATAACAAAATTGCTATATAGATCATTCTGACCTATATAGTGTTTCCAAAACTGTGAAAGCATACAGCCTTATCAGATCCAGTGGTTAGACATGCAATGCCTATCCAGGTCATGAGGGTTCCTTACTCTGGGGTAATAAAATTTTTTTTGATAAATTGGTTCCATAACCCATAATGGTGTAATGGTTACACATTGGGCTGCTAACTACAAGGGCAGCAGTTTGACACCACCAGCCAATCTGTGGTCTACTCTCTTAAAGAGTTACAGTCTCTAACCCCCCAGGGGCAGTTCTATCTTGTCCTATAGTGTCCCTGTGAGTTGAAATTGACTAGATGACAGTGAATTGGTTTGGGGTGTATCTGCTTTGGTGGTGCTCCTGGGGACACGATATCCACTAGTGTTACTGAGGGAGAAAGGTGAGGCAACCTGGACAGGTACAGAGTGATACCCGTTCAAACGTCATACAGTGTAGCTGTCAGTAAGAATGCAGTTGGTTTGGTTTTGAGTTTCTATAAGCAGGAGAAAAGAAAAAGCTGAGATAAGAAACAGTATGCTGAGGGGGAAAAAACAGTTTGAATTTTGAATAAGATTCATGTTTTACTATTTAATGCCTCTCCATTCCAGAAATCTACATCGTCATGGCAACACCAATCAAAGAAGAAACCTAGAATCAGTCAAGCCTCATCATGCCCTATGTCCATGCTGATATTATTCTCACACAATTAGTAATGCATTCCTATATTAAGCTCAACTATAATACAGGCATGGTAAGACATGGCTTCTATCTTTGCCTTTATTAAAATAAAAATAAAAACCTTGGAAAATAAGGATGGTGAGTTAGTTAGCAAATGCAATCATTGCCATCCAGATGTACAGCATTCTGATCTTCCCAATACCACTAGTGAGTTACTGCCGTTGATATCTTTGACTCTTTGCGGAACAATTCAAATGTTTGACAATGGACAGTGTCTAGACTATGGAAAGACAGGATAAACATGTCTAACTTTGACATTGGGATAATTCATCGTTTTTCAAAATGTGTGTTCTTTGCCATTTATCACAGGTATAAAAACAAAAAAACAAGCAAATGCTGTCCAGTCCGTTCTGACTCATAGTGACCTATGCATAGAGTAGATCTACTCAATAGAGATTTCAGGACTTCAAACTTTAAAGGATCAACTCGCCATAGTTTTCTCTGTAGGAGACACTGGATGGGATGGAACTACCAACCTTGCGGTTACCAACTTAATTCTTAGCCTTCAACACCACCAGGGGTCCTTGGATTTGTGTAATCAGGATTAAAATCTTGACACAGAACTATTCCATCACCATAACTTTTTCTAATGTTATTTCTTTATAATTGTTCCTTCATTATTCTCAATACATGATAACCACTAATCGCTTACTCATCTCTGCTTTTAAATTAACTAATATTTCATGAATTGATTCATACAGGACAGAAAAAAAACATTTATGTTGACTTTTCTCTCTCTCATTTGGCACATGACCCTTTATATTTATTAAAAATGTCTGTATCAATCATGTTTCCTCCTTTTAATTGATGAATATTATGCCATGGTACAGATGGACACCTAAATTTTTTAACCCTTGCTATTTTGAAAGTCTTTGTGTTGTGGTTTGGTACTATTACAACAACACTGCTACAAACCTCCATGTGCAGTTTTTTGTGTGGACACAAGTTATCCTATCTCTAGTTTAAGTGTCTAAGAATAAAATCCCTGGTTCTATATTAAGTTTTTAGCAAGTTTCAAGCTCTTTATCATAGCTGCGTTTTTTTAATGTTTACACTAGCAATACACGAAAATGATCAACTTTTCTGCATATTCATTATCAGTCGGTCTTGTCACTATTTCTAAAAACTGTAGCCAATTTGATAGATGTTAATCTTTAAAAACTTTATAAGCTCTAAAATATAGTTTGTCGAATGAAAGCATAAGTTAAGCACCTTGTATATGGTAAGAAACAAACAAAATACACACACCTGCTAGCTATCTGGATGTATAGTTGTAAATTATGCAAACTTTTTTATAATACAATATTACTTTAGATCTCTTATTATTTTCCACATATTTGAGAAGCTATAAATTATCAATTTCTAAGGTTTGGGAAAGAATTTAGCAAAGTTATACTGTTAAAATAGTTATAAACATTAAAGGGCCATTATCATTAGATTGAAATTACCTGATATGCTATTGTGTATGTGCCATAAATGTGGTTTGACTATTTTTGATAGGAAGCATGTCATATTAGTTCTTTAGAACCCATAAAATTAAGCAGGATTTAATACATTTGATAAAAGGAAATAAGACTGCCTCTAAGAAACACAAATAATCTACATTAAATGAATTCTCTTATATTGTCATGTTAAGCACAAATTAAATGGATTCAAAAATCTAAAGTACTTTGTAATTGTTATAAGTACAGTATAACTGTAATTGTAAGGCATGAGAAATAAAAGATCTAAGGTACAAGAGATAAGATTCGACAGCATAGTTTTGGAAGCAAATAATCTAACAAATACCTTTATCTCCTCATATTGATACAAGAATAAACTAGAGGGTGTGCGTGTGTGTAAAACATCAGCTTTTCAATTCCCAAAGCTCCTATATAGAATATTGTTTTAGCAATTGGTAAGAAGTCACCCATAAAATTGCGAATCTCACCAAACATGCAACATCAGCTTATTCCAAATTGCTGAGCTAAGAGGTTTTACAGCCAACTCAAAAAACAGGTGTTTTTTATGGTAGCAGTACTTCTTGTAATAAGTACATGAACATTCCAAGATGAAATATTTTATGAATGCAAATAAATTCAATTATAATTATGCAATGGACAATTAAAGGTAATTCAGTTTGCTTATGTTCTTGTAGTAATATGAATAACTTTAGCAACTAATTTCATTATAAAATATTGATGATTTCAATGTATTAATGCCTTCATGCTACCTTAGAATATGTAGAATGCAATAACATCTAAAATATTATATCAATTTTATTCTATTAATTGTTTCCATAAACCTTTCCTTGAGTGCCATTGCAGAGCGCATTTTATTGAGCCCATTTCATGCGCACTTGCAGTGAATAGTCATTGCATATTCCTCACAGCGCCGTCGAATGCGGTAAGCCGACCATGTGCATTAAGGCCTATCTTTGATCAAATGCTGTATGCTGTAAGGATAAAATTAGTACATTACTCCCTTGTAAAAGGAAATTTCAAATTCCCTTCAATCTCATATCATCCAGTCAAAAGGAAACATCTCCAAAGTAAATTTTATAAAAAACTTTAGTTTTAGTAATTTCATTTACTAATGTAAATCTTACGTGATTTTTACTGAATGTTCTGGTTAAATTTACTCGTTCAACTTTTGTTTCATGTATATTCATTCACCTTCATCTCGAAATTTCCCTCTATTCTGGCTTCCATGTTATGAGACATGAGGGTTCTCTTTTCCCCTTTTTTACACACTGGTACAATTTTTCACAGTCTTGTTAAAAAGGGACCTGCGGCTCCCTTGATTAGCATCTTCATGATGCCTAACTCTGTCTGTGTACTTACTCCTGGGCATGTTTTACAGGCTGCAGATCTATGTAATGTGATTTTATTACAAGTATATATCATAACAGAATTAACCAAATTCTTACTGATGAGTATAAATGGCTCTAGGTTTTTTGAAACATTTAAACAATACAAAAATTCTTTTATTTATGTCTACTTTTATCCTTAAAAGACATTGTTAGAAGTAGAAATTGATACTTAATTTCTTCCAACACACACATATACATATTCAAACAAATGAATACCTCCATCATCCCAATAGGTGACTAGATTTTTCTATACATGTGCTATTGTGGGGCATATAAAGTGTCATTTAATTTATGCCAATGAGAAAGATAAATATAACTATCAGTATTTTTATTTCATTTATTTGATTATTTTTTTAAAGTATGAAACCATTATTATTATAAAAATCAAAGGAACCGTTTAAAATCATGAAGAAATATCTCTGATTGTCACAAGGGGGAGGAGCAGAAGGGAGAAAATCACTAATTAGACTTTAGACTCTTATTAACGATGTAAGGGGAAGGTCAGCACAAAATGACAAAGCAAAGGAAGACACTGGGAGGAGAACAAGAGACAAAGGCATCAAAGGCAAATATTATTACATACAAAAATCCACACCTAGTCTATGAGTGGAAACATACATAGACATGCAAGCCAAACGGTGGGAAGATTAATGGGACTACAGATATATGTATGTGCATATGTACATAGATATGTGTGTGTGTGTATGTGTGTGCATGCTTGGAGAGTATATAGACAGAGAATAGTCATTCTGTATTCCTCACAACATTAAGTGTGGTAAACAGACAATGGGCGTTAAGATCTATCTATTAACGGGAATATAAGAATGTGTATATATATATATTATATATACCTATATATATGTTTGACAGAGTATATTTCCACATATATATTTGTGTCTGCCAAAATATATCCGTATATATAGTAGAAAATAACCAAATCCAACAAATAACCATTGAGTCCGTCTTACCAGTCTAGAAGTGCTCTTCGGGATTTCCAAGGCATCGGCCTCAATACAAGCAGATAGCCTCCGTTTCTTTCCATGTGGAGCAACTGGTGGTTTCAAATTGTTGACCTTATTGTTAGCTGCCCAACTCATAAACTTTCTCACCACCAGGGTTCCTTTGCATAGAATACAGAGGGGGCAAAATTTGGAAACCTCGGAGCCGTAACAAAGTACCTTCATTTGTTAAGGGCATGAGTCGCTGGGTGAGGAAACTCAGTCTCACAGTCTTGGAAGTCATCAAGATCAATTAGCATAACATTCTACAAAGACGAACGTTCTCGATTGTGCTTTGGTCAGCAGTGATGGGGACTGAGATGTTTGTGAGGGACCCTCTGAGACATGCCTTTCAGTCTCCCCCGTTGGGAGGAGAGGAGGATAAAGAGAATCAAACATCCATGGAAACAATCAGCCCACAGAGTAGTGCACCTAGTGAACCTCAGCTCTCTGGAGGCCAGAAGAACTAGTGCCCAGCTACCGATGTGGGGAAAAGACCACATTAAAAGATTCTGGATCGAGTAGGAGGAAAATAAGGCATACATCTCAAAGATACATCAAAGAGATAAGGTGTACTGGGTTGGCAGAGGTAACTAAACCCCCTGAGACTATGGTCGTCAGATAGCCTGCAAGCCTAGGACTGAAGTTCCCTCCTGCAGATAAACTTTCAGTCACACAATAGAAAGACCTGTAATGTCAAGACTAATACCAGAGTCATACGTATTTCTTTAAATAATCAACTATGCGAGACTGTAACGGCAGCATTTTCCCAAGGACAAAGGTCATAGGTACAAATGGACAGGAAAAGAGACAAATGAACATGAAAAACACAGGGAAGAAGTAAGAAAGCTATTATAAAATAAATGTGTATCATTATTAAAGGGAAAATTAATTTTTGTTTAATGGGTTTTCAACAGTTTTAATGGCACATAATACACATATTGTACGACTCAATAGTTTGATCATCTCAAGAAGAATTATACACTCATTACCACAATCAATTTTATTTTAATTTTATTTGTTTGCATTTTGAGGTTTTAGTTTTCTCCACATACTTATTTATCATACAGTGCTTGCTATTCTGGAATTTGTCCATGTATTTATACCCATTATTCATTTTAAAAAGGATAAGATAGTATGTTTTAGCAATATTATTTTGGAAAACCTATAGTACAAAAAGTAATTAGGAAGATATTACAATGTACCATTCCTGGACAATGAGCATGTGGATTAGGATATTGGGAGTGCAAATATGAACAATGGTAAAATAGTTATAATTCACAGGTAAAGGCATGCGCCTCAGGATCCAGTGGTTCAAGAATAATGATACATTACCTGCAATGAAAATTGGCTTAAGATAAAGATCATACATTTAGCACTGGAGGTGGAAAGTTTAATATGGAGGCAGGATGTCCAAGGAGAAATTGTCTGTAAGCAATTACAGATATGGGACAGTAATCTCAGCAGAAAGGACAGGTCCTATTAGTTATTTCTGGAAACATACCCACTAGCCATCACCGTATTCAGAAACTTGTGACTCAATGTCATCAATGGTAGGAAGTATATTGCGTAACCTCAAACATGTGTCACTGCCCAGAGGAGACATGGATGGATTAAATATGAGAAAATATTTACTATGCATCTTAATTTCAAAAACCAATGCACAGTTATCAAAGGAAAATAATTTGTAACATATTTTGTATGGTATTGATGAATTTTTATTTGCATTCTCTCAGTGAGATGTGGCTATCAGATTATGAATGCATAAAACAAACCATTGTGTAAAGGTTTTAAACAAGAG
>NW_022103907.1:8211217-8226334 GCF_000313985.2 Echinops telfairi | reverse complement strand
AATTTCCATGCTAATTTCAAGTTCAGCAGGTACTGGTACTGAGAAATCATTTGAAAAACACAAGCAAGCTGAATAAGAGCCATTACACTAAGTGGATAGAATATCAATGCTATCTAACATCGAAGCCTACACTAGTCGACAGACTGCATGGTACATGTGTAAGGTGATAGGGGCCTATTTCAAAGTCCACGGTAAAGATGGAAGGAAGTGAGAATGTTTCTTTCAATGTTAATGTTCATGGATTCTAGGGGCTAGCTGGCTAGTTCTCCAGTCAGGTTTGCATGGACATGTCTGGCAAGTTGAACAGATTTTGGAATATTCCAAGCCCTGACAGGTGCAGTAATTAAGCCATTATGAGTTTTAAAGCAAAAAAGATCCCTGTCATATTTCAGGTTGCCCAGAAGATTACAAGTGAATACATAATAAATGTACAATCAACTATTTTTAATCTATCCAATTGCATAATGAAAAGTTTCAAGAGTAGTTAAAATACAGCAGTTATAAAGCTTACCAGTCACCTAAGTAGGGCCAATAATAACTATAACAAGAATTAAGAGCTCAGGATTATTCTAAAAAGTAATTTTAAAGCCTCTTTAATTTTTCACTTTGAATAGGTGCCAGTAATATAAAAATACTGATATTTGGACTAAGTCTTTTTGCTAGTTATCCATTTCTACATCTATGTCTCTGAGTATCTTCATTTCTCCTCAAAATGGCCTTTTACCTAGAGGTCTAAATGTTTCCTGTGTTATCATTGTAAATGCACTTTTATATATAACATGATCTTTCTTTTATTACTTTCTAGTGACTATAGAATTATTTCTTTTTCAATGCATGCTATCTCTTTTGGAAATGGGTCTTCTAGTAAATCAGTAGTAAGGTTTTGTTTTTTCAATGTAGCCTTAAGATTCTTATTGATTACTCCTGGAAAAGTGAGAATCTTACAAATTGCATTAGCTGAAAGGATCAATGGCCCATTAGGCTGGCATACTATAAAGACCTTCCACTAGATGCTTCAGTGAAAGGCCAGAAAAAAATTATCTTCATAAAGCACCTGTCCAATTGTTCAATATTATACCACAGGGGAAATTTTTCTCTGAACTCCAGCTGGTTATCATTTTATGCTTTGAAACACAAGGATTGATGACCCTTGTAACTTTACCCTGGCTTGTAAAACTGCACCCTTTATTATTTATGTTCATATAAATGCCCATTCCATTGTTTTAATCTTCCCAAGATAATGGCCACTATAATTTTCAGTAGCAGAAGGCTTCATCAGAAATACTTTAAAAAGTGATTTCTGCACAAAACAAAAATTGGAGATGACATGAAACAAAAATATACACGATGAGACTATTTGATAATATTGCCTCTGAGATGGTCCTGCCCCAAATGTGATACGGAGTGGGCAAGGCGAATCTGGAGCAGCTATGGGGAAAGTTTGCCATATTTTCTATGTTATATAATATCTATATCATAGTCCTTCTCAACTTCAATTTTGTACAGATTATGCAGCTTGATTTTTGACTTGTTCTGCGTAACAAAATCGAAAGCTCTCTTATTGTTGCGGTTAGCTGTCACTCAGTTGATTTTGACTAATGGAAGCCTGTGTATAGCGAATTGAAATATTACCCCATGCAGCATCCATCTCAAATTACTAGCATATAAATATTCACCATTGTATTTTGGGGTTTTTTTTAATCGTTTTATTAACTCATACGACTCTTATCACAATCCATACATACATCAATTGTGTAAAGCACATGTGTACATTCATTGCCCTCATCATTCTCAAAACATTTGCTCTCCACTTTAGCCCCTGGGATCAGCTCCTCATTTTTCCCCTCCTTTCCCCCTTCCCCCTCCCTCACAAACTCTTGATAATTAATAAATTATTATTTTGCCATATCTTACCCTGTCCCACGTCTCCCTTCACTCACTTTTCTGCTGTCTGTCTTGGATCGCTTACTAAATCCCCATTTATTCTTCAAGCCTACAGATGTTGAATACGCCCTCCAATTAAAGCCTAACTGTTATATACATAACAATCACTTTAGGGAATCTTACTGAGGTTCTACTACCTTTGCTTTTGTTGGCTCCCTACCAATCTTTGCTGCAATTACTGTTCCCCAAAATTACAGTCCCTGATAAGGGTCTTGCTCCAAGAGAGGAGTGATCATGCAAAACCAGAGATGTTGCCATCCACGTGTCCACAAATACTGTTATTATCTGAGAAAATCTGCTTTCTTATCCCAGTCATTACCAAGGCCCTCCCTCTATAGCCACAGAAGCAGAAAAGCCATTATTAGATGCTAACAAAACTGGTTAATTCCCTTAACGGAAGCCTTGAAGCCTTAATGGAGCCTCCAGTGATTTCCTGTTACTTTATTCAAAGCCCAGCTTCTCTTATCCCAGAAGTGTTAGGAAGAGTTCGCCCCAGGCTTTGAGAACAGAATTGCCTGTGGCATGTTACATGAAAGGCCTGCGCTAGATGAACTCTCAGGCCCCCTTTAGCCTTTGCTTTACATGAGGCACTAATTCAATACAATGCATTTTACACAGCAAACATGCATTGAATAGTGGCTTTTAAACCAACATTAATAAATAAGGTCCAACCTGGAAAGAAGGCGCCTGCATGTCACCATGGCAAAGGGCCCAATGGGCTGGTATCTGGAAAGTTGGTAGTTTGAACTAGCTCAGTATCTCAACAGCTCCTCAGGAGAGAGATCTGGTGATCTGTTTTCTAAAGATTCCAAAACGTGGCTCTGGGGTCATTTCAGCTTTAACATAGATCTGTAAGACAGAAGAGAACTGCAGTAGGGTTTCCAGGACTACCATCCTCATAGAAGGAGACTACCACGTATTTTCTCCCATGGAGCAACTGGTAAATTTGACCAGCCAGTCTGTTGGTTACCTGCCATTGCACCACCCAGGTTCCTTTGGTAAAGCTTACAATCTAAGAAACATTATGGGTGAATGCTACTCTTCAATTAGAGCTGACTAGGAATCATAATCCACTCAAGAGTTTCTCACAATACCAGTCTACCTATCGTGAAGCACAGAGCTTTAGAAATTATCAGATTTATTGTTTATATGATGTTATTATATTTATTACATTGTGTTTACAATTATAAATGGTAGACCTTTATGATGATATATTCTGTATTATATTACTACAATGATATTATTTATTATTCTTTAAATTATAAGATTTAAATTCCTTGACTGAATAAATCTGCCTTGCGGATATGCCATACTATTGTTGTCATGTGATGTTCAGCACACCCACCCCCAATGAACAACAATGGAACAAACAAACAAATAAGCATTGCTTTAAAGTGTGTTCTGACTTACATCAAGACACATAAACTGAAAAAAACAAACTCCTTGGTATGGAGTCCATGCTGACTCAAAGGCCAAGTGAGCTGTGGAGAGGAACCAGGTTCCCCAGAGCAGGTAAAAGGACTCCGCTTTACGCCCTCTGCCCTGCACAGAACGAGAATGAACAGGTGGTTGGGGTGAGTGGGGCAGAGCAGACCAGCCTTGACTTCACGGAAAACATGTTTCTAACAACATGGACTATATTGACATCACTCTATGAATTAACATCTGGCGATGAGGCTCTGTATGCCTTCCATGTTCTCGTCAATCCTGGGAGCCAGAGGAAGCCTGGCAATGATAACATAACACGCCTTTCGACCAGGTAGTGATTTTAAACAAAAGGAAACAGGAAGACAGTATCACCCAGGGTCAAGTATCGGAAAGGAAGTAAACATGACATGATTCATATGTTAGTACACATTGCTAAAGCTTAAATAAAGTAAGTAAATGATCAAACTGAGTTTTAAACATATAACTCATAGCCCTTATTATATGAGTAATTCAAAATGTATGGCTATCAAAGATGCAGGGGTGTAAACCTCTCTGCAGACTCAGACATTCAAAGGCGTGTGTGTCCCTGTGGGTGAGAAGGGACTTGACGGCGGTGGGTTGGGCATTGTTCTCTGTCAATGGACAACCACCAAGGGCACCTTTTTAGGGTTTTTAGGGTGTCTTTATAAAAAATAGGTCCAATCAAATGAGGACTTCAAAAGAGATCCAATGGGCAGTTAAATCCAAGACAAATGGGTCAGCTCAGAAAGTTATGGTGAATGGTGTGTGTGTGTGTGTGTGTGTGTGTGTGAATTTATTTTAAAATGCCATTCCTGATATAGTTTTCCAGGACATATAAGGATCATGGGTGCTAACTACATGAAGTTATGTACTTAAAAAAATAAAGTCAAAGAAAACTGCATTAGTGAACAAAAGACTAGGACATTTCCACGGTGTAATTTTTATTTTTTGTCATCACAATAATGCAGGAGATGTCCTGTATTGAATAGCCGCAGCTGCCCTAGGAGAATTTCTTAGGAAAGCTCATCCCATTTAACTTTCAACCCTGATCTTTCCCCTTCACACGTCTTTTGTTTCCAAAATTCAAAGAATATTTAAAAGGAACAAGATTCAAGTGCCTTGAAAATGCCTGGACTGTCATTTTGACATGATGTAAATCAGAAAGCACATAATTCTTCAAAGAAGCACTACAGATATGTAAATACTGACTTCAGAAGTGTATCCGCCATTACAGAGGATATGACAAGATACCCTTTACTTAAATTTGATATTTTTGTTTAATATAGCTTTCTAGAATTTTGTTTTAATACTTTTTCACTTACCCTCACATCTTACTATCTATAGAAGTATTCTTAATACTATGTCAGAAAGCCATATGAAATATAAATTTTATTTCCTTTAAAGTTCTCAAGCCTAGTAGGCCAAATCTAGTGGCTTCAAATTATTTTGTATATTAGATTAGAGCAGTATAGACATCACAATTTGGAAGACCGAAAATATATTTTTACTTTATATATTGTATACACTTTATTGAGCATGTGTTTACAAAGTAACCTTTTAATATACTACAAAGTGAAATGTATATAATTTTTTTATCATCTCAAGAATCTTTTTTTTTTTAATTATTTTATTGGGGGCTCATACAATTCTTATCACAATCCATACATACATACAGTTTTCAAGCATACAGAAGTTGTGTCTTCTGAAATGGGTTACAATCTGCAATAGTTTGATGAATAGTTAGATAGACATTTGTATGTACATTTTTCCTTGTTCTGCCCCATTTTGAAATGTGATACTGATGCATAACAAGCTTCTCTTTAATGAATAACAAGCTGTTATTGTTATTTATAAACTTTCCTGTGAATGATGACAGATTCGGAGCTTGGGTTGTGTGTGTGTGTGTGTGTGTTAAAATACAATATACTCAAAACTTATTTATAATATTGAGATGAGCTATTCAAATGGAGGCTGAAGAGGATAGTTTCTGTGTTTCCTTACAAATGAAACAACAACATTGACAAACATTTCTCTGCACCATAGAGTAATTTTGAAATAATTTAAATTTTGTTGAAAATATATATAACAAGCCATACATCATTTCAACAATTTCCCCGTGTACAATGCAGGGACCTTGATTAAAATATTTAACTTGTGCAACCAGTCTCACCATCCCTTTCAGGGTTGCTCCTCTCCCATGACCGAAACTCACTGCTCCCTCAGTTTCCTATACAATCTTTCCAACTGCTGTTGTCAAGCAGATTCCCAGAGTCATTGTCACAGAAAGTTTCATTTTATGGTTTTTACAGATCCCATTATTCTCTGAAAGAAGTGTTTTTTTCTTGTTGTTCACAAAAAACAACATGTATTTTGAAAATATTGAAAAAGCCATGACATTAATATTAGTAGAAAGTCAAACAAGGATTCAGTGGAGTGGCAAGTACACACAGGATTGAAGCATGCTATGCTCAAGGGTACATCCCAGGTGGGGTGGACATGTATATTTGAAACTTGTCACATAAGCATGGAATTTGAGAAGCTTATTTAGAGCAAAGAAAATAGGGTAGGTAAAGGGTGTGAAAATTGTCTAAGAAATTCCTCAATATAAACAGCTTTGACTTTTATCATAGCTTGTTTATTTTAAAAAATGTTTTTCATGTTTTTTATCATAAAAGCTTTTATCAAACGTTTATCATGTTTTTTATAAAAAACAATATGCTTGGTGGAACCAAGCATTTAAGTAGTTATTTGTTCTGAGATATGTTACTGAGATTTACTTTTGCTCTCAATCTATTTGAATGAGAAATTTCCTATCATAGAAAGTAAGTATCCTAACTAAGGAGCATTTTTGTATATATTAGTTTTGTGTATTTTTTCAAATTTTATCTATATGTTCTATATATTTCAATGATGTAAATCCCTTGCGACATGAATTCATCTTTTTCTCTATAATTCAATATGTCTGTGGTACCAGTCAAGTAAAAGCAAAAAAATTTAAAACATTTTCAAAATAGCTGTTACCCAGTCTTTAGGAAGAAGGAAGTTAGCCTGGTGTATTCTGTAATGAATCCAATAAAAATTCTGTAAAACACTAAGTTCTGAGAGCCACTTACTGTATCAGCCTTTGGCTACTCTATAATCACTTTCCATTATGAACTGAAATTAAATAGTTATAAAGTAAGAATAATTTCATGGCTAACCACCCAAAAGCTAGAAAAAGGTTTAATTTTTGTAAGCAATATAAAATCTTAAAGGTAGTGCTTTTTGGATGCCAATGAGTTTCACCTCCTTTCAAGGGTAAGAACCGTATAGGGAATTTTTTTGTCATCAAAATCAGCTGAAAGACTTCATGATCAACTTGAATTTCTAATACTCTCCTCAGTGATACATTATGAGTAATGTAGTTCAATATGAAATTGTGTAGGTGCAAGAATAATGGATAGTTTCTCTGTCTTATTTTAACACTTGTTAGTCCTTTTGCTCTTTTTCAAACAGTATGAAACCTTCTGGGTAATACACCATTATCCATAAACCATAAATACAAACCTTACTGTTATCAAGTTTATATTGACTCATAATGACCCTATAAGACAGAGTAGAGCAAATCTTTATGGTTTAAGAGACTAAATCTTTACAGAAGCACATCCCTCCCTAACCCCAAAAATCAAACTCACTGCCATGGAGATGATTTCAAATGACATTCAACTAACAGTAGTGACCAGATAGGGCAGGGCAGAACTGCTCCTTGGGTTTCTCATACTGTAACCCTATGGAAGTAGAAAGCCTATCTTTCTCTTGCAAAATCTCTGGTGGTTTTGAATTGCTGACCTTGGGCCAGAGCTCCATCTTTCTCCCTCACAGGGGCTGGTAGGTTTGAACCACCAACTTTTCAATTGAGGCCAATGGTTAACTCACTGTGCCATCAAGGGTTTCTTTTACCTATTAAAAAATTAAGTTAAACTCTGAAGATATGGCTGCAATATAATACATGCTAAAATACATACGTACACCTTTTTTATTAGTATACAAGAGTACCCCCAAATCAGATTTTTTTGAACACTATGTATTTAATTTTTTTAAAAGACCTGATCACCTTCGAAGCACTCTCCATTACACCTGATATATTAGTCAAACCTTTGATTCCATTCTTAAAAAACATTTTTCAAACTCATATGTTTGGATGGCTGACAGCACCTCCCTCGTTTTTTTCTTCACCTCTTCTACTTCTTATCAAGTCAAATCTCTGTCCTTTCATGTTCCTGTTCATTCGTGGAAACAAAAAGAAGTCACACTTAGGGAGATCGGGTAAGTAAGGTGTGTGGGGCAAGAGAGGCATGCTGAATCTTGCCATAAAATGGCACAGTGAGATGATTGTGTGAGCAGGTGCAATGTCGTGGTGGCAAAACCAGTCCCCCATCTGCCACAAACCAGGCCGTTTTGTCGCACACTGTTATGTAATCTTTTCAGACCTCTAAATGGGAAGCTTTATTAAAAAGTTTGACCTGGTGGAATGAATTCCAAACGCACTATCCCCCTCACCTTTAAAAAAAAAAAAGACCATCATCTATATCTTTGATTTCACTTGATGAGCTTTTTTGGGGTGAGGTGATGATGGCATCTTCCACTGGTTTGACTGATGTTTGATTTGGGAGTCATAAGAATAGTATCATGTCTGGTCACCAGTAATGACCTTGGGAAAAGTGTGGGTTCCTTCAGAACTCTTCTCGCAAAGCACGGCATGTTTCCACTTGACACTCTTTGCTGGTCAGTCAGTACCCCAGGCACCAATTTCGCAGCCACCCTTCTCATTCCCTAATCTTCCATTAAAGTTCACTGAGCTGAGCTCCAAGACTGTCCGGGTAACTTCATCTCTTCAATGGCCCGTTGTTGGTCTTTTAGCACAAACGCATAGATTTTGTGACATTTTCATCTATTCGGGAAGTTGATGGACGTCCAAAATGAGGTTTGTCATCAATTGACATTTCATCTTTTTAAAACAGCAAAATCACTCGTACACTTGAGTTTTCCCCATATTTCTGTCCTTATAATCTGTGTTCAACATCACAAGTTTCTGCAGCATTTTTTCCTGAGCAGGGAACAAATGCATTCACAGATGCATGCTGTTCTCTTAAATGGACCATCACAAAAATCAATGTAGAGCAAAACTATGGTGTTTTTTTCCCAGTTGTCTCTTATGCATGGAAAAAGTCGAACATTAAATATGGAAGAGCAAAGAATCGATGCATGAATTATGGTACTGACAAAGAGTATTGAAAGTACCGTGGACTGCCAAAGCAGTCAACAAGACCAGTCTTGGAAGAAAGACAGCCAGCCTGCCTTTCAACACAAGGATAGCTAAACTTTGGGCTAATGTACTTTGTACATGTTGTCAGGAGAGACCAGTTCCTGGAAAAGGCTACAATGCTTCGTAAAGAAGATGGGTGGCTAAAAAGGGAAGTGCTTGAATTAGCTGAACTGAAATAGTGACTGCAGCATAGACACACAATAATTGTGAAGATGGAGCAAGACTGGGGGAGTGTTTACTTCTGTTGCCCATAGGGTTGCTATGAGTCATCGCCAACTCGATGGCACCTAACCACAACTTCAAGTATGTGAACACCTAGCTACTTACCTCCCTGGGTACCGTAGTGTGTTACACTAGGCTGTGAACTGCAAGGTCAGCCCTTCAAATCCACCAGCCTCTCAAAGGCAGAAAAGTTAGGCTATCTACTCTGGTAAAGAGTTACAGCTTTCAAACCCACACGGGCAAGGGGATCATGCATAGGCAGCCATTCTGAGGCTGGCACAGGACCCAGCAGTATTTGTTTTGTTGTGACTAAGGTCACCGTGCGTCAGAAATGGCTTGATGGTACCTAACAACAACAATAGTGTTGCTGTGAGTTGGAATTGACTCAATGACAATGCGTTTGAGAGTTTGACCCTGTAGTTCTTTGCCTGACTGTTTCCCTCCCAACCATGGAAAAAATCAAAGTCTGGTTCTTTTGTTTACAAAAACTTGGTTTTGTTTTTTGTTTGTTTTTTAAAAATATAATAGTTTCATACAGCATTTGTCCATTTGTGATTGACTATCTTCAAACAACATAAAAAAGTGCACATTTTCTAATTATTCTTTAATGATGCTTGGTATTTTATTGTGTGTGCTAAATTTTATTCATTCTTCTACTGTTGGGGTATAGATCAGACTTGTATTGTATTTATAGATCTCTTGTAATATTGACTTTTGAACTATACTAAGTTTTCCTATCCATGAACGGAGGATATTCTTCCATTTGTGTAGGTCTCTTTAGTATTCTTGCAATACTGTTCTGTAGTTCTTTGTCTAAATCTTTTATTTCTTTGGTTAGGTCTATTATTACGTTTTCATCTTTTGTGTTGCTGTTGTAAATGGTATTGCTTTCCTGATTTCTTCTTCAGAGTTTGTCTCATTGGTGTTGTGTCCCGTCACTTTACCAAATCTCTTTATTGTTTTGAACAATCTTCATGTGGAGTCCTTACATAAAATTATATTGTATGAAACTAGTGAAAACATCACTTCTTTGACCAGTTTTATTACTTTGCTTTCTCTCTTTGTCTAATGGTTCTAAATAAGACTATTACCATATCAGGGAGATGGATTGACACAGTAGTTGGAAATATGAGCTCATTTGAGCTAAAGCATAAGAACAATTTTGAGAGTGGCGCAGGACTGGGCAGTGTTTCATGTTTTTATGCATAGGATCACTATGAGTTGCAAACAACTTACTGGCACTTAATAATAACAGCACAAAAGTAGATTATATAAACAAAAAGAGCCACGATTTTTTTTCTTTTTCTCCTCCCCATAGATTATGAGAACCCCAAACATGGTAGTTCAGTTTGTTGTGACTTACAGTGACACTATGGAACAGAATGGGACTGCACTTAGAGTGTTCTAGACTCTCTGCCACATTATTCTTCTGTGGACTAGCTGGTAGATTTGAACAGCCAATCATAATTTAAAAGATATCTCTTTAAGCATTCTTCCACAATAACTCCATATCCAAAGGAATCCATATCCAAGGACTCCATATATAATATACAGATATTATCCATTTATGACAGTCTACTAACAGTGCTTAATTTAGTCAGGATAGGGAGAAATTGTGAGAGTTGTATCACCATGCCACAAGTATTCTTGGGCCTGAGGAACACTCAAAACTATTACCCTGTGTACACTAAGAGACTAACTTAATTTCACAAAAGCACACATGGCTGAAAATAATTTATTTACTGGATCTTACTGTTGCTAATTCTTGTGGAAGCACACCACACATCTTGCTTCATTTGGAAGGAAAATCAAATAGTTGCATTATGTTTACTCTGGTGGTTGTGACTAGACAATATGTCACTGGTGTTTCAAGTACAAGCCAGATCGCCATTGTGGAAAATGTCAATAGGCTTTCCAGACTAAGGCAGACTAGAAAGGAGAGCCTGGTGATCTACTTTTGAAAAAGAAATGGCAATGGAAACTTTATGCATGACTCAGTAGTGGAAGAGGATTCCCCTCAGGTGAGAAGGCACTGAAATTACAATTGGGAAAGACCTGCCCCTCAAAATAGAGCCAATATTAATGATGTGAATGGAGTAAAGTCTTCAGGAATTTCATTTTCTGATGAAACAAAATCAGAAGAAAAATTTATAAACATGTATTAATAATTTGAACTTGGAATATATTGGAAAGTTGGATGTCCTCAAAAATAATGGAAAGCATAAGGATCAATATTCCAGACATTGACTGACATTGACTATTTGAATCAAATAAACCTATGATCTACTGTTCTGTAAACAACAAATTAAAGAAAACTTCTTATGTCACATTCATCACACAAAAAAGGATATTTCAAGATCTATCCTGATATAAAAAGCTGTCAGTATTTGGATAATTATGTACCGCCTTTACAAGGAAGACCAGTTAAAATGAGTATCTAAAGATTTATGTATTAATAATGAATGCCAAACATAAATAAGCTGAAGGTATTAATCAACTACTAAAGTCAAAAAAATGATTAAACATACTCAAAATGCATTGAATCTTACTGTTAATGTAATGTTAAAGTTTAAAATGATCAGGAACTGGAAAATATTAAATATAACTTTGATGATATAAATTAAGCTGGAGATTGTGTGATAGAATTTCGCAAAGTTAATGACTTATTCTTTGCAAATATCTTATTTCAACAAACGATAACAATACACAAGCATTTCACCAGATGGAATACTTGCATATCAAATTGACTTCAGCAATAGAGTGGTGAGGGAAAGGACAATGGAGAAACTCAATGTAATCTGTATGAACAAGGCCAGGGTCGATGGTAGAGCAGACGATAAATTTCTCCTAAACAATTCCAAGTTGAAGCTGAAGCCAATTTGTCCTTGGGAGCCAAAGTATAAACATGAATATAATCTGCCTGAATTTTGAGACCATTTGAAGAATAAATATGATGCTTTCAAATCTCATGACCAGAAACCAGATGAAATGTGGAATAGCATCAAGAATATTATGCACAGAGAACACAAAGCATCATTTAAGAGACACATATGAAAGAAGAGATCAAAATAGATGACATACCAGACTCTGATATGTGCTCGAGTGAAGAGTTGAAGAGTCAAAATTTAAATGGTTGTATTAAACAGTTGCACAGATGATTGTAAAGGGCAGATTCAGAAAACAGATACCTCAGTTGTCAAATGTCTCCAAGCTCAAACTTTCCACTGATCAAACACCAAAGTTAGAAAAAGGTAAAATCTGCTCAGGGATCATGACTTTGTTTGGTAGTTGAACCAAAACATTGAGCACGGCTGAGAGTTCTGTGTCTCATCTCACCATGGACTCAAAGAGGTGACGCTTTAGTCACAGCTCGACTCTCACTCAGACAACATACAGTGTTTGTGTTATTGCATTAAAACACTCACCAGTGTGCATCAATCACCATAACCGTGGCTCCAAAGAAAGGTACTTATATCAGCAGGACAGCTAAGAGGAAAACTTTGAGAACTGCGGCAGAGTTAGAGAAAGAAGTCCTTGTGAAATTTCAATCAAGTCACATTATTGTCTGATTTGGGGGCTGAATATAACATGACTAAGTTGACATTATCAATGTTACTGAAAAAAAGAAAATGTGATAAAAGTGGTTAATGTAGAAAAAAATATGGAATCGTGAACCATGAAAGAAAGAAGCTAGCTCATCAAAGAGATTGAAAGTTACTGTTCTGATTTGGATAAATCAAAGACAAACTGATAGCAAGAGTGTAACTGAGACAGAGCTGTGTGGGAAGGCTAATGGCGACATAGTGACTTAAAGTCCTAGAAAAAAATGAATTTGCAAGTGCAATTTTCATGTCTCAGAACCAATTGCTTGATTTCCCATCATTTCTAAAGTGAAAATTATGTTCAATTCTTGACTTTCCGGTGTTCAAAATGGATTGAGGTCGACAGCAAGCTATCATTGTATTTTCCTGAAGTGTGCAAAGATTTCAAGACCAAAAATCAGAATGCACTTGACGTATCTTAGTTGAAAGAGCTGACAAAACAAATTCAAACCTGAAGTTTCAGTATTGAAGGATTCAATGATGCAGGAATAATCAAAGGAATGGAGAATTGATGCACAGTCACTCTACCAAAAAGTTTTGGCTACCGTTCAACTACTTCAGATGATAATATATGATCAAAAGTATTGAAGGCAGAGTCCAAGCAGCCTAGCGGGCATTGGTTAAAAACCAAGGCTTCAGTAATTGATGGAATAATGGCAGGGTTTTCCCAACATATGATGCAAGGCTAGAAAAACTTAAGTTTTTATGATATGAAATTGGAAAACAATGACCTGGCCATCCTACTGGAAGCTCGTCGTACTTGTGACTCTTACAAGGAAGGGTTGCCCAAGAGAATGTGGGAATTATCAGAAAATATTGTAGTTACATGCAAGCATGTCAGAAATTCAAGATAGATTCAAAAGAGGAGATGGAACAAGGAAGAATATTATTGTTGATGTCAAATAGATATTGACTCTAAGCAGATGACCACGGGAAAATTATTAACTGGGTTTACTGAATATACAGGGCATTTAACTGTTTGAATTAGAACAAATCATGGCTAGCATTGTGAAAGTGGAAATTCCAGAACACCTAATTGTACTCATCTGGAAGCTGTACATAAGCATTGAGGCAATCACTCAAGGAGATCAAGGAGATACTGTATTTTTTAAAATCAGTAAAGGTGGTGGATTTGATATTTATTCAATATGGATGGTGAACAAAGAATATGACAAGCTGAACTATTTAAAGATAACCACAGAATCAGGACATTCATGAACCAGCATTCATTACTAACTTGTTGTATGCAGATAACATAAACTTGTTTATTGAAAATTTAGAAGACCCAAACACTTATTAACAAATATCAAGACTATATCATTTAGTATGATTATACTTCAATGCAAGGGAAACAAATCTCCTCAAAGCAGGACCAATAAATTCTACTAGGATAAACAGAGAAAATATTGTTTAAAGAATTTTATTTTACTTGGCGCCACAATCATTGTCCATGGAAGAAAAGTGACATAGTTCATTGGACAAATCTCCTGCAAAAGTCTTCATATTATTATCAGATGTGCTGGCAGGAGCCAGATCAACCCAGTGATCCCTACATCCTCAAAAACAGATGCAGATACAAACCTGTGCTGCAGGAACCTCCCTGCCCCTCCCCCTCTCATATGCCTTTAAGGTCCACAGAGGGATGGGGGAAGAAAAATGACAGCCACAGGGGGTCAGGACAGTCACCCATCCAAGGGGAAAGTATTGGTTATATCTCCACAGAAAAGGAAGAGCGAGAGTAGACCTCATTCCAGATGCCAATCCTTAAGCCCATTACTAGAGATAGCGGTAGAGTGGGCCATAGCTGGAGACTTGAAGTCCTCTCCTTACATGACACCGCGCAGAGGACAACCACAAAGATACAGCCTGGGAAGAGCAGCCAGGCTGACCCTCCCACATGGGGACAAATAAAGAGGGGCGTGCAACAGACCAATGATGAGAGGGAAACTACAAAGTCCCCAAAGGATCCCAATCTCAGATTTCTGACTTGGGGGTTGGGGCGGGGCAGCACGGCACCCCATCTGAACTGGTTGGGGATAACTCACAAGTGTGCCAGCACTAGACCGCTCTATCCTTGGCCACAGGAATAGCGGTGGGGACATTTAGAATGCTCGCCTTTGGGACAAGAATGCTGAAGACATAAAGAGTGTAGAGGTTGCTTAGCCTGCGGGACCCAGGAGATGCAGCTCTGGGAGAGAGGGGCCTGGACTGATGGTTTCTAACCTGTCCTTCTCTCTATTTAACAGAGTGACAGTCATCTGCTCTATGTCAGGATCTCTGCTAGTTTTGTGACTATCTGTTAGGTGCTTTCGGTTTGTTTATTTTTTCCTCAGTGCTTATCTATACAAGATAGGTGCAAACATACGGAGACAGCAACTGGTCTGACAGTTCTGGGGTGGCATGGGAAGGAAGGAGTGGTAAGTGAAGGGGGGGGACAACAGTGACAGCTACAGGGAAATAGTAAGTGTTCTAAATTTGATGGTGAAGAGGGTGTAGCTGATCTAGTCATGTTTAATCAATAGAGTTATGTCTGAGAGGAATTACTGAGAGGTGAAGGATGAGTAAACATGAGAGTGGGGCAGGATGTGACAAAGA
>NW_022103907.1:8204378-8210197 GCF_000313985.2 Echinops telfairi | reverse complement strand
AAAAAGTATATATAAAGGCAAAAAAAGTCCTCGTTAAAGGGTTCAAAGTAAAAATGTCACATTAAGAAAAAGTATTCCTTGCCTTATTATGTATTTGATTAGAGCATAGAGAAGAGTGGACACATTTGAATTATCCTGTTTGGAAGAATATTGAAAGTACTATGAACTGTGAGAAAAACAAGCAAATCTTTCTTGGAGAATGTACAAGAATGCTTCTTACAAGTGAGGATGGTGTCTTATGCTTTGGACATGCTATAAGCCAGGATCAGTACCTGGAGTGAGACATCATGCTTGATAAAATAATATTAAAAATCTAAAACAATAAACAAACTCACTGCCATGGAGTCGATGCTGACTCATAACTACCTATAGGACCAGGCAGAACTGTCCCTGCGGGTTTCTGAGAAGGCAAAAGTTTACAGGAACCGAAATCCCTGCTTTTCTCCTCTGCAGCTGCTGGTGCTTTTGAGCTGCTTGCCTTTCAGATTGCAGCCCGACTCATAACCGGTATGTCACCAGGACTCCGATTTCATAAAGTAAAGGGTCACTGAAAAGAGGAGCACCCTCCATGAGATGGACTGACACAATGGTTGACACGGTGGACTGAAACAGCGTTGATTATGGGAATGGGACAGGACTTCAGCATTTCTTTCTCTTGTGCACAAGGCTTCTGATTTGGGACCAATGGGGAGACAACCTCACAACATCACTTATTGCTTACAATTTATTCCAAATGCATGAGTTAAGATTTCATAAATTGATTTTATAAATTGATTTGAATATATTTAAATACCAAGGATAGCTATCTTCAAAGTATTATTATTGAAATCCTTAAATAAGATGTTACCATGCTATTTAAAATTAATATCCTTTTTTTCTGTCAGCTGCTTGTTGTTCTGAACAAGAAACTATATGTTAGAATTATCCCAGCTGTGACCCTTAGTGTGTGTTGTTTTTGTTTCAAATCCTTCAGTATGCTACCTCTCTACTCCTATGATGTTAAAAAAAACTCATTTAGAAATTACTCAGACATTTTATTTTAAGAAGACAAGATATTTCTTATCAAAGAGCTAACCTCTGCTATTTTAACAAGTGTTAATTCTTTTCATTTAATGCTATGAGGGGAGATTACTATACAAATAAAAAGTGATTTATAAACTCATGACTTATTTGTCTACACACACTTTAAAACAGCGACACATCACACACATGAAGATGATGGAGAATAATTCAAATAAAAACTCTTGCCTCCAAGACAATTATGAATGTGACTTACACCATGACTTTAAAACATGAACTTTAAAGCAAGCCAGGAACCCCAAATGTGCACAGACATCAAAAGATTCATTTAAGCAATTTTAATGTTCAATAATACTCACTATTATGAGAAATTTACAAATCTGTGTAGTTTCTTTTGTCAAACTTGCAAGAAAATTACTTGGATATTTGTTTGCCCAATGATTGGATATTTATAATATTCAGACTCTCATTTTTAAAAAAAACTGGAATACAGAGTAAAGCTGTTCATTTTGAGTATAAGACTATTTGATTGCAATGTCCATCTTATTCATTAATAAGGTACTAGAAGCATGACTACTTTTCCAGTCCCAAATTACAGCAGCCTAAAGCTGTCTTGCCTGTGCAGGGGGTGAGCACTGGCCTGCTAACTGAAATATCTGTAGCTCAAACCCACCAAGTGTTCCATGACAGAAAGATACTTTTGTAAAGATTGATAGCCTTGGGAACACTGAGGGGTAGATCTCCTGTGTCCTATAGAGGCACTGTGAGTGTGAATTACCGAGATGGCAAAGAGATTTTATATAAGTGAAAGTGTTCCCCGGTGTCTGTTGTCAGGAACTCTGATTCCATGAGAGGCCTACAAGAACAGAATCTGTCTCTCGCTAGCATAATGGTTATTTTACCATTGAAAATCCTAGGAGGTTCCGGAACTTCTTGGTCAGTAAAAGTAAATTCTCCAAAAGAGTCGATACTTGCTTAAGAAAATATCAATTTGCTACAAAATCCTTAGACCCTACTGTTATTCACAGGTGAGATCTTTTCTGAAACATCTATATTTCACTATGTATCAGGCTCATTGACTCGACTATGCCATGAAAGACATTAGGTCTGTGGTTCTCAACCTTCCTCATGCCCTGACCCTTTCACACAGTTCATCACATTGTGGTGACTCCCACCTCACCCCCCACCAAAAGAATTGTTCCATTGCTACTTCATAAGTGTAATTTTGATAATGTTATAAATCAGGCAATGCCTGTGAAAGGGTCATTTGACCCCCAAAGGGGTCGTGACCCACAGGTTGAGAACTGCTGCATTAGGTAGCTGGTGCTCACTGGCAAGCCTGGATTCGTAGAATGCCAACTTTTGCTCTGAAGCTCACTCTGAGCAGTTAGCTTTGTTAATCATTTAGGTAAAGGAGTTAAAGACATACACTCTAATGCTGAAAATATTTCCAATTCAAGGAAACTCTTTAAGTACTATAGTTAGTAATTACTTAACATTAAAATACTATGTGACATGCCCTTCACTCGACATAGGATAACAAAGGCTTTGCTAACTTGGCACAATATCGGACTCTAGGGAAAAATGAATCACTCTGGCATATATGCATTTTATTAAAGTATTTAGGGTACCTCCTTCTCTTAAAATGTTAAACTCAGATTTGCCAGAGGACCAGCCTTCCAACTGTGAGATATATAACAAAGAAAAATAACAACAAATGTCCAGAAAAACCTGGAAGTAAATATTCATTGCACTGTGGAGGCAAAGATGTTTGGTTTTGGGGCAAATGGGACAGGACCATCATCTTCCATGGTCCAGGCAAGGCCCGTGGGAAATGCTGACGGCTCACCTGGGGAGCTGATAATGGCTGGTCTGACTCTCGCGTGATACTAAATGGACACTTTCCCTCCTGTTTCCTGGCAAAGTTGCTGAAATGCAGCATTCTGGAAAAATCAGTTCATCCTGTTCCCAATTTTATCTTCTCTTCCACTTATGAAAAGCTTGGCTAATGTACTGTTTCTTTGTATGCCCTCAGATAATTATCAACTACCCCTTTGTCTGGAAATTTGCCAAGGGATGCAGCTACATGATGGGGGCTGTATATACACCTGCCTTGAATAAAGTTCTGGAGCCTGGAGTGGCTATTGCTTCAGGAGGCCCCCTTGCCTCAACTGTATCTGATCTTTTCTCTGTAAGTTTGCTCATTGCAGATCATGCCCCTCAAACCCATTCGATTTGTAAGGTAAGAGCTGGTCTTGATTGATCTTACAATAGTGGTATTTATAATACCCACAAAGTGGAAGCTGCTCCATGTCTATTAACTAATAAATTGATTTTAAATGGAAGTTATTCATATAATGGAATAGGAGAGGGCTTCAAACAGCTCATGAAAAATTAAATTAAGCAATAATGGAATTTTTCCACAAACATCTTGAAGCTCCCTTACATTTTTCATAAATAAAAAGAAATAAAGGATGTATGCATGCTGCAACATAGATTAATTTTTAAAATATGGGGAGAAATCTATAGAGACCGAAAATTGATATCAGTTACATGGAGCTGGGTGTAATAGCAAGGAGTAATTAAGATATTCTTGAAGTGCTTTTGAGGTATGAAAATGTTCTAGATTTTAGAATTCCATTTAGTTGGCCTGCCACCCCATTTTCATGGATAGTAACTTAATGTAAAAAGACAAAAATCCCTACATCTGGACCAATAGTTAATATCACAATAAATGGAGAAAAGGTTGAAGTTGTCAAGGATTTTGTCTTGGGCAGATCCACAATCAGTGTTCTTTGAAGCAGCAGTCAAGGGATCAAAAGATGAGTTGCATTAGTAAGTGTGCGGCGCCAGACCAGTTTGGAACATTGAAAAGCAAGCATATTACTTTGAGGATTAAAATGAGCCTGACTCAAGCCATGGTATTTTCAATGGACTCATATGCACGTGAGAGTTGGAGATCGCGTAAACAAAATCGAAGCACAATGTAGGCATTTGATGTGAGGCTTTGTCTTACATACTTGGGGCATGTTGTCAGAGGAGAGCAGTCCTTGGAGGGTTGGTAAATTAGAAGAGTGGTGAAAACTGGAAGATCTTCAAGGTTATGCACTGACCCCTGTACTGCAACAATCGGCTCAAGCTTAGGAATACTCGTGAGAATGGTGCAGGACCACCAGTGAAGTTGCTATGGGTTAGAACCAACCTGATGGCACCTAACAATGCCCAATTTGCAGAAACAAAAGTTACTCAGTGACCCTCCCTAGCAATTAAAACACATTGCCTCCAATCCAGAATAAGGTGTAGGTATCAATTTTTGCAGCACTTTTGGATCATTCTAGGGCCCCCCCAAGGGGTGACTAGTCTGCCTTAAGAAATACTTCTAGAATATGATTGTGATGCTGTTTACCTAGCTCTGATAATTAATTCATATAATTACACTGTCCATGTTAAATGAGTGAAATACACATTATGTATATGTTACCTCTAAACTGTTTAAAAGAAATTCATCCTACAAAGTACTTTAAGAAAGTAGTTGGTCACGGGGAAGTAAAAATAGTGAAAAAATGTTTGGTACAATCAGAAAGGAGACTTAATTCCCTAGAAAAGGAGGAATTCTGGTGCCTCCGTTGGAGTCAAGCAATACTTGATTTAATATTATTTTAAGAAACTTTTCTGTATATTAAAAGCAGATGGGGCTTGCTCGAGACTGATCTCATTGGGCTTATTGAATGAAGATCACTCTGTAAGCTGTGTGAATAGCCATCTGTCAGTTCTTCCTTCAAGGCTGGTCCCGATTAAGAGACTGATGTTCAAATGACATCTGGTGTCAGGGGTATGAGCAGGGACCTCAGCAACATCCTTTAGGTGGTTCTCTAGGTAGAAAAGCTATGACACCAGTCCAACGACCCAAAGTGCTGGTGCTGAACAGCCACTTGCATACACATGACATTACACTAAATTTACAGTGAGATCATGGGGAACCTGGGATACAAAATTGTGATGGACAGTAACATATAAATAAAATAGGATGATTGGAATAGATACATGCCACATGTTAAAGAAGGAAATCTAAGTGGTATGGCAATTAAAATTTTCAAAAATAGCGAAAGAAACAATCTGTTACTATAGATTGAAGACAGAGGACAAAGAAGACATCCAGCTCACCAGGGAGATATATAGATATCGATATGTATGAAGTGCCTTTTTCCTCTGATGATAAATAATTGCAGTGAATAAAGATGAATGATATTCTAGTCAGGAAACAGAAAGGTCGGCTAGACTGAAACATGACACATCATATGTCGTCCACCAGAGCCATCCCTTAGGCACAGATGTGTAAATAAATTAAAAGCCAGAGGTGGGAAGGAGAGCATAAAAAATCAAGTGAGCAGTAAAACAAAGAAAGAACGAGTGTCAATATTAGTATCTGGAATGTTTTCAGTCAAATTTATTATGAGAAAGAGAAAGAAATTATGTGTACCACTTTTCAAAAATGGATGGAACAGCATTAAATGTGAATAAAGAAAAAGATTTAAACACTACTAGCTATTTGAACCTAAAGACATAGAACATACCACTCAACTGTAGCACCACACACTTTCTACTCCATTGCACATGTGTCCAGTGGGGACAATTTTAGGAACAAAAAAATAAATTTCAATAACTTTTAAAAGGATGATTCCATATAAAGCATCCAATCTGACCTAATAGAAGGAAACTGGAAACCATTAACAAGAAGAATAAGGAAAGCTAAATAAATATATGAAAAATAAATAACACTATTAAAAGTGAAACTAAAA
>NW_022103907.1:8200843-8202136 GCF_000313985.2 Echinops telfairi | reverse complement strand
GCATGTTTCATCCAGCATAGTATTCACCGCAGAAGGGTTCTGAAAAGAAAGCCCCAGATCTTAGCAGCTAGGATGTTATATGTTTCTTCAGTAGCCATTATGGCTGTACCACTTAGAAACCTGACCAAATGTTTCTAGAAATAATTATGAATCCTACCATTACATAATTTGTTTTAGTGCGCACAATAAGTTTATTATTCATTATGTGAAAGAGTATTTCCTATGTAAAATTGAAAACAAACACATAGATTGCATCTGAAAGGAATCTGGAGTTGCTAAATTCAAAGGAGGCTAGAGTCACTTAGAGCACTGGCTCATCTTCTTTGCTGTTCTTGTTTGTCTTTTCCATAAGAGATGTTTTGTAGATCAAAGTAGTAATATTGATGCTGTTAACATGATACATTAATCTTTATGTTCAGGTTGACATTTATTCTACTTTGATGGGCCAGCTGTTTATTTGAACAACAGCCATCAGTTAAATAGTGGAAAATACTAGGCATTGTCAGTTATGTTTCCCTCTAAATATTTAATGACTATGAATATTTTAAAAGATCAAGAAATGCTGGCCTACTAGAATGGGTTCCAGGGTGGTGTGCAGAATCGCTTTGATTTACATTGCTAGTAGTTTGACAATAAGTGTTAGTGGGAAACACGATGAAAAAGACAACTTTGTGAGAAGAAATCAGGCATTTAAATGTAGGCAAGCATTGAGAGGAAAAAGCAGTCAACCCAATTAGTCCAGTTGGTTAATGGTCTTTTTAATGAATGATCTGGACATCTGTGCTGTTAGCTTTGGGGACACAATCTAATATACACTGGGATGAACTTTTTCAATTACTCTGACTAGTTCCAGCATGTCACTGTTCATTCTGGCTGGCTGTGGCCTCATCTATCTACTCTAGTGATAATTTACTTGAATTGTGTTTAATGGTATAGTGCATAGCCTGTGAATGCTCCATTTCCCAAAGTATCAACAAGGTGGAGAAAATCATCTATTGGTACCTTTGAACTATGTATCTATACCTTTCAAAAGTTACCAGTGTAAATTATTTCTTCTTTAAGAATTGAGAAGGCTCAGTTGGCATAAAATGATAATGCATAGGTATATGTGTTAGACCGGGTTCTCTAGAGAGATAAAACCAAATTGCTGATAATTTAATATATTTATTTATAAAGATAATTAGATATATAACAAGAAGTGAACTGTTAAATCATATACAGATAAATATATAATACAAGAAATAAACAGTTAAATTAGAAAGCACTACAAATGGCTCAATGCAACTCACTCCT
>NW_022103907.1:8197529-8198900 GCF_000313985.2 Echinops telfairi | reverse complement strand
TTCTGGTTAAAATGACAACAATGACAAACAAGATTGTTGTTGCTGTTAGGTGCCTTCAAGACAGATTTATAGACAGCTACCCTATGCACAACAAAACAAAAACACTGTTCAGTCACGTGCCAGTCTCACAATGGTGCACATGTTTGTTACCCTTTGATGTAGTGCGTGTGTCAATCAATCATGTCAAGGGAAGTCCTCTTTTCTGCTGCCCTCTACTTTACATACATAATGTCCTTCTTTAGCAAATGGTCTATCCTGCTAAAAAGTCCTAAGTAGGGAGACAAAGGCTTGCCATTCTCAAAAAGCATCTGGCTATACGTCTTCCAAGATAGATTTTTTTTGTATTTTGATAATCAATGATACTTTCTTTGCCAGCAGCATAATTGAGATGCATTGATTATTCTTCTATTTTTCTTATCAAAATTTCCACCATTAAAATATTATTATTTCCCCAACAGGTTTATTGGCACATAGTTCGTACCTCATACAATTGAACAGTTCAACCATTTGATTATATCAAGGGGAGTTGTACCATCACCATCACATCTATCTTAGAGCCTCTCCATCCCTCCAGTGGTCACGTCACCTTGAAACTGCGCTGAGCAATGACTATCAGTTCTAGCGCACCCTCTCCAATCTCGCCATCACTGTTCACTCCGGAAATGCCCTTCCCTTCCAAGAACCTGTCCCTCACTCCTGCATTCGCTAAAACACCCTCTATTAGTTATTATCATCATACATCCATTTCCCCTGTGGTTCACAGCTGGGAAGCCCAACAGAAAACTGTGCAAGCAAATCATCCTCAGGTGGTAAAGATAAAGTCATATTAGCATAAAAGCAAAAATACAGATGACGCCTAAGAGGGAGTATATCCCCATCAACGTTCAAAAAGCAGGGAAGAAATGTTTAACAGATGGCATCTAAAAGATATTTTCACCCAGTATTCCTCCAGGTCGTGTCTGTAGAGAGCACCACTGTCCAGACAGGGAGTTCGAGCCTGCATAATCAGGATTACAGTGGTCTCTGCCTGATCATATGCTGCCTGATGCTTTCCTTTGTCTGGCGTAGATCTGCCTGCAGCTAGGTCTGACTAGACAATCGGAAGATGGGTTTGGAGCTGCTACTGTTTTCCATTTGTAGCCTTCTACAACTTGGGTGTTCATAATTTTAGCTCTAATACTTATCTCTTCACCATATTTTAATTGTGTGATTGTCATCTGTGGCTCACACAAGCTGGTATCCTTCTTAAGAGTGGGCTAGTTGGCGCCTCTCTTAGATGGCTGCTTATTTGAATACAAGTCATTAAGCCCACAGACACTATTGCAATTGCTAGTCGGGCACCATCTGCTTTCTTCACCACACTTTGCTGTG
>NW_022103907.1:8193146-8197037 GCF_000313985.2 Echinops telfairi | reverse complement strand
TGCATAAAGTTAATTGGTAGCAAAACCTCAATATGGTTAAAAGCCCTCTTTTATTAGCTATTCCTATGCTGTTGAGGGAATACTAATCTGATATTTCCTCGCTGAAAATTTTCAGGAATTTAGTCAAGCAATCAGTTAGTTCAACAACGCTTGCTATTCATATTCATATTCTCTTTTATTTCTGCATTAAGGTTATATTCCTATTGTAATGGACCCACTATCTAAATTTTATTGAATATAGTTTCAGAAGTTAGGAGGATGTAAAAAAAAAGTCAGTATACAGAAATTTATGTCCCCTTTCCAAATTATATGCATTTGTAAGTAATAACTCAGAAGTAGCTATTGCTGATAGGTTTGAAAACTTTAGTAACTAATGTGTACTATTATGTGATAATGCCATAAAACTCAATTGTTAGTATGTACTATTTTGTTAACTGTCTTGTTAACTATTTTATTCACGTCTTTTACTTCTTGTTTAATTAAGGTATTTTTTCTCTTATTGAATTTTAAATGATGTTCATATTCTGGATATATGACAATTATTTGGATATATAATTTGAAAATGCTTTGTTTCCAGCATGTTATTGATCTTTTTCAAAAAGTCCTTATTTTTATAGTAGTTTTATTTTATGGGAAAACAAGTGAAGATAATTCTCATATATTCCTATTCCTATTGTTTCTTTTCTCTTTTTTCTTCCATTATTAAAATCCTGCATTTCTATACAACATATTTAACCACTTATTAAACCACTATTGGTATGTTATTATTAGCATTAGGGTTTAATTTGTTTTTGACAACCCAATAGATTTTAACTAATACATTATGTCATGTGTTCATTTATCACACAAATGGTTTCACTCCCTCAAATACATCTTGGTATATTTATTTATTCCTCTCTGCCCTCAGATCTTTTTACTGTCTCAATAATGTTATCTTTTCCAAAATGTCACCTAGTTAGAAATGTTCTTGATTCTTTTCACTTTATTTGGGGGCACTTTTGAACTGAGTGCTTTATTTTCTTATTTAAGGAAAACTTATTAAACTCATAGTTACAAAGATTTTCTTGTATTTTTTTACTAAAAGTTTTGTAATTTTAGCTTTTAGACTTCTGATCCTGTTGGAATTATTATTTTATTTAGACATGAGATAAGAATCTAACTTTTTTGAATAGATATATTCTATTGTTTCCACATCATCTTGAAAAAAGTATTCTTGTTCCATTGAATTTTATTGCCATCTTTGTCTATTAGTAGTTGACCAGTAGCATATGGTTTTATCTGTACACTAAATTATGTTGCATTGATCTATATGACCATATTTATGTCAATACTGAACTAATTTGACTACTGGAATATAATATCATAAAGTCTATAACAAATATAGTAACCCTGTGACAAAGTAGTTAAAGACCCAACTGTTAACCTAAAGGTTGACGGTTTGAAACCACTAGTCTTTCTGTGTATGAAAGATGTTGCAGTCTGTTTCTATACAGCCTTGGGAATCCTTGAGACTATACTGTGAGGAACAGAAGGATTTCTCTTAAGTTGTCTCCCCAAAATATATGCCAGAGTTAGCTTGAGAATCACTGTTCTTTAGACAGCAAAAATAGGTCGGAGGTTATTCTCCTAAACATCAGCCATCTAGAGCGGCCAGACTGTGTAGTCTGACTTACCCCAAATAGGGCCCATTCCTTTCTGTTATTGTTCCCTTGAAGCAGTGCCCATAGGCAAGCCCAGGACCACTCTAAGATGACTAAGCTTAGGCTACTATCTTGCCACACATGCCCCCCTATTCTCTCCTCTTACTATTGCATATTCACCCCTAGGTCATCCCCCTCCTATTGCTTGTATTGCCTATGTTACAACCCCTCTCTATGACGTAGGTTGTTATCTGCTATCAGGGGGCTTGCATGCCTCCCAGGATAGTAATTGTCTGTTTTATTGTATGAGACACCAGAGTGATCAAACCTGTTCAAGGATGAATTGTACTGCCCTTCTCTGTGACGCACAATGCTGTTATGTATCCCCCTAAAGTAATATGATGCGTGGTTAGCAATAAATAATGAGGCTCCCTGGTTCTCGGGAGGGTGGCTGGAGAAGGTGACTAAGGAGGACGAAGCAGCGGCTTCTTCTCTGATGGCTAAGCCCCCTCCACGAGGACCATCAAGCCTAGCTGAGGTGAGCTATGCTACCATGAATTGCGTCTGACTCCATCCTTTAACTCTCATGCTCTCTATGACTTTACTATAATCTCTACTTATTATCGCTGTACAATTGTGCCTACCGAACCTGTCTTGTTTTGTGGGGTTCCCTCTTCCCTTTAACCCCACACTATACTTTACTTTAGTGTCACTATGAATCAAAATCTAGGGTAATGGGTTTTATAACTAACATGTTAATATGTTTGTGGAAATTTACAATAAGTTAAATATTACAATATACTTGTCTCTCTTATAGTCTTGATGTTCCCATCTCTTTTACCACTTGATTTTACCTCTCACTGCTCCTTTGGCTCTTGCCTGAAAAGTGACTTTTTTTTTTAACCTGGAAACTAAAATTTAACATGAACTGTTTGGCCAAGTGTATTGTCCTGCTCTATGTTGGATGGGGAAAGCATACATAAATTTGAAGAAAGACAGAGATCACTGAATACCAATTTCATTCAATGTTGGAATTCCTCGAGATCACAGGAGTTTGGGATTTGACCGAAGTAGGAAAAACTGGCATGTTTTCACCTGCTTAATTTCACTTGATTCGCAATGCCATGCTGCAGGTTGGACGATGATTTTAATTTTATTTCCCATTTGGGAGAAACCAAACAAAACGATACGTCTGAAATGTCATGTATTTACATCTAAAGGAACAAAGAAGGGAGCTACAAAGTTTCAAGGAATTTTTTGTAAATTTTTAGGGATTAAAATAAAATTAAGAATGTAAAGAGGCTGTTATAATAAAATTTCTATACACCAAGTAGGGGGGAAAAACTGTGTCATGATGGAATTTTAATACTGAGGCATGTAGGCTAACTGTGAAACAGATCACAGATCATTGATTGCTTATAGGCAAGTTCAGAACAAAGCTGAAGAAAATCAAAACAAACCCATGAGAGTCAGAATAACACCTTGAATCTATCCCATCTGTATTTGAGAATGTCTCAAGAACAGATTTGATGCATTCAACACTAACGGCAGAAGACCTGATGAGCTATGGGAGGACATTGAGACCATTATTCATGAAGAAAGAAAAGGTCATTAAAAACACAGGAATGACATAAAGGATCAAAGTGGATGCCAAAGAGTCTCTGAAACTTGCTCTTAACCTTAGAGTAGCTAAAGCAAATGGAGCAAATTATAAAGTCGAAGAGCTGAATAGAAAAATGTCAAAGGGCAACTCCAGGAGACAAGACAAATACCATGAAACATGTAAAGAGCTGGTATTAGGAAATCAAAATGGAAGCACATGCTTAGCAGAACTTCAGCTGAAATAATTCAAGAAAAATTCAAGTCTCATGTTTCAATATTGAAAGGCTCAATGGGAAAAATAGAGAAAGTACCAAAAGAAGATGCAAAGAATACACAGTTATTTTACCAAAAAGAAACTAGTATACCACTATTTCAATAGGTAGAATATGAGCGAGAACCAACAAGGCTGAAGGAAGAATTTCAAAAGGCACTGAGTGCATTAGCAAAACCAAGGCTCCAGGAATTGATAGAATGCCAATGGAAGTGTTTCTGCACGCTGATGAAACACTGGAAGCATTCATCTATGTCAGGAAATTTGAATGACACCTACTTAGCCAACTGACTGGGAGAGATCCATATTTGCATCCATTAAAAGATATGACAAAATAACAATTTGTATATTATCAAGGCCTCATCAGGGAGGGGGGAG
>NW_022103907.1:8182389-8192083 GCF_000313985.2 Echinops telfairi | reverse complement strand
TATATATATATATATATATATATAATTTTTATTCACATTAACATGCTTGAAGATTTTCTTTAAATGTTGGGGAAATGTTAATACATGAAGTTAAATGACCTAATGTCTAGAGGTTAATGTGGGTGTAGCACATGCATGTTTTTAGGAAGGTAGAGTAAAATATAGGAAACAATATCTGCAATGAAATAGTATGCAAACATAAAATATTTGAGCTCTAACATATTCCTAACTCAAGTAAATAACAATTACATCTAAACAAAGTTTTCCAATTAAGGAAACAATTCTCTCTAGACATAGCATTTTTATCATCACCATTTGTTAGATTCCATTGCTGTATGCTTAATGCAGCAATAACTGTTTTGATCATTTTTACTCAATGGCTTATTACTATCTAATGATTTTTACCCAATGGATTATGACTTTATATTATAAATAGCCAAGTAGTTAAGTTCCAAAATCTGTTTGTGGTTTTTAAATCTGTATGAATTTATTACCAAACCAACATTTTAATATACTTTTAGAACCCTTCATATGATCCAGATCTGGACTTAGGCTACTACCTCAAAGTTTTATCTGTGTCTCTTCTTCACCAAAGAAATACCTTAGCCTCATTAAGCATTAATACACAAACATACAATAAAATATGCAAATTATGTTATGGTCAAAAGTAATAACTTCATTTCTCTGAAATTGTAAAAATATTTTATTATAAATGTCTAAATAAACAATTACTCTACTAAGACTATCAATTTTGCTATTTTGAATTCTAGGGAATTATTTTTTTCTTTCTTTATTGATTGGTGGGTTTTAAGAATAGAAAAAATGAGTGTATAATTGTATATTGTTTATAAATAGCTAAAAAAATGCAATGCTCATCAACTCTTGTAAATTAAACAGTATTTCTATTCTCCTAGGAAATTGCTATCAAAAAGTAATTTAATGATCAATTATTTCATAATGTAAAGATCCATTTTTAGAACAAATAATTACCATTTCTCATTTATTTTTTATTTAAATCTGGAAATTCATAACTTGGTTTGTGATAGTGTTCTAATTAAGCTCTATATCAAAGTGATCTCTACTTTGAACAGAACCTTGTCACTTTTCTGGTGGCCTACCTGAGAAGGCATTGATTCAGCCATAATATGTTTTTATAAGTAGATAGTAAATTGGTGACCATTACTGGTCAATAAAGTTGCCTCTTCCACTATTATCTTCCTTAAACATACACTATTATGTGATTACTGCCTCCAATTTGAGTGATGCTACTTCAAATACTCTCTTTGCATAGTGGATAACTTGTCCACCTGTGTGTCAGTTTGTCATGCCATGGTGACTTCCATGCTGCTATGATGCTGCAAATTACACTACCAGTATTTCAGGTATTAAGAGGATCACCCATGGTGTGAACAGATTTCAATGGAGTATCAAGGGGGAGACTAAGAAGGGCCTATCTATTTCCCAAACTCTGTCAATGAAAAGAGCTCAGGAAACTTACAGCACCACACTGATTTCAAGCACACCTTGACTGGGAAGATATTGCAGGATATGGTACTCTTGTTCTGTCATGCCTTGGATAGCCTTGAATCCTATTTGACTTGATGGCAACTTATAGCAACAATGAATGAAGTGAAACCCTGATTGATACTTTCTGCTTTCTGCTCATTCTTTTATTTCAAGTTTTCATTCTGCCGGTTTTGATAATTATATGTATTCATTCAAATCAATAATAATAGAAAGACCATATTTATATAGCTTTCAGTAAAGATGCACACACAGCAACAACAATGAAATAGTCCCTAAAAATTGATTTAAATCTATGATTCATCATCTCATATAATATGTAAAATTTTTATTCATATTCTAAGACTAAAACCGAATTCACGTTTCCTACATTGGTTTCTTAAAATGAGGGATTCATTTGTGAACTCAGACTACTTGGCAACATGCCTTTACTTCTTTACCCGTGTTCCTTAAACTTTTGCATCCTCAGTTTGTCTTTCTTACAATAGCACCAAGTGTTAGAATTGGTCATTAATTAAACACTCACTCATGAATTCTGTCTCTAAATCTTTATTGAATGACTTCTGTGTATCAGGCATTGCCATAGGTGATAAACAAGAATAGGTTAGACACACTTTGGTCAACACCGCCACATGTACAGCTGTAGGATATATGAATTATCCATTTGAGTAGGGCAATTCCTCAAAAACACAAGAGAAAACTCATTTAACGCCTAGCAAAGTACCTGATACATAAGAAGTACTCAATACTTTTGTTCCTTATTATTGTTGCTGTAATTATTAAAATCTTCCTATTTACCTAATTAAAATCTAAACGTACTTTTGATTATTGTCTGTCAAGTGCTTCTCATAATTTTAAAGTTCCCTATCCAATCCTACATAAATGTATGAATATGTCCTGAATTGATTCCAAGTTGCCTTCTTGTCTCAAAAAAGAAGTCTCTCAACGGTATTGAACTAATGACTGTTGATTATATTCTGAAAGGAAGTTATTGGATACCACAGAGGTTCAATTTATCACCAGATTTGCCTGATTGAATTGTGGCCAATATTTGCTTACTGACATAGGGGGGGATGTTGCTGATGGTTTTCAGAATTTAAAGTGTGCTTCACAATAGAACTAAAAAAGAAAAAAATTCAACAGCTTTAATGAACAATCACTGTCAGTGAAAGTGAATCTATACCAGATAGAGACACAATATATGACCTCCGTTCAGAATTAACACGGAAAATTTGCTTCGTATCACAGCATACGAGGAATGGGAAGACAATAATTCTCACAGTCAGAATTGTAGGTGAACTCAGATACTGCCATGTGTTTACACTGTTCACCCATTGGGAGCTGCATCCTCATGGCTGCCCTGTGAAGAGCTTCATTTCATTGCTAACTCTTTTCTTTTTTGGTTGTTTGTTTTTTTTTTAACATTTTATTAGGGGCTCATACAACTGTTATCGCAATCCATACACATCAATTGTGTAAAGCGCATTTGTACATCATTCTCAAAACATTTTCTCTCCACTTAAACCCCTGGCATTAGGTCCTCATTTTTCCCCTCCCTCCCCGTTCCCCCCTCCCTCATGAGCCCTTGATAGTTTATAAATGGGTATTTTGTCATATCTTGCCCTGTCCGACGTCTCCCTTCACCCACTTTTCGGTTGTCTGTCCCCCAGGGAGGAGGTCACATATAGTTCCTTGTAATCGGTTCCCTCTTTCCTACCCACTCTCCCTTTTTCTTGCACTGCATGCATTCAATGCATTAAGTTAGTTCTCTGGTTCCTGATGTATGCTTCCTGTTTAGGTTGTCTCTTCCAGGTCTAATCAATGGATACCAGATCATGCCCTAAGACTCTGAGATATATAATTTTCTCTATTTACTTGGAAATTAGGTTCAGAGGTTTATTTCATTTTGAACTTACAGTAATCCTTAATTCCTATTTCCTTCCACATAATATTTCAACAGGCAGATCAAAGAGTCTATCTTCCAAGAAGAATTCAAATCAGAATGATTTTTTAAATTGTTCTTAACATGATAGCCTCATTCTGTGTTAGATTCTAGTCATATTAAAAGTTCTTGTTAACTTTAAATTGCTTCTTATAAATATGTCTAAAGCTTACTCTTGCATTAAACATTGGAAGCCAATATACTACCGCAACATTTTTAATTAAAATAAACCATCAATTGATAAATGTAAAATATAATCCATTATTTTTTGTTGATATTCTTAATATAAACAGAAGAATATACATCAATTCAGTATTTTTATATACATACAATAGATATAAAAACCCAGTGACGTTAATTACATTTTTCATACTGTGTTACCAATCTCATTCTCCCTTTCTGAGTTGTTCCCCTAAAACATAAACATAAATAAATAAATTAACAGGACTTTATTATAAAAAAATTCCCTTTTAGTATTTTGAGTATTATTTGCTTTATCATTCTGCTTTTCTTTATATATATTGATTTTTAACATATACTGGCCCCTATCACTCTTAAGATCACAGATTTGGTTCAGTATACTACAAAATATAAAAAGCTAGTCTTTATTGGCATAAGAATATCTCAATTATATCACTTACTTTGAATTTGTTTACATATGGGAAGAAGAGCATATTCTTACTGAACACAATAGTTACTGTTTATAACTACTGCCTGGAATATTTAATGTTACTACTCATTTCATTCTCAAAAGGGCCTTGGCTCAGATGATAAAATCTATGGTTCCATTATAAAGTATTCAAATAGAATTTAAAATTAAAACTTCACATTTTAGTTACTGCATAAATTTCATGTTCTGCTAAACAAGCTAGAAACATGCACTCTGTGAAGAAGGAAATTTGGGGGGAGGGGGAAATGTTCAAATATAAATAAAAGGGAAGGTGTGGATTCTATCTGAAGTGATAATCTAAAATAATGGGTAACCAAACAATTCATTGATCTTTTAATTTCAAGACAAGCAGCTATTCTGTATTACAGGTTCAACAATTATAGTAAATGACTTTAATACACCACTCTTTGAGAAAGATAGCTTGCAGGAGAGAAGCTCAACAAGAATGTTATAAATCTAAACTTTATGATTAGATGACTTTACCTAATATATCTTTTCAGAGCTCTCCACCAAAATACAAAAAAAATTCACATTCCTTTCAAGTTCATTGTGCATATACACAGAAATAGACCACATGCTGGGACACAAGTGAAATCCTTGTAAATTCAAGCACATAGAGATCATACAGACTTCTCTCTCCAACCACTATTCCCTAAGGCTGGAAGTTAACAAAAGGAGGAAATTAAGCCTGGAAATTAAGAAAACGTGGGCAAACACTTGGAGGATGAATAACTCTATTGCAAAAGGAGTGGGTACTGGCCCAGATCGGATATTAAATTCAGAAGTTTCTAGAATATGATGTACCAAAACCTTTGGGACACAGCAAAGGCAGTTTTCAGAGGAAGATTTATAGCAATACATTCGCACATGAAAAATGAAGCGAGACATATGATTGATTTGCTGACTCAAAACTTACAGAAATTAGAGCAGAGTCAACAGGACAATCCTAACAATAGCAAAAGAAAATAAATAATAAAAACAAGGCCTGAGATTCATGTGAGGGAAAACAAGAAAACTATGGAAAAAATTAATGTAGCTAAAAAGCAACAAAGACAAGATGGAAAAAGCACACCAGCTTGTGTGATCATGAGGTGTTGATGGGATCAGGTATCAGGCAACAAAGAACAAAAGATCATATCAATGTGAATGAGGGGGACTGCAGAGTGGAGATATAAAGTCCATCTGTAGACAATTGGACAACCCCTTACAGAGGGTAAAGGAAGAGATGAGCCAGTCAGGTTTCAGTATAGCACCGATGAAACATACAACTTCCCTCTGGTTCTTTAATGTTCCCCTCCCCCTCACTATAATGATTCCAATTTTACCTTACAAATCCGGCTAGACTACAGCATGTACACAGGTACAGATAAGAACTGGAAACACAGGGAATCCAGCCCAGATAAACCCCCCAGGACCAATAATGAGAGTAGCAATACCAGGAGGGTAAGAGGAAGGTGGGTGGAGAAAGGAGGAATCGATCAGAGTGATCTACATATAACCCCTTCCAAGGGGGCTGGACAACAGAAAGTGGATGAAGGGAGACATCGGTCAGTGTAAGACATGAAAAATAATAATAATTTTTAAATTATCAAGGTTTGTGAGAGAGGGGAAAAAATAAGGAGCTGATACCAAGGACTCAAGTAGAAAGCAAATGCTTTGAGAATGATGATGGCAACAAATGTACAAATGTGCTTGACACAGTGGATTATGGTTGGATTGTGATAAGAGCTGTATGAACCCCCAATAAAAGGATTTTAAAAGGAAAAAGAAATACCGCCTAGTCCTGCCCCATCCTCTCAAGTCATGTTCTGTTTGAGTCGATCTGTGCAGCCTCTGTGTCCATCCTTCTTGTCCAAGGGCCTGCCTCTTTCTCAAGGCCTCTTCTTTACCAAGTCGGAAGTCCTTCTTCACAGACGGATCGTTCCTCATAGCCTGTCAAAGTCTCATCATTCTCGACTCTTAAGAAGCATTCTGGCTTGACTTTCCCAAAACAGATTTGTTAGACCTTTTGTTCTTCCAAGAGAGAACATTTGACAGAAAAAAAGAACATGTGTTTGTTCTTTGGCTCTTCCATGGTGGATTCATTTGCTCCTAGGGGAGTCTCAACCACACTACAGAACACAAAGGGATGGGAGCCTTCTAAAAATACAACATTTATGCACAGCAAAATACATCATCAATGAATTTAAATTGTACCCTCAGATTGGGAAACATATTTTAGTAATGGCATAGTAGTTAAAGGGTTAATTTTTAAAATCTATAGAATATGACAGCACCTTCAAACACATATTCAAATAACCAAATCAAAAGTGGGTCCAAGACACAGTCCGACAATTTACTAAGGATGACATCCAGGTATCTAACAATTATATGAAGAAATGTTCCTGTTCATTAGGCATACGAGAAATACATATTAAAATAACAAAGAGACACCACCCCAAAGTGCACTGTTAGCAAAGTTAATAATAATAACAATACATTCTGGAGAAGAAGTGAAGTGTTGGCACACACACGTGGCTGAGGGGGTATAGACTGGCGTAACTTCCGTGGAAATCAGTTTGTTGCTTCCTTGAACAAATTCAAATACAAATACCTTATGATCGTGAAGCCACTCTGCTTCATATGGTATCCTAAAGAAATAAAGAACAACCATGAAGACGCATGTGTACACTTATGTTTATAGCAGCAGTGTCAAAAATAGCAAAAAGATGGAAACAATGAAAACCCTGAATACAGAGCAATAGGCAAACTCTGGTGCAGTCATACAATGGAATAGTATACGGACATGAAAAACAGTTGTGAGATCAGCTCAGGGGTTTTAAATAAGGAAAGGTATGAGCGGGTAACCCCCCAAAACCAGAATATTTTTTTCAAAGCTATGTATTTAAGTGCTCACTTCGGCAGCACATATACTGATATTGGAATGATACAGAGAAGAATAGCTACATAATTAAGTTTTTTAACAAAAACCTTAGCTATTTCGTGACATGCATAACTTTTGGTGACGCAAATGAAAGCCATGTGTAACGGTAACCATACACATTAATTGAGTGATCTCGAATCTCAAAATTTAGTTTAACCTAGAAAAATATGATTGCGCTTACTGCTATAGTGAAGTCACTGAGCAAACCATGTTCCCTTGCGTGTACTTTCCTGTCCTCTTACTACACACAAAACAATGGACTGCACTAGTTACTGAGGAACGTTGAGTCCATGTGTTTGCAAGAGTGCATTTGTGCTTTATGTTCTCAGTTCATTTCAAATTAATGTGCTGTGGAGTGGTCAAAAGAGATTTCACTCTCTTTGTGACAGTCTTCCTCGTGTTCAATGAGTTTTGTTAAATGATCCCTGTCAGGGACATCCTTCATTCCTGGCTCACACAAATTGAGTTCTGAATAGCATTGTTTTTAGTGTATGGAATTCAACAGATGGTACCAAATGACCAATATTTTAAATAACTTCCTGAGGGCAGTTCTCCAGCTGAGCCTCTCTATCAACCTCATTTTCATTTACTGTCACTGTGTGTTCATTCATTCTAACCCTATGAGGCTAGCAATATTCATATCCTCCTAGGAAAAAAAGGTAATTTTATGTATTAGTAAGTCTGAATCTTAAATATAAGTTCCATAATGTATGCTCCTCTGCTTATTTTGTCTTAAAAAATCTATTCCTGTTAAATGATTGTGTTCCACTTTTAATTTAAAGTGCTAACTATTTATGTTTTTACAATTCAATCCAATGAACCAAAAAAGTACAGGCAATATATTTTTTTCTTAGCTATCAACTAGATCTTTGAAGAACATGTTGAAGCATTTTGTTCTAGAACAGAGGAAAATCATTCTTCCTATAGTACTTATGAGTCACTGAAGCCTTTATTGGTACTCTGCACAGCACCACAGCTCCACAAGTAAAAGTAGATTGATATTAGAAACTGTATTGAAGAATGTCTACTTCAAATACACTTGAAGGACTTTTCAGTTGTTTTATTGCCATTCCAGAATACCTTCATGTCACTGAAATAACTTGGACTAAGCAAGGTAGACACTTCTATAAATTTGTGGGAGGCTAACTTGAAAAAGGTGATGGGAAAATAAATAGGCTATATTCTGGTGTTGTTATTCATGTTAGAGGTAGAGCTTTCTAGCAGTAAGTTAGTACTAAGTAGATATAAATATCCAAACAGCAATTGAAGATGAACACTACCATATATCTGTAGGCTGTAATTCTTCATTTACAATTCAAGCCGAAGGTCAGTAAGGCCACTGCTATTTTTAAAATACAGTATAACTTTATTTGCTTTATCATAGTACTAAAATTTTTTTTGCTAACTTTTCCAATACATTTTATAAAGAGAATATTATTAAGTCATACTGTATTTTAAAAATAGCAGTAAAGGTAGAGGTTATTTAAAACAAGAAACGTTTTTTGAACACATGTGGAATATATTTGCATACGTTTAAATTAAGATTAATCATAGGAAGTAGTTGGGTATTGTCAAATTAGCCACCCATTAACATTCCTGAGTTCTGGCTTGTTTTCCCTTTCTTCCATTTGATTTTTGCTCTGACAATAATATAGGTGCGGTGGATTTTGTTTGTTTATATGTACATGTTTTTTACAATCCAACCTGCCTGCATGAGGTGGAATTTCTATAATAAGCACAGATACAGACTCATACACAGAGGGACAATCATCTATACACATCTATTCTGTGGCACATACACTGGGTACCATTCTTTAATAAACCTAAATAATGTTTATAGCTCATTACTACAGCTAGGTTTCATTGTAATAGAGGTGGAGTAAAGTGGACATGAAAGGGATCTCTGCCTATGGATCTGAGATAAAGCTTTGATGCCCTGAATCTTTTTCATTTAGCAAGTGAAAGAGGCACTTTATGTTGTGATTTAGTACCTGTTGAATCTTTGTACAGAAGTTTTGCTTCAACAAATTCCTTTTGTTTAAAACTAATAAAATAATGACTGTGTTTGTCAGGGATACCTGCTGAACAATTTCCATTTTAGGTTTTGCAGAGGAAAAAAATAACATTCCAGTTTGTGTCCAATTGTGAAGCAGGAGAACTCCATCTGTTCCTACATCAACCTTTTAATCTTTCCTTGGCTTCTTCTCATGGCGATACACTGGGTTAAGGGAAAATTTCAGCAAAAGCATGGAACTGATGCCAGAACAGGAATAGAGAAGACAGGACACAATTGGTCATTTAAAGGTTTAGCACAGGAACCTGAAATTATACAAAAAATGTTTTAAATAGTAGAAATTTATTTCAAGTAATAATAGTAGCAAATACATCAATAATGTTCTTTTACGTAGTAGGCAAATTTCCAATTGCTTTTCATATAGCAACATATAAAATACTCATGACTATTCTATGATTAGGATACAATGTTAATTTTCACTTAACCATTGAGGTAAACAGCCAATTACTTAAATAATCATGCAAAGACTAGAAATGAGAATTTGGACTTGAACGGAGGCAAGCTAGTTACCTTAACCACTGTACCTCTTGCTTCCTATACAAAAAAGCCTGGCATTTATCA
>NW_022103907.1:8160148-8178642 GCF_000313985.2 Echinops telfairi | reverse complement strand
TTTGCTCTATATTTATTAGAGTATAAAGTAAGTAGAAGGATTGTGGAAACACAAGGTATTTGTATAAACATTTATTTCAGAAAATGCCATACTGTTTTTCATAATGGCTGTACAATTCTGCAATTCCACCAGCAATGCATGAACTCTCCAATATCTCCATATCCTCTCCAACATTTATTATTTTCTTTTTCTTTTTGAATTTTGATGAGAATCAATGTGAGGTTGTATTTCATTTTTTAATTTCTCTTATGACTAATTAATATGAACATTTCTTGATATGATTGTTAGTTACCTCGATGTAATCTTTAGTAAATTACCTATTCATGCCTTGCATCTATTTTTTTACTGGTTTATTTGTGTTTTTCTTAAGGGGCTGTAGTTTTGTGTAGATTTTTGAAATTAACCCTTTATGTAATCTATCATAGACATTATTTATTTTCTAGTCTGTGGGTTCTCTTTTTATTCTTTTATTTAAGTATCTTGATTTAAACAAATTTCATATTTCTAGAAGATCATAGCTCTTTATTTTATCTTTTGTAATGTGGGTGTTGTTCATTATGTTTGGTAATGTACTTATGCTTTATATTTGAACTGTTAAGTTTGCCCTTGTTTTTCCATTGATAATCCTTATGAGTATACGGTTTATGGTTAGATGTTTAATCTTTCTGCAATTTGTATTTGTTCAAGGTGTAACATGAGTTCTATTTCATTTTACATGAAAACGCAAATTTTTCTGCACTAGTTATTTAAAAATGTATTTCTTACCCACTTAATGAGTTTTAGTCCTATATGGAAAACCTGATATCTGTAGGTGCTTACTTGTATTTATGGGTTCTCTATTCTAATCTTTTTTTTTAAATCACTGTGGCTATATACAATGTTTCCAATCTGGGAGTGAAAGGCCATTTACTCTGATTTTATTTTATTTTTCATAGTGTTTCATTTATTCTGGGTTTCTTTCTTCACCATAAAAATAATCATTAGTGGTTTCTTTCTTCACCATAAAAAATAGTCATTAGTTTTTCCATTTCTTTTCAGAATTTTACTGGGGTTGAGATCTCAATTGTACTCCATTTTTAGAGGCTTTTTGGTAATATTGACATGTTAACTGTATTTAGTTTTCTTATCCATGAGCATTAGGCATTCTTCTCTTTATATAGATCTCTTAATTTCTTATGAAATTATTTTATAGTTTTCTTTGTATAATTCTTTTGTTTATCTGGTTAGATTAATTTTAAATATTTTATCTTTTCTGCGGTTATCATAAATGGCATTGTTCTTTTCATTTCCTTTCAGAGTCCTCTTCTCTAAGGTAAGAGAATACAATTGATTTTCATATAATGATCTTATAGTCTGCTATGTGACCAACTTTCCATATTTGAAGGCCAGGATGTAGAGCACGTTAGAGAGCTCTCCCTTCCAATCGGTTATACAAAGGCTTAGCACCCATGGCTGTTAACCCACAGGTTTGAGTTTTGAGTTTGCACAGAGGCACCTCAGAAGAAATACCTGCTCATCTATTTTTGAAAAATAAGTGAATTAGAAAACTATGGAATACAGTTCTATTCTGACATACATGGAGTTACCATGAATCAGAATTGATATGATAACTGGGGGGAGAGGGGGTAACCTCTCCACATCCTAGAACCTGCATCTCTTTGAAACTGTATGTTTTGTGATTCATAATATTTTCTTGGAATCTTTAAATGCCTATGAGTTTACTGCTACTCTTGTTCTTCAGATGCACCGAGAGACTCAATAAGAGATGAATTCTTTGCCATGTGCTCAGTCCTATTCTAGCTAATGACAGTCCCGTTCTAGATAATGTCAGTTCCATTCTAGATCATGTCAGGTCCATTCTAGATCATGACAAGAAGGTTTCTGAGCAAGTCAGAGACCTTCATGCCCTTCCACTAATTTCTTTACTAGAGAGAAACAGAAAAAAAGCAATAAAGACACAATTGGACTCTCAAATGTCTGGAAAGTTCCATGAGTAAGAAGAGTAAAACTAGGTGCTAGAGAGTAATAGAGATTCAGGATGGGGCTGTAGACATTGTGACTCAAGTTAACCTTTGTGAAGAAAGGATCCTGAATTTCACTTCAATTCCTATCTTTAACAAGAGTTGTCCTAAAGCTGAAACATCCTGGGCAAAGAGACTTCTTAGTTGATGTAAGTACTGTTTTAAGGGTGTCTAGAATATTGTTTCTACAAATTTTCTCTCCTCTATTCTCATCAAGGATCTTAGTTGTTTGGAGGGCCTATTTCATAGTGAGTCCAGATTTCTCAATGCATAATCCACAAACCTTTCTTTCCTAGTGTTCTTAATCTAGACACTAGCAACTTTCCAAGCCTCCACCAGTCTCATACACATCCTTATGAGGCTTAGGTTCAGACGGTACACAATCTCTCATTGATACCCTCAATTTGCAGTGACTTTTGTGAATGAGTTGTCCAATTTTAGGAAGAGCATTCACTGCTGAAATGAAAGTAGCATTGTATAGTAGCAGATAGAGTACAGTCCAAACTTGACAGCAATGAAAACAGAAACATTAGTTTGGATTTCTCCCTAGATAAGTTCTCTGGCATTGATTTTTATTATGGTATTTCCATGTTTATCCTCAATCCCATTTTTAAAAAACTCTCTTACAATGTTTGAGCCCAATATTTTCTAATTAACCAGAGTCATATTCCACTACTTATTTTTACTAAAATCTCTCAATGACCAATGTTTTATATGTTTCAGGTAAAAATAGAACTACCCACACAATATCTTCCAATTACTTCTAATTCCTGCTACACCTCTGCTACAAACCTAATACATGAAAAATGTGCTATGTGGTACTTAGATCATTTGATGTCAACTTGATGATGTATGAATGTGTAGGGATGGAATCCAACCTGGCAGTCAGGTCACAGCCTGATGGTGCTTCTTTGAGATGTGGTCTACTCCTATGGAAGATCCTGGGAAATTCCTCATCTCTCTTTCACTCCACCTTTCTGCTTGCTGGGACACTGGAAGCCATTCTGAGAGCTGACTGTGCCCTCCCGTGTTTCCAGCACCTTGGATCTACATGAATCTGCACCCACTGCCCCGTGATCTTCCTACATTCTGCATCATTGCTTGTGACTGCAAGAGTCTGAAGAAGGATTTAAGGACTACTATTGAACTTACAGACTTGAGTTGGGCTGGACTGGGACACTTTCTTGATATAAAGGTTTTCCTTGCACATATATGGGTGTCACTGGATTTGTTTCTCTAGTCAACCCAGGAGAGCACAGATTGTTTCTGTATTATTATTCCTGGCCTCACTCCACCTCCAATTTCCATTACCAATGATCCAAAAATAGGTTCAAAAAGGCTCCTTTCTCTTCCATACACCCAAGAGGTTTCCAATTCATTACCTATCGGAAACATATATTCAAACGGTATGCGTGTCATGATTTCCTTTCCAAGAGCCCAGTTTGATCAGAGCACTGTGATAGTCTTAGGAAAACCAAACCAAACCAAATTCTCTGCTATTGAATAGATTCCAACTCAGAATGGCCTTATAGGACAGATTAGAATGGCCTCTGTGGGTTTCTGAGGTTATAAATATTTACAAAAGTAGAAAGTCTTAACTTTCTATCCATAGAGTGGCTGCTGGTTTCAAACTACTGACCTTGAGGTTATAAGTCCAATGTATGCCCACCAGGGCTCCATTACTGAAAGATTCTAATACCCCAGGTTTAGAGAGTTGTACTTTATCAAGTTTATTGCTGGGTGCCATGGAATAAATTTTAATTCACAGAGACCCCATATAACGGAGAAGACATGTCTAAAAGTTTGTCTAGGCTATAATATTTATAGAAGTACATCACCTCACCTTTCTCTAGAGATTCTCCAGAGAGTCACCTCCAAACTTTTAGTTAGCAGTTGAATACTTAACCACTGCACCACGTCTTTTATTATTCCGGATTAGTGTCATAAGACCGAGGCTCTTTGGAGAAAAGGAAGGTTCAACCACCTGAGCCCATAAACGTACAGACCCCATAGAGTGATATCAAAGTAACTTCATTTCTTCAAAATCTGAAAATGCTTAATTCATTTTTTAAGTAATAAAATATTATTTAGTAAGATATTTGAACTACCTTGCCACTGCTGTCAAATTTCCACAAAGAAATATAACAGCTATTTTGCAGAATCAGTTTCATTTGTTTTTTTCTTAGACTCAGCTCCACATGCAGCTCGTGTTGCTGATCTAGAAAAGCCAGAGTCACAAAAGTTGAAAAGTAGTTTGCTGGATGCCAATATCTTTAATTGTACCTGAGACAAAATCTATTCAGACAGTCATTGGTTTTTATAGAAAGCTTAAAAATGACAATTTCCCCTAATTTGGGGGGTCAGAGACCCACTAAAGCATATTTGATTTCATAACTTTGTACAGGCAAAAATTTAAACATATATATCATATACAGACATTTATTAAATAATTTATAAAATATTTCACACATATATTCTTATCTTTAAATCGTAGGATTTGATATTTCCTATAGTTTTTCATTTATAAAGAATAGACAGTTTCATTCATTGATTCAAAATCCACCAATAAGGTCGTGCCCTGCAATTTGAAAAGTCCTGCTTTAAACTCTGACTCTGGAATAATATGGCCTAAAATCTATTTTCAAGATCCCTAAATTTTATAAGCAGTCCATGCTCAACTACTAATCCAAAGCTAAGACTGCCGGCGCACCTGGGAAGAAGGACCTGATGACCTGCCATGAAAACCCCGGGGGAACAGTTGGGCTTTGTTCACAGAGGGTCTTCTGGAATTGGATCTATTTTCAGATGGGTTCCTTTCCCCCAAAAAAACCCAAAGTCAGATGAGCATAATAGCTATGAAAAGGGAAATGATTTCCTAGATCTAAACTATCAATTTGCAAATTGTTTTCAGAACCCAGTTTATGCACAAATTATGGCCTGGGCATTTCTTCAAAATTCACCCCGCTTGCTTTTTTTGGTGAATGTCGTAAATCCATATTACCATACCCTGTATCTTCCCACATCACTCACATGGAAATGCAAAGCATAACAGAGCTTCAAATCTCTTTATTCAATGACATATTAAGGTTAAACAATCATGCAAGCCTCTGTCCTCACACTTCTGTTGGTGTATGAGAAATCAGACAGAAAGTTCATTCTAACATTTGTGGATAGAATACACAACATAAAAACACTGCAGGAAGACATTTTTATTTTTATTTTAAATAATCATTTTATTAGGGGCTCATACAACTCATCACACTCTGTACATACGTCATCTGTGTCCAGCACTTTAGTACATATGTTGACTTCATCATTCTTACGACACCCACTTTCCATTTGAGCCCCTGATGTCAGATCAATTTTCCCCCTCCCTCTGCACTCCCCCCTCCCCCCGAACCCCCGATAATTTATAATTTATTATTATTTTATCATATCTTACCCCGTCCCATGTCTCCCTCACCCACTTCTCCGCTGTCCGTCCCCCAGGGAGGAGGCCATATGTAGACCTTGTCCTCTGTTCCCCCTTTCTCCCTCTCCTTCCCTCCACCCTTCCGCCATCGCCACTCTCTCCACTGGTCCTGGGGGGGTTCATCTGTCCTGGGTTCACTGTATTTCCAGTTCCTATCTGTGCCAGTGCACCTCCTCCAGTCCAGCCAGATATGTAAGGTAGAATTGGGATCGTAGTAGTGGGGTGGAGGAAGCATTTAAGAATCAGAGGAAAATTGCATAATTCATCTTTACTACACTGCATTCCAATTTGCTCCTCACCTCCCCGCAACCTTTCTGCAAGGGGATGTCCAATTTCCCCCGGATGGGCCCTGGGTCCCCACTCTGCACTCCCCCTCATTCACAATGTTATGATTTTTTTTTTTTTTTTTTTTGTCTTTGAGCCTGATACCTGACCCTTTCGCCGCCTTGTCATTTTACAGGCTGGTGTGCTTCTTCCATGTGGGCTTTGTTGTTTCTCAGTTAGATGGCCCCTTGTTTATCTTCCAGCATGTGGGACCCCAGATTCTGTGTAAGTTGACAACTTGGCACCATCAGCTTTCTTCACCACATTTGCTTATGTACCTGCTTTGTCTTCAGCATTCGTGTTGGGGTAGGCTGGTGTGCTTCTTCCTTGTGGGTTTTGTTGTTTCTTAGCTAGATGGCCGTCTGTTTGTCTTCAAGCCTGTAAGACCCCAGATGCTGTATCATTTGATAGTTGGGCATCAATCTGCTTTCTTCCCCACTTTTGCTAATGCGCCCCCTATGTCCTCAGCGATCGAGTAGGGGTAGGCTGGTGTGCTTCTTCCGTGTGGGTTTTGTTGTCTCTCAGCTAGATGGTGCTTGTTTATCTTCAGGTCTTTAAGGAAGAGATTTTTAGAACTTAACTTATTTTAAATCTTGATAATTTATCTTCAAATAATAATTTGAATCATCTCTTCTGACATCATTGCACTGTTTGACACTTATTCTTAGTAGCAAAAGTTAACAAAATATTTATTTTCATCTATACAACAATATTTCAGTATACCTTCTGAAATGGTCATAAAAGCCTCATGTATTTAGAAACAACAGTACATTAATAGGAATGCAATTAAGTACTTCTTGTTTTTGTCATTTAAAGTAAGTTAACCAGAAGCCTTCAAAAGCAATTTTAAACAAACTAGATTTAATTATGCACGTTATTTCATTAGCTAAACATCAACAACCTCATTAAATTTAAGGCAAATATTATTTGAGATGAATTTTGTCTTCCTTTTACATTTATTTTCTTATAGGACATATGATAAATGCTGGTTTTGAGAATTTTGAAGTATAAAGGTTTTGTGCTGTCTCATTTCCCCAAGTCCAAATTGTAACACGGCATTTTTTAAACAGAGCACACAAATGTCAATAATAATAGCATAACAATGAAATCCTTTTAACTTTTCAGTTAGGCTTAACTATTAGATGAAAGGCACCTATGGTATTTTAGAAGCAAATAGTGCTTTTTATTTACTGTTACCATAATTATGTACATCACCCAGTAATATTCCCATGAGTTTTAATGATTATCTGACAGTCAGTCAGCTGATCACAAGGCCCAGCCCTTCTGCAGGGGACAGTTGGTCAGCTGATCCCAAGGCCCAGCCCTTCCGCAGGGGACAGTTGGGGCTGCTGCTCCTGTAAAGATCGCAGCCTCCTGAGTTCTAGATAAGGTGGCTCTAAGTTGGAATCAACTCAGTGTCAGTGGATTTATCTTACTTTCCTAATTTCTGTACCTTATGACAAAATCGAGTCATGTGTTTCTAACTAAGACATGACTAAACGTCTTCTGGGGCAGTCCTCACCCTGGGTCACTACATTTTCTGAATCTGACTGGAATCCCTGTCAGTTCCTTGTCAAAGTATTGTTGCAACGATTGTTGGATTGATGTCAGCACATTTGTACTTGCACATGGTGTTAGTTAAATTTTCTATTACTCGTGCCTTGTGTTTGGTCACCTTTCTTTGGAATGAGTAGAAATATGGATATTTTCTAGTCAGCTGGCCAGGTAACTTGCTTCCAATTGTTTTGCATAGTTCAATGAGTGATTCGTGCTTCCTTAATTAGTAGAAACCTTTTTGTTAGCATTATGTCCATACTGGGAACCTTGTGTTTGTTTGGCTAATACCTCTAGTGCAGCTGGGATTTCTTCCATCAATTCTTGAAATGGTTGAGTGTAGGCTATGCATTGCCTTTCAGCTTCTTTAGATTCTACCTGTATCATTTAATATTTTTCTATAGAATCTTTTAATAGTGCAACTTGAGGTTAAATTTTTTTTTTCAGTTCCTTCAGTTCAAGATTTGCTGATGGGCTACTTTTACTTTTTGGTTTTCTAACTCCAGGTCTTTTGCAAACTTCATTAGAATACATTAATTTTCTTCTCAAATAACCCTTTAAAATTTCCTGTTCAGCCCTTTCCTTTATCATTTCTGTTCTATGATTAAGATCAAGATCCAGAGTCTCTTGTGACATCCACTTTGATCATTCCTTTCTTTCTGTCTTTTAATGACCTTTTCTTTTGTATGAATGAGGTTCTTGATGTCATCTCATAGATTTTCAGGTTTTCTGTAACTAGTGTTCAGTGAATAAATCCTATTCTTGAGATACTTTCATAATTCAGTGGAATATTTTTATGCTTAGATGCTGGCTGTTGTGAATATGTTTTACTTTTATTCAATTTCACATTGAACTTACATACTCATATGTTGGTTTGTTATACACTATTTTTTTTAGTTTGCATTGTTTTGATCTATCAAGGCAGTGAAGTGGGTTTGCCACTTTGGATGCTAGTTAAGCAGTTCTGGATCACTCTTCTGTCTCCAAGTGGCTGAAGTAACTTCTAAGGGTGTGGGAATGTATCTTTGCTTGTCATGAATGTCAGTTTTCTCGAGGGTGAGAAGGTGTTGTCCATGATCTGTAATCGATCCAGGGCTGCAAGTATGAGTAGTGGCACACATCATCGGCTTACGGGGGTACATTGGTATAGTGTGCAGGACTGACTGGGGGTAACGATGTCCGTTTCTTGTCAAGTGGGATAAACTTTTTTGTAGTGAAAAAGAAAAAAAATTAAGAAAAAGGGGCCTAGGAAAAGAGATTAAATCAAAAAGAAGAGAAAGAGGGAAAGAGAAACCAGTAAGGAGAAAGATGTGATAATATTAAATAGCTTAATATGGCTCTTCTCTGCATAAGCTTTCTAACCTTCACCAAGGAAGTGAGTGGGACCATAAAACTAAGGTGTATAAGATGGTAATTTGTGGATTGGTCAATTTTGCTGTTCTACTCACTGGGTATAAGTGATCCATTTCAGAAGCATGATGAGAAGAATCAAGTGAGGAGACACCAGGAGAGAATGTGTAAAATTCCTGGCTGACGTGGTTGAGACAGTAGCAGCAACAGAGATCACAACATGGTTACCATGAGACAAAGCCAAGGAACCATGTAATGGCCATGAGGCAGAGGTTCTTGGCCTATTGACTGAAGCACAGACCAAGGGACAACATGGCTGAGATGCTAAGGACCAAAGAGAGCATGGCTGAGAAGAGGTTCTGTGAACAAACTGTATCTTTAACATTTTGTAACTCCTAGCTTCCAGAATATATCCCATCGTTTAGTATTCTCTGTGACTTCTACATAGCCACTGCAATGACTTTACACAACCAGCAGTTACATAGAGTGCAATGGAGAGCATGGTTGGTGTCAAAAGGAAGTATGGGGAGATGGAGGAAAGAGACGTTGGTGACCTCTGCTTGGTAAAGTAGATAGATGGTCAGCGAAACAGATCTTGCAGGGGATGGAATAACACAGGGGCAGCAACAACAGGCTCCTTCAATTGTGAGGATGGAACAGGACCAGGTAGTGATGAAAAATACCTTAATATTTAGTTGACATAACCAGCCTTATGTCTTAAAAGACACATGAATACAGTTAAAGCCACAGCCACTTTACTATACTGAATATGCAAAACTAAAAGCAAGGAGAGAGTAAAATAACTAAAGAAGCATGCAGTGAGACAATAAAAAGGGGTTTGGGGATGGGAGGTACAGTGGAGAGGTAGGGCTGGGGGCTAAAGGGGGAAAAGGAAGATGATGTCAAGGAGTCCAGGAAGGAAAAGAATGTTTGGAAACTGATTGTTGTAGCAATTGTACAATACTGCTGGACATGATTGAACTATGGAATGATATGATATACAAGTGGTATGTATTCAATCATGATTAAAAGGCAAAGGTCCAGCCATAGACATCTCACAGCCACAAAATAGCTAATAGAAAAAAAAATTTAAGTAGTAAGAAAAATATTTCATTCAAAGGGCGGCAATGGTTCAACTTTACTGAGATATAAATTAAGTGCTGAAAAAAGTATGGATGAGCAGTTTAATGTGACAGCATAACAATGAAAGTGGAAATATCATATAAATCATAAAATACTGATATGAATGTTAGCTGCCTACATTTGATCCCAACCCATAGCAACACGACACACAACAGGATGAAACACTACCTGGTCCTGTGTCATCCTTTCAATTGGAAGAGTCAGTTGTTGCAGCCACTACGTCATTTCATCTCCTTGAAGATCTTTTGACCTTCCACTTTACTAAGCATGCTGGCTTTATTCAGCAAGAGTTCTTTCCAGATAACAAGGCCACACTACATAAGACTAAGTCTCGCTAGCATTTCTTCTAAAGAGCATTCGGCTGTATTTCTTCCAAGAAAGATTTGTTTGTTCTTCTGGCAATTCAAAGTACATTCAATATTCCTCACCAATGCCATAATTCAAAAACACACCTCAATATTTCTGCAGTCTGCTTCATTTATTGTCCATAGTTTTGGTTAAGTGCACTTGATTCCTGAAAGTAACATCTTCAGTAATTCTTAGGAGGTCTTGTGCAGCAGTTTTACCAAATGCATGACGTCATTTGGTTACTTGATTGCTGCTTCTGTGAACATTGATTACATTAAATGATTGATTGAAAAGAAATCCATGGCAACATCAATGTCATTTATAATTATATTACTGATTAGTTCAATTGTGTGGCTTTTTGTCTTAATTACTTCCATTTGGAATCCTTGAGTATTCCTTTCTTGAAGCCTACAGTGTTGTGTCATCTACAGATTCCAGACTGTTAGTCAGCCTGCTTCCTATCCTGATGCCAATTCTTCCTTATGTAACCAAGCTTCTCAGATTATTTTCTCAGCATAGAGCTCAAACATGTATGGTGAATGTGTGTTAGTCCAGGTAGACTAGGGAAACAAATCCAGGGAGACTCAAATGTGTGTAAGAAATAGCTTATTTAATATAAAAGAGCAATTTTGTATTGAGAAAACATCGCAGCCCAAGCCAGATCAAGTTCCTAAGTCCAATATTAGCCCATATGTCAGATACTAATCCATAAATTCCTCTTTAGGCTCATGCTGCACATGCAATAATGCTGAATGCAGTGAGGTCACAGGCCATTGGGTAGAAGGTCCTGTGGATCCAGTGGCAGTGGAAACCATCTCAGTGCTGGCATGGGGCTTCACCTGTCTCCTCCAGCTCTCTGAGTGTCTCAATAGCAGGAAAGGTAAGGCAGAGAGAGAGTGTGTCCCACCCCCAGGAAGGAAGACAGGAGTTCCCAGAATCCTCAGGAGAAGGCCATGCCTACACAGAGTCATCATTGACTATGGCCTGATTGACAGGCTAGACTCCACTCATTCACTCAAGTTGACAGGTGATTATATAACTGTCACAGACTACCCTTTATCAACTTCACACTTTTATAGAAGTATTTAGCCATATACAGTTTTTAATCCGAACATTAACATCATATATGTACCTAATAGAATAAAACTAAAATGCCTACAATTCAATACATGCCAGCCTCTTTTAAACATAGTATTCTATAAGTGAACAAAACAATATTATATGTCTAACTATTGAAGTTGATATGAACACCTATACCATAATCCTATGAATATATTCCCCACCTATGAAAGTTTGTAAGATAGTCACTTCATTCCTTTATCTTCCCCATTTCGAGTATCCAATTTCTATACTGCCCACTTACCCAAACCCAGTACTCTGAGGAGACAAGCACATTCTTTGATGTGAAGAATTTCTATTCCTGATTGACACTTGTGAGTCTGCATCCATAAACAAAGTAAAATCAGGACAGGCTAACCATAAAGTCAGCATCAATATAAACCAGTTCACAGGCTCAAAAATCTTCTCTTCATCTGATCAGGTTCTAGTCAACTCAATGAGGGCTGCCTCACTTAACCTCACCAGGCTGCCCATTGGTCGCCTCACCTTTAGACCATGGGCCCTGATATAAATTCTCAAAAATGCAAGCCCCCTTGTACTAGATCATGAACTTCAGACCCATCAGCCCGGTCACATTTTCTTCTCTAGTTCCTGTGAACCAGGTCCATGGGTGTCCATGGCCAGACTCAACCTGCCTCTTTATTGCTGCGTTTCTCTCACTTCCACTCAACAATTGGATCCAGGAGGTCACCTAGCAAACATTTCAGCATACCCACAGGCTCCCTTTAACGGTTTGATCGTAGAGCAGAGTTCCTTCCAGGGCTCCACATTATTTTTCAGTTCCCAGAATCCTCAGGAGAAGGCCATGTCCACACAGAGTCATCATTAGCTATGGCCTGATTGACAGGCTAGACACCACACCTTTACTCAGTTAACAGGAGATTATGTAACTGCCACAGAAAGGATATAACATTGATTCACACCTTTCCTAATTTAAACCACAGAGTGTTTCCCTGTTGAATTTGAATGACAGCCTTCTGGTCCATTGATAGGTTCCACATCAGTGCAATGAAGTGTTGTGGGATTCCCATTCTTTTCGATGTTATCTATAGCTTATTCACACAGTCAAGTGCCTCTGAAAAATCAAGAAAACACAAGTAAATATTTTTCTTACATTCTCTACTTTCAGCAAAAATCCATCCAAATGCCTTGGTAATTTATTGAAATAGAAACCATATTTTTTAAATGTATAACTACACAGACAGTGATTGCACTCAAATTTTATTCCACTCACTCAGAAAACTCTTTTATTTACGGACATTGAGGTACTTTTCCCACCGATGGCCATGTGACAACGTATCTTGTTGAATTCAATAGTCTCTTATTTAAACACATACCTCTAATTTTCTATAAAGCATTCTTCTTCCCACCTTACTTGTGCTTATTATCCTGAAGTTAATTGTAAATGTAATTTAGTTCTTTTATCACTCCTTTCATTCAACCAAAATCCATCTGATGCCAACAATAATGTCTTAGTGCCAAATTCTCTTCTGATCCCAGCTTGAGTTCCTGGCAGCTCACTGTTGATGTACTGATGCAACTGTTTTTAAATTATCTTAAGCCAACATCTCCTTGCATGCGATATTAATTATATTGTGGAACAATTCCCATATTCAGTTGTGTCACCTTTCTTTGGCCCGGGCATCAAGTTGGCTGGCCAAGAAACTCTCTTCTAAAATTCTTGTCATAGATGAATGAGTTTTTCTAGTGGTTCATTAGCTTGATGAAACATGTCCATTGGTATTCCATCAATTCATGGAGCCTTACTTTTATCTGATGCTTTCTTCCTTAAGTACCATTGATTCATAATTATATGCTACCTCTTGAAATGGACGCGTGTTCACCAGTTCCTTTTGGTACAGTGATTCTTAATGCTTCCTACATAACTCACTATTTAGCACATAGTGATGTTGTTAGGTGCCGCTGGGTCAGTTCAATCCAATGGACCCAAGTACAACAGAAGGAAATCCCGTGCAGTCAGCCCTCTGCCTTCTTCACAATGTTTCTTATGTTTGAGCCCCTGCTTGTAGCCAATGTAACAACCTGTCTTGTTGAGAGCCTTCCTTTTTCCCCCTCTTTTTGTTACCTCTCTTCCAAGAATGTTGCCCTGCTCCAGGAACTTGTTTTTACTGACAACATGTCCAAAGTATATAATACCAAGTCTTTCCATATTTGCCTCTAAGGAGCATTCAAGCTGTCCTTCTTCGAAGACAGATATGTTTGTTCTTTTGGCAGTTCATGGTACCTTCAATATTCAATTCTTCTTTGGTCTTTAATGTACAACTTTGACATGTATAAGAGGTCATTGAAATATCATTGTTAGGGTCAGTGCACCTTCATTCTCAATGGAACATCCTTACTTTTTAGTATTCCAAAGAGGTCTTATGAAACAGACCCCACTGTTTCATAAGTTGCATCTTTTAATATCCTTAATATTGCTTCTATGAGCATTGCTTGTGGATCCAAACAAGACAAAATCCTTGACAACTTCCATCGTTTTCTCTATTTATCATGATGTTATTTATTGTTCCATTTGTGAGGATTTGTTTTCACCTATCATTAGTGTTCAATTCACCAGATCTATTCTTGATGTGTTCTGAAAATCTGAGAGCCATCTGCTCAAGGTTGTATTTAAGCTCTTTTTGGACTTGTTTTAATTTTCTTCTGCTTCAACCTGAACTTACAAATGAAAAATTGGTGGTCTGTCCTACAATTGGCTACTGGTCTCCTTTTAGTTGCTGATTTTGAGTTTTTCCATGGTCTCTTATGACAGATGTAGTCATTTTGATTTCTATGTATTCCATCTAGAGAAGTCTACATGCATAGTCAATTTTACTGTTTCTTAAAAAAATTGAAGTGAAGAAATATTCTCAAGTTCTATCATGTGATTCTCAGCTTCATTTCTATAACCAAGACCATGTTTTCCAGCCACTCTTCGTTATTCTTTGTTTCCAACTTTTACATTCCAATTGACAATAATTATCAATTCATCTTGATCAATTTCAGACTGAAGATGTTGGTAAAACTCTTCAATTTCCACATCACTAGCTTTAGTGGTTGGCGCGTAAAGTTGAATGATAGTTGTGTTGCCTCAATTTCTTTCTATGCAGATAGATATTATCCTATAGCAGCATTGTACTGCAAGATAGATCTTGAAATGTCCTTTTGGACAATGAATGTAATGACATTCTATTGAATCTGTCATTCTTAACATTTAAACCATATGATTACCTATTCAAAATGGCCAATACTTTACTTCAACTCACTGATGCAAAGGATATTTATCTTTATGCATTCCGTTTCATTTTTGATGACTTCCACTTTTCCCATATTCATACTTCGTACCTTAGGAGTTCTAATTATTAACAGATGTTTGCACCTGTTCTCTTTTTGAATTGTTCCCTGTCAGCAAATGAGGGTCCTGAAGGACTTAGTCCCAGAGATTTCGCTCCATCTCGTTCATTACGACCGACTGCACTCTGAGGAGGCATCCGTTCCACAGGCATACTTTGAGTGCCTCCTACCCGAGGAGCTCATCTCCTGCCACTATCCCTGACGTTGCTCAGCTGCTACTCATTATGTTTTCAGTGTCAAATTCCTCTTCATTGGTCAGCCTATTCCTTCTTTGTAGTTCTATTCCTGGCAACTCTGCTGAAACCTGTTTATTTTGAGTGAACCTGCTAGGTTTGAAATATCAGTGACATAGATTTCAGTATGAAGGCAATACACAAGCCACCTCAGTGTGGCAAACTTACAAAGTAGCAGCAAAACTTTTTTCATAAATCTTCATAATTGCCAATTTTGTCTGTGAGTTCTGTGTGGCCATTGCAGTGGATTCTTTAACCTCATGTGGAAGTAGAGTGCAGTTGGTGTCAAAAAATTAAGGGAATATGGAGGTTTGGAGGATGTGTGACTTCTGTTTGGCAATAGGGAAGCTGGAAGAGTTAAGATATGACCCCCTCCTGCATAGCTACCCATTTAGCATTTTTAAAACTACTGTCTCTACAATACTAGACTCTGATGACCTAAAGGCCTTCATTTTGAGAAAGAAAACTCCTCTTCCAGGGAACACAGAGTCTCCTTAAAACGGTAGCTGCCAGTTGATCATTTCAAACTCTTTATATGAAGTTCTAGCAGATATTATAATTGGCTCTGAATTGTATTCTGTTGCACAATTGTAGAAAGAAAGAATACATTTGGTCAACACCAACTGCTTGGTTGAAATAGATGGGAGGTGCATAGTCCTCTGCTTCCCATGATGATGTACAAGCGATTTATCCAGGAACTGGGATAAGTATTGTGACTATATACTCAGATTCCTCACATACAATCTAGACCAAAAGTTCTGGTCATGGGTGAAGAGAATTCAAAGTAGGTAATAAAAGAACATCATGACTATCAATTGTCATCTTGAGACAAGCCGACTTGAATACTCATGCAGATGAAGTGAGCTTACCATTTATTTGAAGCAGGTGATACTATGAATTGCAATTTGAAGCAGTATTGCTATGAGTTGAAATTTACTCCGCAGCAAAAGGTTTGCGTTTATTCATCCAGCAAGGTGTTCAATTAACTCAGCCTTTGGTTGTCTTTTTCTCTTAAACTTTTTAATACTGTTGATATTTCCTATTAATTTGTTTTCCCTTATTGGTACTTGTTTACTTTAATAAAATGAAATTGTTTCCAGCTGTTTGAAATAGTTTTTGAGTGAGAAGAGCCTTTTTGAAGAGCAGTTATCTTTCATGGATAAGATTGATTGTCTATCCTCAAGTGGGAAACCATCATCATTAGATTCTGTTTTTGTTTCTCTTCTTGGATTGATATATTAAGAATGTAAGCTAAATAACCAATTAGCCAAAACACTCAGTAAATCAAATTATATAAACAAACAGCTAGAGAAAAAAAACAAGTTCAGTTAGCTTTAAGAGCACAGAATCTTTTCTTAACAAATGGAAATAATTTCAATAATTTCTACTGTGTAATCTCTCCTCCTTTACTGTAAGATATATTTTTTAAAAATTACAGAGATTTTTTTCTTAAAAATTGAGCATCTTAATTTAATTTTTAAAAGGACCCGCCTTAATTATATTTTCTTGATAAACTATTGCTCAATTGATGCAGTTTTTCCATTAGCTACCATGGTAACAAAAAAATCAGGTCTGAAGTCAGACCCTACGCAGTCAAATTATTCAAAGTTGTACAAAAGGAAAACTTACTTCCTCCCTTTTGCTTAGGTTTCTTAGAAAATTTGAATGAACTCAGCACATCCAGGAATGATCAAAACCCATTTTTTCCTGGATATTATAAAGGAAGGTGTTCTTATGTGGGTGAGGACCATTTGAAATAAAGGTGCTTGATAATGGTAACTAGAGTTAAAAGTTGTCACAAATCCTATTGTCAGGGTAAATCTTTTTTAATAGAATTAAAAATAATAGAATTGGTCCCGATTTTTAAAAAGTCTGTGTGGTTAGTTTTTCCCCTCTCCTTGGAGACATGGGTATGCCATTACAATATTTTAAAATTAGCTTAATTAAAAGACCTGAAAACTGAGCACTAGCTTTCCTCTCTGCAAGCAAAAGCAGACACTTAAAAACGTCCTCCTCACATTGGTGGGGAGTTGAATCAGTCCACTGCATATCAAACAAAGACAAATCAACCCTCATCGAGCTAATACGCTCTCATAGTGGGCTTCTCTTAGGATTCTGAGACAGTAACACTTTACGGCAACAGGAATAACATCGTTCCTCCATGGAGCAGCTAGTGGGTTTGAACCATGCACCTTGTGCTTAGCAGTGAGTATGGGTCATTTGATTTTGAGATATGTGCTGTTGCTGCTAGGGGCAGTTAAGTTGGTTCTGACTCATTATGACCTTAACAAGAGAATGAAATACTTCCCGTTTTTGTGCTACACCCACAATATTATAGAAGACATGAAACATACTAGTAGTCATTGATCCACAGTCTTTTATAAATATTTGTGGTACATTTTATTTAAAAAAAATACTTATGGAATCTTTCAGTTTACCCAGAAGATAGAACCTTATGACTTTTCTTGATTAAGGAATTTAGATAAAGGCAATTATAGAATTATAAATACATACTATCAGAAACCCATGAATTATTATATATTTGCATATATATTACTTAAGTAATATATTTAAAATTTTATAAATTGCACAGCGCTATGTAAATATCTGGTACTATCATTACTGCACCTATTATTCTTACTGCTAATTAAGGGTGTCACTAATTGGATGTCTCACTGCTATCTATAAATTTTGCTGTAACTAATTCTTCAGAGCTGCCCAGCTTTCTCCTCCTTCCTTATTGGTTGTGAATCTGGAAGCTTCCAGAAATTCTATTTAGACTCAGGATGTATAGATGAGGATGTGGAAATAAGGGCTATCATTACTGAGCCAAGATAAATATTAGTTGGAAGCACAGAATACCAGAAAAATACTTGCTGGGGTTTCACTGACTGCAAAGACATTTGATTCTGTGGATCATAACAAATGATTGACAACTCAACACAAACCTGGAATATCAGAAGAGTTTTTTGTGCACATGTAGAATTTGAACATGAACCAAAAGGCATCAATTTGAATAGAAGAAAGGAATATTGCATGGTTCAAAATCAGGGATGATAGGTGTCAAATCTGGGTCCTTTCATTATAATAATTTAATCTGTTTGCTGAATGAATAATCTGTGGAAAAACATGACATAATCTGTGAAATACAGATGGCACAGCAGTGCCTGCTGAAAACAAGGCTTTGAAGCACTTGACCCTTACGAGAAGGTCGTAGACTGCAGCCTTCAGTATGGATCAGAATCCTATGTAAAGGGAACCAAAACCCTCACATCTGGACCAACAAATAACTTCATGAGAAATGGAGGAAATATGTAATAGTCAGGATTTCTTTGACCGTGGCTCCTCAAATGTTCTCCAGAGAAGCATCAGTCAATGAATCGAATGCTGTATGTCATGGTCAATGTTCTGCATAAGACATCTTCAAAGTGTTGGAGAGCAAGGCTATCACTTTGAGGATTAAGGCATGCCTATCCTAAACGAAGGTATTTTCAATCACCCCATATGAATGTGAAAGTTGGACACTGAATAAGCAATACTAAAATAACTGATACATTTGATCTATGAAGAGTGTGG
>NW_022103907.1:8137825-8159729 GCF_000313985.2 Echinops telfairi | reverse complement strand
AAAAGGGACCGAGTTAAAAGCATTTCAGTTCATTTTATTATATAGTAGGTAGGCTGATCATATTTTTAGAGGTTAGATATTGTATGTTGTAAACCGGAGAAAAGTATTTTGGCAAATTGTCATTATATATTTTAATTGTCCTTATAGGACCTAGAAGATAAAATGTGTATGAAATCATCTTTTTTTTTTTTTTTCAATCAAAAACTCTGCTCTTGCCTCAAGCTTCCAATGACCCTCTCGCTGGTCATAGACCAGGGATAGTGCTGTCTTTGCTGTCATGCAAAAGGCCTTGGAAAGTGGATTATTGCAGATGCAGTGAGGTTAAAATTCAACACTTTTATCATATGATCTTGCTTTTGACCCATTTGAAATTTTGTCTAGGTTTTAGTATTTCTGTTTTCTTTTCTTTCTTTTTTTTCCAGTCTACTTTAACTTTTATTGAAGATCATAACATAACATAACACAGACAGAGATGCTATGCACACATATTTTAGTGCCCCCCATTTCTTCTTCCCATTTAGGTGTTACACAATAAGTATTCTTATACTTTCCTGAATGGGCAGAATGATTAATACATTTCTGGAAATAATTAAACAATTTAACTTAAAGACCTTAAAAACATCAGAAACCACTGAAACTGAAATTCAAATTATTGAATGTATATTTAGCAATGAAATAAGTGATGCAAAGGTAAAGATGCTTTTTCACTACAGCACTCCATAGAAAAAGTTGAACAGGGAGATTTTTCGATATTAAAATCAAATACACTTTAAAATCTCATTTATATAAGCAAGCATTTATTCCATGTACATGAGGCTGCAGTTCGGTTTTGACCCTCCCTCAGTCTAATGGACTCAAGTCTTTTTTATCCTCCATATCAACTCTCAAGCAGTTATATTTCTCATAAAAGAAAGTTGGGCTGACATACTAGGTAGCACCTAAAATTTTAAAGATAATTTTATTTCAGGGAATCTTGAGAATGAAAACTTGAGAAAATATTCTAATTAAAACAATTTCCTCAAGAAGTTAAATGTTATAATTTAAACATTTCTAGTAATAAAATTGAATGCCATATAATTCTTAAATCTTTTGTTATAAAAGTAAATTTAATGTATACATTTTGATAAGAGTTGTATGGGCGCCAATAACATGATTTTAAAAAAAGAAATACAAAATAAATATTCTTTGAATTCAGGACAAAAGATACCTTCAGGTCTAGAGTGTTAATGGGATAAGGTTTCCCAACTCAAAGATTGCCCACTGTTGTGATTCGGGTGGTGCGGGGGGTGGGTGGGGGGGGTGGTCTTGGCAGTCTCCTTGCCTTTTTCTCATCAATGCAGTGTTCAATTTCATCTTAAGTTCTTCACTATAAGTCATTGTGAAACCCCTGTGTCCATCAAGAAAACCTATTCAGATTACCTATTTGGAATTTCTAGCTCTAACCTCCTGATCTGTCTTCTCTGTCTTGTATTTAACTGGCTAAGCATAACTCACAGGGAAGCCTCAGTTTTTACTGGATCTTTGCTTTGAAAGGACCTTGTGGAGATAAGACAAATATACTACTGAGGAATCCTGTTTGCAGCTAACTTTTGAGCGTGGAGATATATGAAACGTTATCAATCAATCAATCAATCCCCAAAAGAATGAACCAGTAGCCTGGTAGCAATGAGTCTGTATTACCTGTGTACACAGGTGTACATGTGTGTATGTTTTTTTTAATTGAGATAATTAACTACATAAATTGTATCTCCTTTATAACTCTTTTTAGAAAAAGTCATTTTATTGGGGGCTCGTACAACTCTTATCATAATCCATACACCCATCCATTGTGTCGAGCACATTTGTACATTTGTTGCCGTCATCATTCTCAAAACATTTGCTTCTACTTGAACCCTTGGTATCAGTTCTTCATTTTCCCCCTCCCTCCCCACCACCCAAATGAACCCTCGATAATTTATAAATTATTATTATTTTGTCATGTCTTACACTGTCTGATGTTTTCCTTCACCCACTTTTCTGTTGTCTATCCCCCAGGGAAGGGGTTATATGTAGATCCTTGCAATTGGTTCCCCCTTTCTACCCCACCTTCCCTCCACCCTCCCGGTATCACCACCCTCATCTGCTTTCTTTTCTACTGAAGCTTTGCACAGTTTCACTTTTTTTTAAAATGCTTTTCTGTATATGAAATTCAGAACAGGTAAATCTCTAGAGACAGTAATTGGATTAATGGTTTCTTGGGGGTATGGTGAGGAGGGTGGGGGCAAATAACAATAAATACAAGAAAGAAAATATTCAAATATTGTTGTGATGACTGTACAACTCTTTAATATGATTGAAATATTGAATTTTATGTCATTAAAACTTTAAAAATGTTTCAATATGCTTATATATTTAAATTCTAAGTCCATTAAAATGTTATTTACATTTATTTAAATTTGCTTTTATTGCTATGCATATGGAATTGATGACCTTATCTCACAACCTATATATTTGCATTTCTAGGATCAATCACTGCAGTTGTCTGATTTTTGCAGAAATGGCATTTCTTTAGATATATATTTTTTAAGAATAGGAAGATTTAAATCAGTTTATGTAAATTTACATTTTGAATACACATATGCAATAGAAGTCTATGTTTTTAACATTAGAAATGTTTATGCCTAATTACTCAAAGTTAATTTTGATGACTCTTTGAATCGAAAATAATTATCCTGTTGGTGAAATAATTTCAAGAGTGTCAAGTTCAATGTAAAAATTTAAAAGGTAAGTATATATTAGAGGAAACATCAATGTTTACATCATTTGCTTATTGATGTAGATTTTATTTATATCTATTCCTTGAGAGAGAGTTTCCTGACTTCTTATTTATTCTTTGGTGATTATGTCTTAGAATTCAGTAAGTCATGATAATTAGAATATTTAAAATAAATACCCTGATAACATTTTGGAAACCATGATAAATCCAGGTTTCAGTCAACTGTTTTCCTAAGTTGACAGTATATGAGTGGATATCTCAGCAAACCTTAAAAACAGTTTTCCTGCACTTAAACTGAGCATATCAGGGAGGTTTCAAGTTAGTGATTTTATATATCAAATAACATACTAGTAGGTTGTCAAAGAAAGTTCAAAATCAAAGGTGAAATGTTAATATTTTCAATATGATTTCTTGTACATTGTCCTTGACTTACCAGTCAATAAAATTCTACAAATGTAGAGACATAATAATAATTCCACACTTCAATGAGAGTAGTTCCTGAAATATGTAGAAATATATTAAGAGTAGTGTTCACTTGAAAGTTTCCAAAAATTCTGCCTCATGACTTCTGTGAGATATTTTTTTCTATGTCAAAAGTTATAATACTCTGATTAGGAAATCCTAAGGCTTCTTGACCTGAGATAAAGGAAGTAAGGTTGGAAGGATCAAGTAAACACAACTCTCCTTTAGGCACTGCACTTGGATCTTTCTTAAAATGACTGGAAGGCAGGACGATTCACGTTACAAAGGGATCAAACCCAAACCAAACCAATGCAACAGCCATCCATTTGCCTTCAATTCATAGCAAATCTATCGAGGGTTCCTCACACTGTTGATGTAGATAGGCACAGCTAGCCTCATCTTTCTTCTGTGGAGTGGCTGATGGGTTTGAACAAGTGACCAAAGGGTCAGTAGTTCAACACTTACCTAGCAGCACCACCAGACAATATTTAATCTTTATTAAATTCAGTTGTGTACAAAACTAGTCTTCACGTTCTAGCTTTTTTCTTTAATATATCTCTAAAGATTTAAAAATAATCTTGTTTCTTTGAAAGTTCCATTTGAGAAAAGACCAAATACCATACTAGTTAAAAGGATGAAAATTTTTTGTTTATTTTGTCAATTCTGCATAGTTACAGTATAGACACAAATTAAAATTATGCTGAAATTGAGAACTTTTAGATTTGTTTATCCACATCTTGCATTCCCTGCAACACCACCTCTTTTCAGTTTTTCACATTGATGGTAGTGAGGTTTTATTTTTCTCCATACATAGAACATGGAGTGTTCTATGTATATTATAACATATATATTATCCACACAAATACATACTACCCAAATTCTTCCTTGAGTTAATTTTAAATAACAGTTTCTAGAGTATCTACTAAATTGAAACAAATTATATTGAGAAAAGGTAATACTGAAATATTGGGGGGAAAAAAGTACTGGGCTAAAGATCATAAGTTTTGACTTACAATATCCATTCTATAACTTACTAGTTTTATAAATTTGAAAATATGTAAAGTCTTTCCTACTTAGATTATTAATGTTTATATTGAGGATATTAGTATCCCATTAATAATGATATCGGGAGGCTTGCACAGCAACATAGTTGAGATAGAATTTAACAATATCTAAAATAAGTAAATATTTTGTGCATAAATATTTTCATTCATTTCTATCAGTGAAAATGTCAATCGAGTAGGCATAGTATCTGTCTCTTCTCTAGATTTTGAATATACCCTGAATATTAAACAAATATTATGAACCATTTGGATGCACTAAAATAAAAACTCGCTGTCATGAGTTGATTCGGACTTGTAGTGACCTCCTCCGCCCCCAACCCCCCACTTCACTGCAAAAACAAAAACAAAAGAACAACAAAAAGCCAGAATAAAACTGACCTTTTGGATTTCTGAGGATATCAATGAATCAAAAAGCCTCACCTTACTTCTGCAGAGTGGCTGCTGAGTTCGAACTTTAGACCTAGGGATTAACAGGCTAAGGCATACCCCACTGTGCCACCAGGGGTCCTTTTTAGATGTACAGTACTATGCAATATGTATCCACAGGCATTTTAAAATACCCTAGACTACTGCCTTTATTAGGACTGAGCTAATATGATAAAATCAACAGGTCTACTGTGCTTACTTACTAATCTATAGTGAAGAATTGCCAGATTTTTCACCATGGCAAAGATTCCATGGGTATGGCTGCAATCTGTCTCTGCAGCATCAAAGCCTCTTTTCAAAGTTATACTCCTGACAGTGATGGAAGGAGCCCTCTGAGCACAACGTTTAAGCACTTGGCTGCTCCCTGAAAGGTCAGTGTTTAGAACCCACCAGTGACCCCATGGTGGGGGGTGGATACCTAACAGTCTGCTTCTGTACGATCTACAGTTTTAGTGACCTGTGGGGAAATTCAACTTTGTCTTATAGGATCGATATAAGTGGGAATTCCACTGGACAGCATGAGGTTTGATGAGACAGGGCCACCCAGTAAGCAAGGTAAGCATGGATTTCCTTGTCCTTATAATAGAACAGGGCAACAAATAGCAAAGCTTAGTAAGTAAGCACAATGAAATCCATGCTGACCTTGCTTACTGGGTAATCTGTCCCTGAAAAAGCAGTAGCCATCACAGGACTATTCTGTTCATACCTCTGGAGGCGCCTTTTCTGTGTTCCGTGGACTTGCCTACAAAAGGTGGCTTGGACAAAAGCCATCTGAAACCTCACCCAGTCACAAGTCTGGCACTTGTGGATGCTCCTTGGGCATCTGTACCTCAGTGTGGTTTATGCATATGCTGTCTCCATTTGGGTGGTTTTAGGATTGCCAGGTATCTTACATGGGGACTCAGGTCTCTAAATTTGTTTATCTTGAGTTGGAGACTTCCGAAAGAAGGGTTACCATGTTTAGTAAATTTCTGGGATAGCATCACTCCTGACCCATTCTGTTCACTAGAAGGAAGTCATTAAGGCTTATATTCAAGGGAATGGGAATTAGATACCAATATTTGAAGGGTATATTGTCAAAGAATTTGCTCAATTTTAACATATTTTAAAATAAACGATATTATTGTGATAATCAAGTCTTGATTATTTAGTGCCTTATGAAAATCTGCTGGCTCCTTCCACCATGCCTTCTTATCTTAGTGCAAGTTGAGAACTAAGGAAAAGCATTTATGGCTCCTACTCTTTTGAACACTGCAGAAAATTCTACAAAAAAGTGCTTAGCAATTCTTGCTGATATTATTTATTTAATTTTCTTTAAATTCTAAGTATATTTTAATATGCATGCAGACCGACCTCAATGATACCAATGGAACATTGGTGACAATTAAAGGCTTCACTTTCATGGAGTTGCATGGTGGCAAAAAGAATAAAAGTATAAGGAGCACTGTACTTCAGCATTGGGACATTAATAAGCTTCATAAAATGTAGATTGACTGAGATGCTAATGGAAGCACAATTAAGTTCCTGATATGGGATGATAAGCAGGAGTACATGGCCTATGCTGGTTGTCTCCTAGCCAATATTATTCAGCACAGTCTTGTTATCTAAAGTATTTGATAAATAATTGTATAATGTGTCTCTTTTTAAGGTGGTAGAATTAAGGCAGTAATAGAGGAAAGGGGATTAATATGCTCAATGATGCATATATATATATATATATATACACACACATTTTCATATTTTAGCATCATTATAACACACACACACGAGGAGGTACCCCAGAAAAGCTCTGCTGGGTGGAGTTTCTTAGGGCACATTTTAACCACTAGGCAAGCATCAAGCCACTTGCTCTGAGTTAGTGCACCCAGGAAGGCTCTCTCTAGTCACAGTGAATTTTTTCATAAAAACAATTTCACTCAAATCTCATTATTTTTCGGAAGGCCGATTTAAGAGAACAGTGTGCAGCTGTGACATTTTGTTTTTTCTGCTCGGGGAAAAATGCCGCAGAAACTGTTATGACGTTGAACACAGCTTACAAGGACAAAGCTATGGGGAAAATCAAGTGTACAAGTAGTTTTCTCATTTGAAATAAAGTGAAATGTCAATTAATGACAAACCTCATTGTGGACATCTTTCACGGATGAAAATGTCTACCCGGAATGCATTTGGAGTTTATTCCACCAGGTCAGAGAGTTAATCAAGCTTTCTATTTAGAGGTTCAGAAAATATCGTGTAACAGTGTGTCACAAGAAGGGTCTGTTTTGTGGTAGGCAGGGGACTGTTTTTGCCACTACAAGATGAACCTACTCACACTGCCATTTCAGTGTGTCAGTTTGGGGCAAATAAACAGCATGCCTTTCTTTGCCCACACACCTAACTCACCTGACTTCACTCCATGTGACTTCTTTTTGTGTCCATGATGCAGAGGGACATGAAAAGACAGCGATTTGACAATGTAGAAGAGGTGAAGAAAAAAACAAGGGAGGTGCTGTCCGCCATCCAAACAGATGAGTTTGGCAATGTTTCCAAGAATGGAATCACAGATCTCACAAATGTATTAAGTGTAATGGAGAGTACTTTAAAGGTCATAAGGTTGTTTATTGAAAAGTAATTAAATACACAGCATTGAAAAAACATTCCGTTTTGTTTGTCTGTTTGTTTGTTTTCGGGGGGCGGGCATATCTTTATAATCAAAAATAACTATTTCTCAAGACAAAGTATATTTCCTTCAATTTACTGTCCACATCTCATACTTAGGTTATCTGTGACACATTCCTTCATGAAATATCTCCATGTTTTCTTAAAAATTACTCTTATCAAGTAATAATCATTTTTATCAAGCAAAAATGTTTAAATCGTTTGGAGGACAACATGGAGCAAATTTGAAGCACACCGCAAGCTTTAGAATACTTGAGAACATCCAAGGAATGATTATTTTATTTTACCACCAGTAGCATTTGTCTCTGAATGAAACAAGTGTTTGATACGGACTACTTGAAAAAAGAGACATAATTCTATAACCCAAATTGAAAATGTGATTGTCTGTGTGAGGTGTGCCTTCTTCAAAGTGACATCTCTCCTTTCTAGCACTTTCAAGAGATCTTTTGCAAAACATTGTATCGTACCAGCATAAAATACATCAGCCGATTTCTTCACTGCCTCTTTCATGGGTATTGATTGAGGTACATGCAAATTCTTGTCAGCTTCCATATTTTATCAATTGATCATGATGTACTTGTTGGTCAAGGTGGGCAGTGTTTTAAGGTTGGTTCTCTGAAGAAACAAAACCAGGGACGCACATATGTACACACGGAGGGAAAAACACAAACACGAAAGGAATGAGTCACTCGGCCATGGGCTTGCGACTTTAGTCTCAGGCGCGATGAGAAGGCAATGGGATCAAACGGTGGTGGGTGTTAACTTGGGTGAAGTTGAATTTAGTAGTCCGCAAGAGGAAAAGAGCCATCAACGAGTCAGTAAAGGGGAAATTATTGTGGGTGTTGATTAGTAGGGTAAACTGGGAATACAATGTTGATGATCTGAAATGTGCACCCCAATTATTTTATAATAAAATAGTGATTGTATAAATAAATAAATCAAATAAAATGATGTATATCATCATTATATATTTTTAAATTGGTATACAATAGGTCACAATGGCAGTGCTCTATATTGTACTTTTGTGAATAGTGACTAGGGTCTTTATAGATTTGGGGTGGCCATTTAAGATAGTATTATTATCTTAGAGAAACAAGAGCAAATAAAAATCAAGAAAATTAAAGAATTGTGGAAGCCATTTGTCCAAAGGACTAATGGATTACTCAATCCTCATCCTCTAAAATGGTAAACCAGAAGAACTAGATGGTGACTGACTGAAATAAATATCACGGCATTTGAATAATAACATTTATATAATTACCATACTCGTGATTCTGGCTCTCTATATCATAGTCTGAGAGCCACAATGAGCTTTCAATCATTTAAGAACTGGTTTTTAGAGAAACACAGTGCAAGGTGAGGCTGTTCTTATGAGATGCTGTTGAGTTGGTTCCTCACCATAGAAAGCCTAAGCACAACAACAACAATGAAACACTGCCAGTCCTGTGCCATCCTCACACAATTGTTCCTGCTCATGGGCTCCATGTTGCAGCCACTGTGTCAATCGAGCTCATTAAGGGCCTTTCCCTTTGTTCTGCCCTTCCAGCTTACCAAGCATGGTGTCCTTCTCCAGGTCCTGGTCCCCCCTGACAACATCTCAAACTATGTAAGATGAAGCTTCACTAGCCTAGCTTTTAAGGAGCGCTCTGCCTGTACTCCTTCCAAGTTATATTAGTTTCTCCATTTAGCAATCTGCATATTTTCAACATTCTTCATGAGTGCCACGAGGCAAATGCATTGATTCCTCTTTAGTCTTCTTCATTCAATGTCCAACTTTCACATGCATATGAGGCAAGTGAAAATACCATGGCTTGCGACAGGTGCACCTTAGCGCGCAGAGTAACATCCTTGCTTTTCAAAACTATAAAGAGATATTGTGCAGCAAATATATGCAACACAAAGGCTCTTTTGATCTCTAACTGCTACTTGCATGAAATGGATTGTGGATTCAAGCAAGACAAAATCCTTGACAATACTAACTTTTTCTCCATTTATCAGGATGTCACCTCTTGGTCCAGTTGTGAAGATTTTGATCTTTCCATTGAGTTGTAATCCACACTGAAGGCTGCAGTCGTTGACTCCTTTCAGCCAGTGCTTCCAAGCCCCCCTCACTTTCAGCCAGTGAGGTTATGTCATACACTGCTCAGAGGTTGTTAATAAGCCTTTCTCCAATCCTGATACCTCGTTCTTCTTCATATAATCCAGTTCCCCTGGTGATTTGCTCACCTGAGCAAATTAAATAAGTATGGTGAAAAGACACAACCCTGATACACACCTTCACTGATTTTAAATTGTGCAATATTCTCTTCTTCCGTTTGCACAACGGTCTCTTGATCCACATACAAGTTCCACATGAACACCACGAGGTGCTCTTTAATTTCCATTCTTCTCAAGGTTATCCATCCTTTCTTATTATCTACGTAGTTGAATACCTTGGCATAGTCAATAACACAAGTAAACATCTTTCTGCTATTCTCTGGCTTGAGCCAAGATCCATCTGACATCAACAATACCATACCTTGTTCCAGGTCCTCTTCTGAATCTGGCCTGAATGTCTGGCAAGGTGAGGGAAAACTTTAAACCAGAGGGGGAAACCCAAAGCAAATCATTGGGTGAAAAATATATATATATAATAGTGTGTTCAAACATTTGAAAGTGTCATGAAGCAAGCTTATATGATGTTCAGATAAATATGATGCTCTGTAAATAATCCTTAGTCCTAAATAGAGTGGAAGAAAATTACAGAACAGAACTTAAAATAAGAAGACCAAGCTCAGTTGTGCTACGGACACTGGTGGACCCACAGGAATAGGATCCTAGGCCACTCTTCAGGTGAGGAAGTCTTCAAGGACCATTTGTCAACTTTCAGCCAAGCAACAGACAGCCTATAGGTACACACTACTTTGAGCACTCAATCATATGAAATTACAAAGGTAGCACTTTTCCCGAGATAATCTTGAGAAGGCAAGAAAGAATAAAAGTATAAATAAAAATGGAAGGATGTGCAAAGTGTACCCTTATACTGTTTATACTGCAAATAGGAGCATGAAACAAAATATGCATGAATTGTTGAATGTTTAACCAATTTTCCTTTAAAATCTTCACTTAAATCACAATAGTAGTTAAACAATGATGACAATAATACCAAAATCATCGCTCTTGTTTTTGACACTGCTTCAAGCATATTTTTGGTACAGATAAGATTTGGGGACTGATTTGTTAGCTGCAAATATCTTATCAAAGATGATAGTTTAAATTCTGGTCTCATATCTAAGCATGCAGTGAGATTTCTATAATGGATGTGTCAGTCAGTCTTTGCTTGAGCAATTTTGAAAATAGGAAATTTAAAGTTTAAAAAGCAGGCTGATTTAGAGAGCTGACTGTATGAATGTTTTCACATCTTCCCTGAAGCAGATATGTGCACTTTTAATTTCACACTGTAATTCTATGGCTGTCCTCTAACTCAGCACAATGAAAACTCTTCATGACATTTTCGAACCTTTGAAGACACTATTCATTTTTTTTCCACCTGAGGTTTTGTTTTGTTTTCCAATTTAATGTTTCTTCTCACTTTGCACCATTGCTCTTTAATCATCAGTTCTTGAATGACTGAAAGCTCATTGTGGCTTTCAGACAATGATATATAGAACTAGAATCAGGAGTCTAGAACTTACATAAATGCTATGGCATGCTATTAAAAAAAATAAGTTGCGTGCAATTGAATTTTGACTCATGGTGATTCCATTTGTATCAGAAATGAGCTGCTTTCCTTTGGATTTCAATGGCTGTGATTGAACAGAAATGAATTGCCAGGCCCATTACTTTACTGTAAGATCTTAAAATAAATGTCTTCAAATTTTTATTAGCTTTTAAAATTTTTATTAGCTTTTAAAATGGTAGAGGTTATCTTTGCTCAACTAATAATGGTTAGTTTATTTCCTTTAATGTAACCTCAGCACCAGTCAGTTTTGAAACTATACTTATACAATTAATTATTCTCAATCCAAATGCAGAGTTTTATTTAAGGCCCTCTAAAATTCGTTTTATACTTTCAGATGGCACCTCTACATCAGACCATGAAAATGTAGGAAACTTTAGGTAATTGTTGCTCCAGAGAAAAATTAAATAAACTTTTACTTTAACTCTGTGGCATCTTGTATGTTTTCTGAATCATTTTTTTTAACAATAATCAAGTTTGCACTGTGCCAAAGCCCTAAGCTTTGTCATTAGATAGTTGACAGATTCGTTAATAAAGTATAGGTCATAGGCTAATTAAAATCCCATCTTTCATACTTTCCAGACTACATTTGTATCACAAGTCACGAGGAAGAAGCTTCTCAAGTGTTTGGGGTGATTCTCACTCACCGCAGACCTATAGAGTTTGTAAATCTTTATAGGAGCAAATAGCTTCATCATTTTTCCTGCCCAGCAGCATGTGGGTTCAACACAGAGGACCTTTCCTTGGCAGTCCGACGCTGACCCGACAGCACCATCCAATGTGTATGTCTATATAATACTTTCAAGTACCTGCTTCTCCTGCCAATTTATCCAAATTTTGTCAGGTGAAGTCTTGTTAATACCAGACTCAGTGGAATCCAGAAATACCAGCAACACATAATTCTCCGAAATGATCTCAGCAAAGAAAACAGAAATTACTCTCTTCCTTCTTGAATGTACTTCTTATCTATAAGTACTCACCTGAGAAATCAATTAAAAAATGTATGCATACTCACTTTTTAAAGATCAAGAAAAGTACTTTTGTTGTCCTTGATTCCTTCACCCAAGCTTCTAATTCTAAGTTCCTAGTACACAATAATATACCATATTTCCTACGGCTTTTAATGAAAATGAATTGACCATAGCATACTTCATTGTACTCCATCCTCTCTTTGTTATTGCGTGCTCCCCACATGGAAGAATTTTGCTTGCTTTGTGTTTTGGTTCATCATTCTGATTTTTTCCTCTAGTGTGGGAACTAAAACATAGTAGCTACTCTGTTTATTTTCTTTCTGAGATGAATGTTATGAAACTTTTTGGTGATCACCAATCTGACTTGCGGTTTTGGGACCCACACTTTGTCACTTTAGCAAATCAAAAAGTTATTACCTAGCCTATAGTCCTCTAATATATTTGTCGTACTCTAAAACTTACCCATGTTTAAAATAATTTCTACTAATTATGGGAAAAAACATATTTTACGTGTGGAATAAAACAACTAAAGATATTGTATCAGACTATTTATAGCAAAGGGGGACCATTAACTACTTAATGTAAGTTTTTGAGGAAAAAAATGTAAAGTGTAGTATTAAGAATTCTCAGTTAATGACCTCTTATTTCTATCAGTCGAGTAAAACCTGGCATGATTTCATTTTATTATTTATTTTATTTTAAATACTCAATTCAATTTCTGCACTTATCTTTTTTTGGTTATTGGGTGTTAAACTAACTTTTCTAAAAAGTATCTTTTATAACATTTATAACATCAGCAGATTTTTTGCAGTGCAAAAAAATCCAGATGTGAAGGTCTTTTTTTTCTCTGTATTCCCTTTCCTTTTTATACTTATTTAAACTTTCCTAAACAGAACACTATTGTCTCTGTTCTTTTTGCCTCTAAAATGGCAAACTATTTTTTTGACGTAAATGTAAGTTGCAGGTAAGCCTCAGACAGTTTGTGCTTTCTTATTCCTTGCACTCTTCTTAAACGTATATTATGAGATTAAAAAAAGTACACTCTCTGCAGCTAGAAATACAATTGACTGTAATGCTGTATCAGTGGATTAGTGTTCCTGTCTGTGTTTTTCCTCTTTGCCTACCGAGATATAATGTCAGCATTGGCATTTTTCCCCCAAATGAATTTCTTTATGAGTAACAGTGGATTATTTTTATTCTTCGCTCTGCCTCACTTGGTCATACAGGATTTGTGCTCTCTGTGATTATATTTTATAAGCAATATGTTCTGCCCACATTTATACAAAGGCATTTTGAGAAACATAACCATCTCTCTAATCCCTTAACAAATGTTTCTTTGATTAAAAGAAGTGTTCATTGCTAAATGGGTAACGTAACTGTATAATTAGCTGAAAATAATAAGGGTAATATCATTTAGATTCAAGCACATGAAAAACCATTTTAATCAAGCTAGAAAATAATCACTACTGTTTCCATAACATGTTCACATTAATAAATTGTAGATATACATATTAATTACTTTTTTTCTTCACCAAAGGTAAAAATTCCAAAAGAGAAAATACATGGTAATGTTGTGGGTGAAATCTGTCCCAGGCTGTTTTAAGGGGTTTGTCGTAATTGCGGTGCTTCTTTCCCACAGTGAAGGTACGTGTTTGTTTTGTGTTAATTAAGAAGTCATTTAAACATCTGCCTTTATTTTATGGACTGCCTTTAAAGTGTAAAATGTGTTTTTCTCATGAGAGCACTTTATGTTCCCAAGTGGCAATTTTAAAATAAAGTGTGTCCTTTTCAGATATAAAGTCTAATGTGCAAAGGTTTTACCATCTGTTCTATGAAGTTACACTTGTGAGATAGTTGTTTGATTAGAAGCAACAAATGCATAGAAAATGAATCTTTAGATTAAAAAACTGTAAATAGTGTAATGTCAGCTTTTATATTTTGGGTTTTTATAAAACTAATGTTTTATAACCCTTACATCAGTCAAGATTAGTTACATCTCTTAAAGAAAAAGCAATCACTAAATTGAATTTTTACCATGCAGTGAGTAAAAATAAAACCTCATTTTTTCAAAACACAAAGAATTCCTAATTCAAATATTGAGAAAATAAATGAATCAATGATTGTGACTAATATTTCCAATAAAGCACATATATGTTATCTAACAGCTAACATATCTCAAAAGAGTAAGTCATATATATTGCACAGTCAGCCAAATCTCATTTTTAGACTTATTCACTGAGGATGTAGAGAAAATCCTGAATGATTTCCAAGCTCAGTTATTTGTGCAAGAATACTTAGTAAATATGTAGGTTATGTATTCACTGATTTTGAGGAAATATGTCAAATAGAAGATTTCCTATTAAAATCAGAAAGCATACTTCTATAGAAAATATTCTAGTCTTCACTAATTCAGGAACCTCTTGACATGCTGTGATTTCTCTGAAGATATAGGTTATCATAGAATCACCCATATTTGTATATGGGATTTATCCATATTTCAGTCAAAATACTAGAAATATATAGAGTGATATAAATTACTTCCTTACTCAAAGTGAACCAAGCTTTATTTAATTTAGAAAACTTTTGTTTTGGAATAGAATCAAGCAGAATGATCTGTCTAAGGCAAAACTATTTTAATACTTTAAAAATCAAAGTTTATCTTCAAAAGTACAGTCTTGAGAATACTTTAACCCAAGTTGGTTTTATGTTGAGCCTAAATTATTTTCAAGGAAACACTACCATTTACAATAGTCACACAAAAGATGAAATATTTAGGAATAAAGCTAACTGAAGAAACAAACAAACAAACAAATCTTGTGCAGTGAAAAATACAGATCATTACTGCAAGAAACCAAATGAGAACTACACAAATAGAAAACTATTTCTTGTTTGTGCTGTTGTTACGTCACATGGAGTCGACTCCCACCCACAGCAACCCTATGAACAAAGAAGGAAACACTGTTTTTGGTCATGGAGAACTCAAAACCTAACGAACTGTCATCTCTTCTGTCTATTCAAATTTATAACAGCCCGGTGGAACAGAGCAGAGCTGCCTGTGTGGGTTTCTGAGATTGTAAGTCTTTATGGGACTAGAAAGCCTAATGTTGTCCCTTGTCCATGGATTGCGGCTGTTTGACGCCATGGAGTTGTTTTTGACCCATAGTGACCTCATGCACAGCAAAATGAATCACTGCCTGGTCCTGTGCCATCCTTACAATCTGTCGCATTCCTGAGCCCATTTTTGCAGCCACCTTGTCAATTCATCTCCTTGAAGGAATTCCTCTTTTTCACTCTCTCTCCACTTTAGCAAGCACTTCTCTCAGAAGTTCTCTCTCCTGAAAATATGCTCAAAGTATGTTAGAGGAAGTCTTGCCATCTCAGTCTCTAAAGAGCACTCTGGTCATACTTCTTCCAAATACAGATTGGTTTATCCTTTTGGCAATTCATGGTACTTTCAAGAGTCTTTTCCAGCACCACAACTCAACTGGATCATTTCTTTTTTGATCATGCTTACTCAAAAACCAACTTTCACATGCTTTTTAGGCAATGGAAAGCACCATGACTTGTATCAGTAGTCAAAACAGCTTGGTACTGGTACAATGATAGATACATAGACCAATGTTCATGGACAGAAAGACATGCTGGTAATATCGTGAAAATGTCAAAGCAAACTATAATATACCTAAATTCTGATCCAAATTCCGACTTCATTCTTTGAAAATTTAATAAATGAGTTGCCAACATTATGGAGAGGGAAGAGACACAGGATAAGCAAATAACTCCTTTGACTAACAAAAACAAGTGAGTAACATAAAAGTTGCCTTGTACTACCTGATCTCAAAATCTATTACTCACCCACAGTAGTCAAAACAGCCTAGTACTGGTAAAATGATAGACATATAGACCAATGGAACTAAATAAAAGGTCCAGAAATAATTTTATCTACCTACATACAAATTATTTTTTACACAGGGTCTAAAAACATTCAATGAAAAAGAGACAGCCATCTACAACCAATGGTGCTGGAAAAACTGAATCTCTATCTACAGAGCAATGAAAGAGGACCATACTTCAACCCACATTCCAAAACAAACTCAAGATAGGTCAGAGACCTAAACGTAAACCCCAGAGCTAAGAACATAGGAACAAAAGTAAACATTCCATTGAAGGGCAAACGCCTACTACCAAGTAGAATAAAGGAAGCAAACCGAATCGAAGAAATATAGATGCCTGCTTTCAAATAAAATAAGACACTTAAGCACATCAAAGACTTTATCAAAAGAGTGAAAAGATAGCCCATGGACTGTGAAAAAAATGTTTCTCAGATAGTATTCTGTATCACTTCAATAAGAAAAAACAAACAAACAAATTAGCCAATTTCAAAGTGGGCAAAAGACATGAACAGACAGTTCATCAAAAATGGTTATGGTTACTCATTTGTGTGATGGTTGCTCATTTGGTGTGGATCTGGTACCTCTTTGGGGAAACTGCAGCCGAGGAGACTCCTGTGCTTGGCATGGCTGACAAGAAACCCAAGGAAAGAGTCAAGACTGAGAACAATGATATTAAGCAAAGGTGGTAGGGCAGGATGGTTCTCTGGTGCCATTTAAGATTAAGAGGCATAGGCCACTTAGTAAACTAATGGAAGTCTATTGTGAATGACAAGGTTTTTCAATGAGGCAGATCACATTCCAATTTGACCAACAAACAATGTTCTAAAGTTGATTGGGGTGATGAATGCACAACTTTTTTAGTATAGTTATACATGTTGTTGTATTATACATGAATTATATTTCAAAAAGACTGCTAAATATATATTGAAAGTGAATATGTATCAAATTTAATGATTTTGTAACTTTGAAATGAAAAAATTTACCCAATTGAAACAGTGGTTTCTAAAGGGATCTCCTGGACCCATTATTCAAAACAGGGAGATCAGTTCAGAAGGTTATTGCAATAGTTTGTTTTTATTTTAAAGGGGCACGCTTTTCTCGAGGAACAAAATATTAGGTACCAAAGATGAAGAAATTTTAAGAAAATGGAAAACTCTATTGTTTTCACAAAGAACAGGAATGTCATGCTGAGAAATTCTTTTTTCCCCATAATGACAATGCACTACCTCCTTCTTCTATTGTAGCAAGAAGTATAGTACAAGAATACACTCTAGCACCTTACCCTATCAATCTTGCCCCTTCAGACATCTTTTTATTCCCACAGCTCAAAGATCATTTCAGAGCAACAGGATGTGAGTCCCTGGAGAATGCCCAAATGGCCATTCTCATAGAGTGTCAATGGAAGAGCATAGACTTCCGGGAGGAAGGATTCAAACCAAAAGATCAAACTCACTGCTATTGAGTCAATTCCAATCTGTAGCATCTCTATGGAACAGAAGATAATTATCCCTGTGGGAGGCTTTAACTCTTTGAGGGAGTAGAAAGCCTCCCTGTTCTCCTGAAGAGCAGCTGTGGTTTCGAGGTGGTGCCTGCGTGGTTGGCAATCAGCCCACCTTGCGCCCACTATGCCACCAGGGCTCTTTTCAAGGACAGAAACACCCCCTTCGGAAGTGTATGAGGGAGCACCCACCCAAAATGGAAATTTTTTCTCAAAGGTATGAATTTAATTAAAAAAAAATAATGTTATCACCCTCAAAGTAATCTCCATTAGACTTTACGCATTTGTCAAATCTGTGGTTCCATTCTTAGACACAATTTTCAGATTCATCTATTTAGATGGCTGGCAGCACTCCCTCAGTGTTTTCCTTCATCTCTTCTAAATTGTCAGATTGCTGTCCTTTCATGCCCCTCTGCATTCACAGAAACAAAAAGAAGTTTCACAGAGCAAGATCAGGTGAGTCAGGTGAGTGGGGCAAGAGAGGCATATTGGGTTTTTTTGCCAAAAAATCTGGGAGCAGGTGGCAAAACAAGTCCCCTGTCTGCCACAGAGCAGCCTGTTTTGGGAGCACACTGGTGCACAGTCTTTTCAGAACCTCTAAACGGAAAACCTGATTAACGTTCTGACCTGGTGGAACGGACTCCAAATGCACTTCGAGTCAACATTTCATCTGTTTGGGATGTTGACAGACGTCCATAACGGGGGTTTGTCATCAATGTCACTTCCCCTTTTATGAGATGAGAAAACCACCCTGGTACACTTGGGTTTTCTGATAGTGCTGTCCGTGTCAGTTGTGTTCAACATCGCAATAGTTTCTGCAGCATTTTCCCTGATCAGGAAGCAAAATTTCAGAGCTACACACTGTTCTTCTAAATTAGCCATCACTAAAAACGAGGTTCATGTGAACTGCTTTATCCAAGGTCCCGAGGTGCACTAACATAGAGCGAGTTGCTGGATGCTCCCCTAGCCGGAAAATTGTGCAATAAGAAAGCTCCTCTTTCCTGAGTGCTATTCTGGTTAGGGAGGAGGTGTCTCCTGGTATGGATCTAGATGGAGGACATGTTGAGAAACAACAGCTTTATTTAATAAAGATTTTGAAAATTTTATAGTAATACATTTTTATATATTCTTGCATGTGCATATGCTTTTAAGCTATATTCTATAAATACTATTTAATCAATATATATAATAACAAGGTAGCTAAAATATCTTTAGCATTTGCAATGGATTGGGCCTGCGCTACTCATTTCACATGTACAATATCAAGTTTCCCTACCTATTTAAGTGGTATCACATTATAAAATAAATATGTGTTAACCGTTATAAAATGGGGTATTATATATGTCTCATTTATCTGAATAATTAATATTAGTGAAAATACTAAATATATATAGACTGCTAGAAGAACAAATAGATTTTGGAAGATGTACAACCAAAATGCTCCTTATTTGTGACATTGAAGAGATTGTGTCCTAAACACTTCCTTTGTACATGGTATCAGAAGGGCCAAGTCACTGGAGAAGAAAATCATACTGAGGGAAGAAGTGTCTCATCAACAAGAAGACTCTTTTTGAGATGAATGGACACAGGAAAAAATGTACCATCTTGGAAACCCCTGAGAGCAGCTCCACTCTGTCCTGGGAGGTTACTACGAGTTGGAGTTAAATCAATTGCAGTGTGTGTTTGTTGCATTTTGCTGCCTAGCGATTGATCTTTATGGGTCCTATTTCATTTTTTGAGGACTTTCCATTTTCCTAGATGCCTACGTTTAGTGTTCTGATTTTTCATAGGGAGTTGCAGCTGTTTCTTTTCATTTTGAGTCATGCCACATCAGCAACTGAAGTTACCAAAAGCTTGGTTCCTTTCACATGATTAAGGTGCCTCAACTTCTCCCGTCTGAGTGTGAGTGTCCTCCGATCTGAAGGGTTCCACTGCCTGTACCACCTCACCCTACATCCTGCTGCTGTTCAGAATGATTTCACTGCTCCATGTTTTTCCTCCTAGAAGCAGGTGGCTCGGTCTTTCTTCCCAATCTGTCTTAGTCTGGAAGCTCTCTTAGTAAATGTCCATCCTCCTGGTATTTAAAACACCAGTGGCAAGACTTCCAAACTCACAACAACATGCGAGTTAGTAAGGCAACTAACAGATGTGTGAGATATCTTGGAGAGAGAGTTTCTGTATCTGTGGAGGGTAATTCTTAAAACATTTTTAAAGAAAATTTAATTCACAGAAATTCTGACAAACATATTGATATGGATAGTGGCACGTATCTATATCTGTGGCCAAGAATATTCTATTTGTGCAGAGCTTTAATTGCAATGTTGAACCTACTTATTCTTAGACTAATCAGCACTAACTTTGGAGTTGAAATGAGGCATACTTGTTGAGTAGATAGGATATAACAATGAAATCCAAACACAGAATTTTCTGGATTGAATATTGGCTCAACTTGGTGAATTAGACCTGGCCCCTGGTGATGACATACTGGGTTCTGCATTGAGCTGCTAATTGCAATATCAAGAGTATGGATGCCCAGCTAGTCCATGGGAGAAATGAAGCGGCCTGTGCCCATAACAATTCAAATCTAGGAACCCTAAAGAGGCAATTCCATTCTGTTGATAAGCTTGCCATAAATTGGAATGGACTTGCTGGCAGTGGGTTTATTTAAAGAGTATCATCTACTTATACTTGGTATGCTAATAATTCTTTGCATTCCCCTAATGAATCATGTTTTATATCTTTGAGCTTGTCCTTCCAACATGTTGTATCTAACTTCATTCCCTTTTAAATTTTGGCTAAAATTAAGCATAACTTAATTTATATCCTGAATCAAAAATTTCTCATGGTTTCCCTTGTATAATCTAATGGCTAATAATTTTGGTAAAAAATAAAATAAACATTACAATTAGTTGTATTTGAGAGTCATGTAGTATAAACATTAAGGTTTAACTCTGTTCACCCTACCATTTAGTTTACATTTGTTTTCATATTTTTAATTAGCTCTTTTTTCTTTACTCTTGACAAGCAGACTATCATCAGCTTAATAGAGGAAGGCTTTCATCCACCCGAAAGTTTAATGAGCTGTCCAAGGACACAGAGTGAGACTGACAAGAATTTAGTGTCCATAGCAGCGGTGTGAAAATCGCCCTACCAGATCAAGCATAACGAGCTTGATTTGGAATTTAGGGTCATATTAAAGACTGATTGCTCAGCAATAAATCTAGCCAGCAGGGAAGCAATATTAAGAAACCATTAAGATGGCTAAACTTACAAAACTGACCAGGCAACAGCCTGTTGAGGGTTTTTTTAATGTAAGAGGAAAATTATTACCAATATATGAACATAATGGGGCAAAACGGATACATATTTCTGAAGCTGGTGGTCCAAAGGGTTACATAAAGTTGTTTATGCCCATTTTTCATTTATATCTCTTGAGTATAACTTTGTGGTTATGCTCATACTATCATTTACCTGAAAGTATTCGTGGAAATGGAAGTACAAGGTTGTTTTCTATGCAAAAATTGTTTAATTGCACAGTGGACTAATTTGAAATCATCCTCCTGAGAAAGTGATTACATCTTTGGAAAAACAAAAATAATTTACCACTTGGAAAAGACTTAGGAAAGTCAGAAATTCCAGTTATCTGAGTTAAGATGAATAGTAGTTTTTTTAATGGAGAATTATATAATCTAACATTATAATACAGCTATTTATATGTTGTAAGTAACTTAGTATCATTTTTATTTATTTTTTTTACTAGACAAAATTTACAGAAGTCTACTTCAAAAACAGTCTTAAAGTCTGAATGAGATACTTATATATTACATTCTGTTTCTTAAAACTCAAATCACTTAGAGGGAGCTGACTGTAATTTGAACACCTGACAGATGATCAAGTCCATCCAAGCCTATCTGCCTACAAAGATTCTGCAACTGATGCAGTGTCTTGGAATTAGCCTTTCAATTCTAAGATACACGTCCAGTGATCTTTCTCTCTTTTTCATATGTTGTGCCCACTGACTTCAAGTGAAATGCAAGCAGATTATGAAACCTGGTTAGAAAGAACTTGTTAGTATATTAAAATAAAGACATGTTCAATAAATGACAATGTAAGGCCATATCTGACCTCCTCTGGCTTCTCTGTTGCTGAGGCAGGGATCAGAGAAGCCTCTAAGGTCCATCTTTCTTTACCTATTTTAATACCAACCTTTCCATCCACATCACCCTAAATCTATGTTGGGTTTAATAAGCTTTTGCAATGACCACACAGAACTCACAACAAATGAAGGAAGTCTATGAAGGAAGTTAATAATCAAAATCAGCAAAGAATAAAGATATGGTCATTGGTCTTTTCAGCAAGCAGCCAAGTCTTTCTCCAGTTATGAGCCTCTCAACTACATGTTTCCTTGGCCTTAACTTCCAGGGATCCAAGAAGCCAGCCAGGCTGCCATTCTGTCCCA
>NW_022103907.1:8136507-8137725 GCF_000313985.2 Echinops telfairi | reverse complement strand
AAGTCTTTCTCCAGTTATGAGCCTCTCAACTACATGTTTCCTTGGCCTTAACTTCCAGGGATCCAAGAAGCCAGCCAGGCTGCCATTCTGTCCCACGGTTCCATAGTCTCAGGCAGATAGGGGAGGGTACTCATTAGTCTGGGTGCTGCTCATTGGAGTCTCCATGCCAGTGTGTGCTGGATCTACTTTATGCTGCTTTTGCCCCTTCAAACAGAGATCTGGGTCTTGCTTTTCCAAAGTCTGTGGCAAGGTGTTTTGTTCGTTCGTTTGTTTGTTTGTTTGTTTGTTTGTTTGTTTGTTTTCTCCTTCTGCTTCTAAGATGTCTCATCTGGGTAGCAGAGAAGTGCAAAGAAGACCTGTTTCCATAGTCCCCAGGTGGGAGTTATAGACTCATATATTGTTATTGTTGATGTTGAGTGCCCTCAAGATGGTTGCAAACCATAGCAACTCCATGTTCGACAGAACAGAACACTGCCCGGCCTGCACCCTCCTCACAATTATACCTGTACTTGAGCCCATTGCTGCAGGCACTATGTTTAGACATTTTGTTGTCATCTTCCACTTTTGTGTGGTCATGATGATGCCCTCCTCCAACCACTGGTCTCTCCTGTCATATCCAACGTTATTAAGAACAAGTCTTGTCATCCTTGCCTCTGAGGAGCATTCTGGTTAGACTTCTTCCATGACAGATTTGTTTGTTCTTTTGGCAATCCATGGTACTTTCAATATTCAACAGTGCCATAATACAATTCAAATGCATCTATACTTCTTCAGTCTTCCTAATTCAATGTCCTACTCTTATTTGCCTTTGAGGAGTTTGAAAATACCATGCCTGAGTGATGGACACCTCGGTCCTCAAAGTAACAACCTTCCTTTACAGCTCTCTACAGTAGTCTGTGCAGCAGCATTATCCGTTGTCGTACGTTGTGTGATCTCTTGGCTGCTGCTTCCATGAATATTGATTGTGACTCCAGAGGAAATCCTTGACAACTTCAATCGTCCCGCTCTTAATCATGATGTTACCTATTGACCCAGTTGTGAGGATTTGGGTTTTCCTTAAATTTAGTTGCCATCCAAATTGACGCCGGAAACCCTTGATCTTTATCAGCAAATGCTTCAAGTTCTCCTTACTTTTAGCAAGCAAGATTGTGTCATCTGCACAGATCAACTTGTAATAAGCCTTTCTTTAATCCCGGTGCCACATCATTCTTCACATAG
>NW_022103907.1:8122524-8136407 GCF_000313985.2 Echinops telfairi | reverse complement strand
CTCCTTACTTTTAGCAAGCAAGATTGTGTCATCTGCACAGATCAACTTGTAATAAGCCTTTCTTTAATCCCGGTGCCACATCATTCTTCACATAGTCTAGCTTCTCTGATTATTTGTTCAGATTGAATAATTATGGTGACAGGGGACAGAACAGACACCCTTTTCCTCATTTTAAGCCATGCAGTGTTAGCTTAAGCATGCAGCATGGTCCCTTGTTCTGTTCACATGACTGCCTCTTGATCCATGTAAAAGTTCCACAGGACTACAATTCCAGTGTTCTGGAATCCCCATTCTTCTCAGGGCTACCCATAGGGGTTTTTGTTGTTGTTGCTGTTTACTTTTTTTTTCAGATGATGAACCCAGTCAAATGTCTTTGCATAATCAATAAAACACCTTTCTGCTATTCTTTGCTTTCAGCTAAAATCTGATATGATTTATGATACTCCTTGTTCCATGTACTCTTTGAGTCCAGGCTGAACCCCTGGCAGCTCTAGGTCAATGTACTGCTCTGCAAGATGATCTTCATTGACGATGTTGGTGATGTTGTCTGATGATCCCCGCACTCTGTTGGGTCACTTTTCATTTGGAAAGGGTAGAAATAGAGATCTCTTCAGTGTGTTGGCCAAGTAACTGCATTCCAAATTTCCTGGCCTAGACTAATACGTGCTTCCATTGCTTGTTCACAGCTTCTTTTAACACTTAGTTGGCATTCCTTCAATTCTTACAGCCACTATTTTGGCTAATACTTTCAATGCAGCTTAGATTTCTTCCTTCAACATCTCTACTACTCACTCATAATCTGCGTACTTAAATAGCAGAATGTTGACTCTTCCCTTTGGGTATAGTGATTCTATGTATTCTGTATATACTTTTTGATACTTCCAGCATCATTCAATATTTTGTTCATAGAATCTTTCAGTATTGCAACTTGACATTTGAGTTGTTTGTTTGTTTGTTTGTTTTTTCCTTTGAGTTCCTTCAGTTTAAGATATTCTGAGAAACAAATCCATAGAAACTCATATGTATAAGACGGAGTTTTATATAAAGGGTAAGTGCGCATCAAGAAAACATCCCGACCCAATGCTGCCCAAACCCACAAGTCCAACATTAACCCATATATCTGACCCCAATCCACAAAGCCTCTTCCATCTCACAAAATACACACAATAATGACAATTGCAGGAGGAAAGCAGAATCAGTGAACTTGTAAGCATCTCAGCACTGGCATGGGTTTCCACATGGCTGCTCCAACACCCAGGGCTACATCAGGGTAGGTCCATGCGGCTTTTCCTCAGGGTGTCTTGCAGGAAGTCAGCAGTGCCAGCTGAAACAGGGAGCTGGCTAAGGGAGCTGCACCCTGGTCCAACCATCAGAAAGCAAGAGACCCGAGAACTCGAAAGGTGTGACTCACTAAGCCATATATCCCTCCGCCCTTCAATTTACCCCACATGTGTCTATTGGCCAGGTTGGCACAATAAACTTTAACTCACTACATTTAGTAGTTTGGTGTGTAAATTTAAGCAATCATTGTGTTGATTGGATACTTGAATGTGGAAGAATATATTGCTATCACAGACAGTTTGTACTTTAAGTAATTTGTACTTTAAGGATATTCATTAAATAGTCTTTTTGAGAATGAAAACAACCCCATTCCTTTTGAATGTGTCATTCCTGGCAGAGCAAGCCATATGACATTCTGATTAAAAATGGCCAATACCTGTTCATGTCAGCTCACTAATGCTAAGGATTACATCTTTATGGATTTCATTTCATTTTTAATGATTTCCAATTTTCCTAGATTTATATTTTGTACTTTCCACGTTCTGACTCCAGTAGGTAAATCGATGTTTTAAGCGATTGATTCTCATTTTTGAGTCATGCCCTACCAGATCCTGAAGGCTTTCCTCCCACAGCCTTTATTTACTCCATTCATATCACCATGGTAGACTCACACTTTGAAAAGTTATGTTTCCGGTGCCTTCGGACCTACAGACCCATCCTCTGGCATGGTCGCTGGCAATGTTCTGCTTCCCTTCATCAGGCCGTTAGGGTCTGACAATGTTTGGATTCTGCGCATAAGGTTTTAGTGGCTTCTTCCTCAAATATGGAAAGTCAACTGTCTTTTAAGAGTCTGTTCTGAGTCTGGAGCTCCGCTGACACGTCTTCGTTTTGGATGACCCTTCTGGCATATGAAATACCACAGACATAGCTGCCAGCTGCACAGCAACGCACAAGCCACCACAGTACAAATTGGCAGACATGTGATTAGAGACTTCAATAAGGTGCATATTTTTAAAAATTCACTTCACGACAGAATATGTATCAGAATAAAGGATAAAAATATATGTAGTGGTAAGATTAGCATATACCATATTTTAGAACCCAGAGATATTTACTGAATTTTCCAAGCAAAATTAGAGTATAATTTTACTACCATGGAAATATTTATCTTATTTTACTTAAGTGCTGCTTATCCACATGAAGTTTTAAAGTATTGCTTATAGCAAATAAATCAACTGGAAAAGAAATGAAAATTCCCCAATGTTCTATCAGAAGAATAAAGACAGTTCATATGTTAATATTAGGGAAAGACAATCAGCAACATAAAGGAAAAACAAGCAGATAAAACTATTGACCTATTTATTTAACATAAATATCAGAGATATATTGAGTGAAAGAATTCAGCCACAATAGAGTACATAGTATTTAACTGGATTTATATGACGTACAAAGCTAATATGTAGCAGAAGAAATCAAAGCACTGATAGACTTCTGGCAGGATATAAAGGAAGGGTGGAAATGATTGATAACTTTTTCTACGGTTATAGAAATGTTTATATAATAATTTAGGTAAGGGTAATATAATTGTAAGTTAAGAATCCTGTCGATGGAGTGGTAAAGACGTAAGCTGCTGACCTAAATGTTGGCCTTTCTATCCCCTCAGCTCCCCTACAGAGAACGAAGGGGCGGCTGCTTCTGTGCAGATTTGCAGCCTTGGGTACCTTTGGGGCAATGCTACTTAGCCCTAGATGATCATTATGAGGTGAAATTCTACTGGCCAGTGGTGATTTTGTTCTTGGTTTTTTGTTATTTTTTTCTTTTTCCCAGTGATCCGATGGGTCAGCGCTCACTACTCTGTATATTTAATGGCTCTGCATTTTACTGCATGTAAATTATATCATGAAAAATACAAGTAATAGGTTAGCTGTAGGGTCTCTGTATAAAGGGTTAATGCTATTGAAAGAAAATAGCAGAGTTTGCTCTATTTTCCCTCTGGGGGTAGATCAAGCCCGTCAGGTCTCTGGCACACATCTTGTTGAAACCCTGTTACCCCTCCCTTGGGTGCTTGTATGACCAGTACTCATTTCACTCACAACGACACAGACGTTAGCTTAATGAATGCCGAAATGCGTCTGTCAAACGACGAGAAGTGTGTGTGCATGATCTGTGAAATTCAGGAATACTTGATGCCATGATTTATGACAGTATTGCATAAAATAGGAATCTTAGGGCTTTGTATTTCTACATTAAGCCCCGCAGTACTTGTGTTCTAGGTCGACAGGGCCAATGATTCTTTATCGTAATTCATTTCCCATTGGCAGTGTGTAAGTCTGTTATCAATCACAGATGATTTATCTGCTTCTTGATTCAAATCACTGTGGTATACCTGGTCCAGGTGACACAATATAGATTGCCAAATAGAAATACATCACTCTCTGTGAAGCAGATATTAAAGGATGGAAGAAAAATGGAATTATTCTGAGAAAAGAAGTAAAAGCCAAGATGGAATTGCAGTATGTCTAAATTTTCTAAAATGTTTCTGATCTGTAGAAACTAAAAGAAAAAATACTTGCCAAAATATTCCATATTATGCAACTTTCTTTAAACTGCTGGGGGAAAAATAATGATCTTCCATTACTCTTAAGAAACTCCCTTCTTGATAAGGGAGAGGTGGGAGGAGGAAGGGAGAACCGAGTATAAGGATCTACATATAACCCCCTCCCTGGGGCACGGACAACAGAAAAGTGGGTGAAGGGAGACATCGGTCAGTGTAAGTCATGAAATCATAATAATAATTTATAAATTATCAAGGATTCAGGAGGGAGGGAGGGGAAAGGAGGGGGAAAATGATGAGCGGATACCAAGGGCTCAGGAAGAAAGAAAATGTTTTGAAAATGATGATGGCAACAAATGTACAAATGTGCTTGACACAATGGATGGATGGATGGATTGTGATAAGAGCTGTATAAGCCCCCAATAAAATGATTTTTTTTAAAAGAAAAGAAACTCCCTCCTCACCCAGTTATCTTATAAACTACAGGGAACTACTGACTATTATTCCATTACCGTCTGAATTTGAAGGGTTCTGTTAAACAGGGAAGCTATTTCTTCATTCCACTCTCATTGACTGTAGGAGAACAACAGGGTCAGCGGCAGAATTTAGTTTCTAAAGAGAGTTCCAGTTAGGGGTGTGGGCGTGGACAAGATGGAGATATGGGCATCTCCCAGTCTTCCTACTTCTTTTATTTCCTTGCAGGTACAATCACCCAATGTCTTAGAGTCCATTTGAGTCTCCTCTCACCCTATGAGGCAGACTGTAACCTTATGGAAAGCCAATCTGCACATCTTTCTTCCATGCAGCAGAGGTGGGATTGAACTACTGATTTTTTTATTATTAGCCAAGTGCTTAATCACTGTCCCCCCAGAGTCCTCAAGAAAACAAATGTGAACTCTTAACTTATTGAAGAACATTTGTAATAGGTAGTCAAAAACTGAGAATGAGATTCAGGAAACTGCAAAGTTCAAGTATAGATATTTTTCTTAAATAGGAGAGAGTATATAGCCACTGATGCCAATTCCTATACAAAGGTCAAATAAGCTGTAAAAGTAAAGAAGCCAGTTGAGTTTAGTACTTCACAGGTCACCATTGGGTATAAAATTGTATTTAAGTGCAGTGGAAGGGATGAAAGATAGAATGCAAAGTATATGCAATATTGGTGACGTTATGAACTGTGGAAATGTTTTGATGAAAATAATGAGAGGTATGAAGTGATTTAAATAATAAGCCATGGGTTTAGAGGAGAGGAACACATAGATAACAGGCTGTGTTACTGTGTAGGTGAGAGGTGACGCTGTTTGTGTGAAATGTGATGGGAGATTGAAGAAGCGACAGAGTCAGAGAGATGAGAAATATGAAAGTAATGCCAGAACAAGAAAACACTTCTGAGGTTGAGGGTGAGGGAGTAGAGTAATAAAGGAAGGTGGACCATGAAGAGAAGAAAATAGACAATCAGCAAAGGATCTTGCAGGATCTTCATTCCATTATACAATTTAGCAAGTGAGATAATAGACGCTCAGAAATTCATGAACCACAGAAGCAATGAGAGAAGTTGGAGGAGACCCAGGATGAACAGAGTCACAGATTCATAAGTATTGGAGAGCCTGCCTCTTACTATTTCTCACTCTTGGCCAGTGACAGTTGGGGTGCTGTGGCAGTTTCAGGATTATCTTAAATAATATTAGCTCACTGCTGATCATAAACTGAAATAATTACTTTTCTAGGTGTAGTACAATAAAGAGCAAGACAATACCATTAACATGCTTTTAAAGGGATTTTTATTTAGATTAGTGCCTCATTATTTAACATTTTTGAATCTCAATTACTTCATCTGGAAATGAGAATAGCAATCACCTGATAGTGATAAAAAGAGTCACGTTTGGCTTAGAGCTGATAGAAAAAACTGGGGAATGCATCCGTATTTAGAATGTGTCTATGAACTGTCCATTTGATCTTTGCTTAGAAGCTTAATGCATACATATGAATATCTCAACAACCATATGAGAAGCCTGAGACGGGATCTATGATGGCCATTTTATACAAGAAGACATTGTAGAGAAAAGGAAATTAAGTGAATTGCCCAGAGTCTGAAAAACCCAGAGCTAGAACTCAAATTCGTGACAGGTGATTTCCTGGGACCTTCAAAATTACAAACATCACATTCATGGATATGTTTTAAGGATGTATTGCTTTAAGAGATGTGGGGTGGGGGGGGGTTGTCTCAGTGAATCTAGAAAGTTCTCTTTATGTTTCAAGAAGGCAATCAGAATGATTGTGGAGAACTTCTGCTTGGTGATTGTTTGCACCTGAATCCAGACCCCAGTGGCTTCTAACTTGGTTGCTAACCTAAAGTGTCAGTGGTTGCAACACCCCAGTTTGCTGCGCAGAAGAAAGGTGGCCATCTTCCACGAAGTCCACTCTCCTTGAGAGCCGTGGCTGGTAGAGATATTTCAAAGCTCAGTAAGATCCTCAAAAGGAAGTCTGACTTTATAATTTCACATTAAAAAAAAAAGACAACCATATGGTGTTGCTAAATCAAGCTATACTTTTTTTTACAGAATACATCAGATTTATCAATGCCTTACATATAATTTCACTGAGTTCCCAGAATATTTACACATAATGAATAGTGTTATTTTCTACACTTCATAAGAGTGAAAATATTTGAGAGAAAATATATATAGTATGATGAATAAATACTAAAATGTATTGCCATGGCAAGATTTTAACACTTTAAATATCATTGAAACATTACAATATTATTTGCGTTTTCATAGAAAAGGATGCTAAGGTTATATATTCTTCCACTTCTGATTCTCTTATTACAGCTTTAGATTTATAGGACGTTTTTTTCAAGGATCTGCCATTTATGTGCATAGACTATGGAATACTTGTTACTTCAGGGCTTTAAAAACATTGAAATAAGCAGGATGCAGAGAATATCAGGCAAGTCAATCTCTCTCTAAAACTGAAATATATTACAATACAGGAAAGAAATGCAAAGTTGCTCTATAGAAGCAGACTTGGGAATTAAAATTGTGACCCACCCTTGATTGACTGGTCGGTTTATCTAGAGAACAAAGAGGAAGAGTCATAGATCTCCTCCAGGCAGCTTCTCATCGGCACTGTTTGGAAGAGGCGGTCTTGGATGGAGACCCAGCGTGGGTTGTGCATGCACTTGCTCTGGCCGTTGAGGAGGCCTGGTGCTGTCGTGGTTCTGTATTGCGTTGGTCATTGCGAGGTCAGCAGTTCTGATTCTCTGCTTCCAAAAAGAGTTACAGTCTGGGAAGCACAGGGGACAGTGCTGGCCTGTCCTACAGGGTAATCATGAGTCATTGACTTTATGGAGTGAGTTTACTTGTTTCTTTGGGTGATCTTAATCCGAAACCATTAAGCATTCATATTCTGTAACTCACTCCTCAGAGTTCATTGCTTGGTAGACTAGAGGGACAGGATACAAGAGGAAGGCACTCAAGGAGGAAGACTCAAATGGTGGCTTCAGCCAAGGGCTAGGCATAGGAACCATTGGGAGGATGGCACAGGACCAGGCCGTGCTGCCTCCTGTTCCACAGGGCCTCCGGGGGTTGGAACCAGCTCGACGGCACCTAACAACTCTCACGGTTCTAACTCTAGAGGGGCATGAAACTTTCTGCTACCCTCACCTCCCTTGTTGTATAGATATACAAGGAGCATCTTGCCCTGTACTGTACAATATCATACACCCAGGATAGAAATAAGTGATTATTAAGCATTTGAAATGTGAGAAGTTCAAGCAAGATGTGCTGTTGTGGTAAAAAACACAGGATTTCAAGACAGTACAAAAAGTGTAAAACATAATTAATAACTTATATATTGAAATTATATTTTATATGCATTAGATTAAGTGAAACATATTATCAAATTGAATTTCACTAACTCATTTTTATTTTTTATGATGCATGTGACATGCTGCCCTGCAAAGGAATGCCAAGTCCTGCTTCCATTACTTATTTTTTCTTCCTGGAGGTATTACACATGCAAACACACACACAAGCAATGAGCTAATCAACAGTTTTATATAAGTGTAAAGTAGGTATACTTCAAGAGAAAAACAGGTCCCTCTGTGATATAGTTAAAATTTATTGTGCCAACCTGGCCAATAAACGCATGTGGGGTTAATTGGAGGGCATAGGGATAAATGGCTCGGTGAGCCTCGCCTTTCTAGTTCTCAGGTCTCTTGCTTTGTGATGGTCGGACCAGGGTGCAGCTGCCTTAGCTAGTTCCCTGTGTCAGCTGGCAAGGCTCACTTCCTGCAAGACATCCCTGAGGAGAAGCCACATGGACCTACCCCAATGCAGACCTGGGTGCTAGAGCAGGTGTGGAGACCCCTGCCAGTGCTGAGATGTTTACACATTCACTGACTTGGCTTTCCTCCTGCAGTTGGTGTCATAGTGTGTGTTTTGTGAGATGGAGAAGGACTTTGGATTGGAGTGGGACATATGGGTAATGTTGGACTTGTGGGCTTGGGCAGCACTGGGTTGGTATGTTTTCTTGATGTGCACTTACCCTTTATATAAAACTCTCTCTTACACATATGCGTTTCAGTGGATTTGTTTCTCTAAAGTACCCAGACTGACATACCCTGTGAGTTTAGAAGGAGCTAGAATAGGGGACCGTTTCCTGTGTGCAAAGGGAAAGTCAGAGGTGGAGATTTCCGTGCTGTAGAGGATGGTGGAGCTTTCTCAGTAGTTTGCTTTGTCCGTCATTGGGTGGCCAGCATATTTCTTCTAAGTTTATCTCAGAATAGCATTCCATGTCAGGATGCTTTCTAAGCCTGCCTTCAATGTCAGGATGCTTACTTGGCCCAGGTTCAAGGTCCATTGTTCCTTTAGCAGTCAGAAGTCTCCGTTTTCTCTTGATCAGTGTAAAACCAAAACCAAACTCAATGCCATTGAGTTGAAGCAGATTCATAGTGACTCTATGGGACAGGGTAGAACTGCCCCTGAGAGTTTCTGAGAATGTAACTCTTTTTTTCCCCTCTCCATTTTATTGGGGGTTCTCACAACTCTTATTAAAAACCATACATCAATTGTATCTTACATATTCATACATATATTCCATCATTCTTTTCTGAACATTTATCCTTGGAATCCACTCTTCCTTTTTCCCTTCCCTCCTCCCACTGCAACCCTCATGGCCCCCTGATAGAATGTAGATTGTTAATTATTTTCAAATCTCACTCTGACCGCACATAAGCACACCCCCCCAGTCAGGGGGAAGAACAAACAGAAACCAGAGGGGAAGGGAGACGGGGAGAGACTGTAACTCTTAATGGGAGTAGAAAGCCCCATCTGTTTCCCATCTATCAACACTGTTTCAAGACATTTAAGAAAATATTTATGGAGCTCCCCTCTTTAACTTGGCACTAGTGCCCATGCCCCATCCAATCTATATTTTCATTTTATATAATTTAATGGTTTTCTTTTAAAAATAGTTTTGTTGTCATATAATTCACTTATCATACAATTTAATTGTGCAATCATATTAAGAAGAGTTGTGCAAGCATCACCAAAATTTCAGAACATTTTCTTCTCCTACTTGTGGTTAGCTCCCATTTCCTCCCAAGTTTTCCTATCATGCACTTCAGTAATTATTAATCCAGCTACTGGTACTATAGAGTTACTTATAATAACTGGAATTTTTGGTCATTGGTTGTGTTTTATAAGTGGTATTTTTATTGTAGATAATGTCCTGGATAGATCGGTTAATTAAAGAGAATGGTACTCATGCTGATTCAAAAGTTAGGCTTTCTCAAGTTTGTGTCAAATATGCACTTAGAATGCCAAGGACCAGATGCTGCAGCATGATACGTTGTCTACAGTTGTGCTACACTTTTTTCAGTATCTGGATGGTGTGCTACTAACAATCAAAAACTCTAGTAACCCAGTTCTAAAAAACCCATGGAAAATTCTAGGAGCACAATTCTACTCTGACAGACAAGAAGCCATCATGAGTAGGAATTGACTTAATGGAAACCATTTTCATTTTTTAAATTTATGTCTTTTATGTTATAAAACTTTAGGAACATAGCCAATAGTTAGTGCTTCCCAATAAGAAATCAATTTACTTTGAGTGGTCGAGTGTATATTTTCCAATCTTGTTATCATTTTGCTGAAAGAGAAACTTAATTTATAATTAAATTTCTATTTAGTATCTAATTTTTTATAAAATCTATGTGTAAAAAACTAGATTTTATAAAATCTAGTTCAAAACTAAGTTTCTTCAATACTTGACACATATTTACTACTGCCATGAGATAATTACTTGTAAATCTTTTAGTGGATTATTTGTTATTTACATCTATTTCTTTAAGTAATATACCTATTTTGCTTCATCTTTGCTTGTCCGTTTTAAACATTGGCTCTGGAAAATAAAGATTTTACTTTGTTCACTAATTTTGACTCCCTATATATACACATAGGCATATTCACTATAAATACCTAAGAATCTCATTCTCCTACTCTTTAAAGGTAACTGTGTTGAAATGTTGTTAAAATCATAATAAACAAAGGCATGAAGGATAATTCATATATTTAACCCACCATCCTTAACAAGAATGTAAATTATACAATTATATTCAGGAGATGTCAAATTATATACAAACTAAAATAATTTAAAGAAAATTATGCAAAAATCACGAAATTAGCTTTCTATCTATTAGAGACATGGCATCTCTCTGTTCCACCTCACCACCATCCTCAACTAGGACTCAGGCTGATTTGTCTTGCAGGTCTTCAATGAAAGAAATAAAAATCCAGTCTAGTAAGACCCATTTTTGTTCAATTGTTTAATGCTTTTCTTTATTATTAAATTTTAGGCATTCAATAATAGCATACTAAAATTTAAAGATAACGCCTGAGTTTGCTAACAAAAATGTGAATAACTATAAATGTATGAAATAAGGGTATAGTATATGTTTGTTCATTTACTTATTCTCCTGGAATATAAGTCACCGATGGTATGCACATCTTCTCGTAACTTATTATCTAAAATTTGGTCAGTATTTTGATTGTGGAACTTTTGGCACAAAATGATGAGGAATATGCCTCAAGATGGATGACGAAAAATGGAAGTGAGAAATCCCACCAAAATAAAATAAATAATATTCAGCACATGAATATAAGGAATAGTAAAAGTATAGAAATTAAATATTTATTTCATGTGGTAGGTCTGTTTTAACAAACACATTTTGGTTCATGTCAAAAAATATGAGTTTTTTTCTAGGGGTTGAATTTGATCTTATGCACAGGTGATGTAAAGGAAGAATGAAACCCCACGTCCCCCCTTCAGTCCATTGTAGCCAAACCCAAAGAAAGATACACTAAATGTGACTGTAGTCTGGACAATTTTACAAGTGAATTTGGTAATTCTTCTGTTAGTTTGAATTTAAATCTGATCGAATGCTCTTTCTGTTTGGCTAAAACCAGTAAGGTATGAATCAGGGTTGTGTTTTTATCACTATAGTTTCTATCTTTAGGCTGAGCAAATTATCTAAGAAGCTGCACTTTATGAATGTGAACACAACATCAAGATTAAGGAAAGACTAACAACCTCTGATATACAGGTGGCATAATGCCTTGCTGAATGTGAAGAGAACTTGAAGCATTTACTGGCAAAGATCAAAGTAGACCACAGCATAAATAAAATTTTCAAATCCTGACAGTGGAATTAATAAGCAGCATCATAATAGAGAAAACACCGGCGTTGTTAAAATCTTCCTTTTACATCCTTGGCCTCCGATCCACATCAAAAGGAATAAAGAGCTGTAAAGGAAAGGCGTCACTGAGGACCAAGGAGTGCCTTATTCAAGCTATTTTCAATAACTTCGCATGTATAAGAATTCTGGACAATCAATAAGAAAGCATGAGGAATCAACACCTCTGAATGATAGTGATGGTAAAGAACATCCAATAAGTGAAAAGAATATTCAAGGTGACTAAGTCTGTCTTGGAAGAAGTACAGCCAGACTATTCATTACTTGGTGAAAATATGGTAAGAGACTATTCCATAGACAAAGATATCATGCTTAGTAAAGTATAGAGTCAGCAAAAATACAGAAGACCCTAAATGAGATTGATGGACACAATGACTGTAACAATAGTTTCAAGCATAACCACCTTCTGAGATTGGAGCAGGACAAGGCAATGCTTCATTCTGTAGTGCACAGTGCTAACAGGAGTCTGTACCAATTCGCTGGCATTTAACAACAGCAATTCAGCAATTAACATACTACATAATGAATCACATCTGTCTCTTGTCTTGCGTTCTTTCCAGGAGTGATGTTCAGAATGAGCTCTAGAGAAGAATCGTGCTGTCATAATCTAATGATTTAATAAGGCTATATCACCTCATGCACTAATCTAAGACCAATGGAGCAAAAACTGAGAATTAATATGAATTTACAATGAAAGATTTAGGAACAAGTGAACACCTTGCTCAAATCAGTAGCAGTTTCTCTTTTCCAAAGCCAATGGTACCATTACTTTTTCATATCTCTGTACTTCTTAAGACTTTTGACCTGCCATTAAGCGTCCCATAAATTCTTGGGGGAAAATATCTATGTGTGGTTCTAAAAATAAGGTTTTCTTTTCACTCTTTATAGGTAGCTCACTCTTTGAATCTTTTTCAGCTTTAATTCTATGGCCCCTTTCCTAAACCTTAGATAAGGATCTATTTTTTAACCTTTTTCCCCTAAGAAATAAGCCGTTCATATATTTGGGATAGATATAACAAAGTTTATGGAAAAATGGAATTAAGAACTTTCTGTAATAATTATATATCCCAAAAGTCAAATTACATTTTGAACCTATTTTGAAATTATACTTTGTGAATATAAATTCAAACTTAACACAAAATCCATCAATCATCTTTTTCTTATCTTGCTAGCACATTTCTACGGTGGTGGAATAGGTGAGCCTACTTGTTTCTTGAGGACTGCCACTAACTTCAGTATTCTACTATCATTCCTGAGCTCAGAATTTATGGTTTTTGAGTTTAGAGCGTACAACCTGCCCAACCTTATTGAAATATTCTTGCTGTACTACTTGCGTTCAGAAGCAATTATTGTAACTGTACATCCTGAAATTACTTCAGAGTCTCTTGCTGAGCTAGATGAGTTTCTTGACAGAGCAACAATGACATTTTACATTCTACAATAACAGAACCCTCTGACTGTTATTTGGAAGCAGATGTTAAACACCTTTCTGGATGGTTTTAACTACAATGATTAAGTCTAATATCAAAGTGCCCCCTGCAGAATCACAGCTGGAGACCAGAAAGAAGTGTCTGTTCCAACCAAGTTCTGCCTGCTATGATGAAATCTGTCCCCAAACCCTATATATACTTCTCAACAATCCCTTTCTTCATATTTTTGTCTCAGTTGCAGGGTTTCTGTGACTTTACCATTAAGATATCTGGACAGCAAAGAGATTATTTGGATCCCATCAGTGAGGGTGAGGGCAGAGACCAAAACAGGCCAAACACACGTTGCTCTCTTTGGGGTCATATATTTTATTTTTAAAAAACTTGTGAAATCTGCATTGTATTCAACACTATATTTCTGTTTTATGAAAATAAGCAGAATGCTTTAAATTATTCCTAATTGAGTGAAATTAATTTCATAGTAATATTTATTGTGCTCATGTTATCTCAGTGTCACATCGCTTAGTACCTCGGAGGCACTAAGCAGCATACTGAAAAGCCCAAGTTATGAACACTCAACAAAATTGAAAATAATCACTATGAGTATTCTGAGAAAAATAGTAATAAAAGGCCAGAGGTAACCATACATTACACCGAGTCTTACAGATTTCCTTGGCTAAAAAAACAAGCAACACTTAGTAATTTATTGGACATGCACATAGTTATATGGATCAATTTAAAGAGGAATTATCTTATCATTAAAATTTCATTCATTGCTACACAAAAATATTCCTTCTAAATTCAGAGAGTTAATGAAGGCAGTGTACTGTGTTATCTGAAAAGGCTTGGTGGGTTAGTGGTTAAG
>NW_022103907.1:8119715-8121346 GCF_000313985.2 Echinops telfairi | reverse complement strand
AATTTCATGATCCTATAGATCATCACTTATGAAATATGCTATGTTCTTACACCCATTCTTATTGAAAATGCATGGCAAAGACTATTAGCCAGGAAAGTACTTTTGAAGGTGATCAGGTAAGAAGCTCCATGCTTCCTTCATTTAACAGAAAGAAGTGGAAAAAGCAAAAATGTATAACACTACCTCTGTCAGAACTCGGGTAACAGGGCTTTAGAGGAGTCACGTGTACAGAAGGAAAACTAGTTGGGAGAATGTCAGTTTTCTTTGTGACTTCCTTGAGGGTCCCTGTGAGTGAGAATGCACTTGATGGCAGTAAGTGGGAGGTCCATGTCTATTGATCACCTTTTCAAGGAAAAGTTACCGATCAGAATGTGCATATTATCAAACAATACCATTACTGTCACATCCAAATGAAATTGTGCTGAGGATAATTCAAAATCCGTTGCAGCTCTACGTTGACAAATAGCTGCCACAAATTCAAGTCGGATTCAGAGAAGGGGTATTATTGGTGATGCCAGATTGATCTTGGCTAAAGCAGAGAGTACCAGAAAGATGTTTACTAGTGTTTCATTGACCATGTAAAGGCATTTGACTGTGTACATCATAACAAACTATAGAAAACACTGAGAAGAAAAGGACTTGCAAAAATTGTCATTGTGCTTATGTGGAATTTGTACATGGATCAAGAGGCAGTCATTAGAAGAGAACAAAGGAATTCCACTTGGTTTAACATCATTAGGGGTGTATCCTTTCTCCATATGTATTCCACCTAAGCAAATAATCCAAGAACCTAGATGATGAAGAAGCAGAAGAGGGCATGAGGAATGGGAGAGGCTAATTAACCTGCTATGTGCAGATTCTACAACCTTGCTGAAACAACTCAATGTAAAGAAACCCAAAATCCCTACAACTGGACCAGTAGACAAAAGCACAATTAAAAGAGAAAAGATTGATGTTGTTAACACTTTCATTCTGCTTGGAATCCATTTTCAATGCCTGTGGAAGCAGCGCTCAAGGAATCAAAGGAATCAAAGAACATATTGCACAGGCTCTATCTAATATGATGAACAGCAGGGATGTCTTCGAGGATGAAGGAGTTCCTAACCCAAGCCATGGTATTTCCAATCGCCTCATCTACATAGGAAAGTTGGACAATGAAAACGGAAGAGTAGAGAAGAATCAATGCATTTAAATTGTGGTGCTGGTGGGGAATATTGAAATTTTCACGGACTCTTAGAAGAACAAACAGATCTCTGGAAGTAGTAAAATCCTTCTCCATGTCTCAACCTCTTAACTGTGCCTCTGATACCACTAGCATCAGTGTGCTTTACGTATCTCTCATGAAAAATGCATAATCAAAACTTATCGACTTTTGTCGAGATTTACTTTATTACTTTAGTTAAAACTGCCAAATAATGTTTAACTGAAAGATGGTGTTTAGAGTTCCTAGATTTATTTTCCTGCGTGTGATTAGTTTATACCTGACTTAGATATTTGTTTTCTTACAGTAAATGTTTTTCAAGAAATAACTGAAACTTAGATAAAGACAGAATACGTTTAAATAAATGATTCTACTAATATTAACAGGATAATAGAATCTGAGCCCTTTAAGAGTTAGATTGACATTACTA
>NW_022103907.1:8109211-8119326 GCF_000313985.2 Echinops telfairi | reverse complement strand
TGATTTAAATTAGATTTCTTCTGGGCTTAATTAAAGCTAATAACTTAATCCTTCTAATTCATGCTGATTTAGGTAGTTCTAAAACAAATTCTATATACCATTTGACTGAAGTGTTGAATTAGCTAACTTTATGAGGAAAGCATTTTAAAATACTTTAAAGTTACATATTAATACTTGAATTATATTTACAATATCTCCTAAGAAAAAATTATAGCTTATACAACCTCATTTAAATAACAAGGAAAACTCATTCCTAAATGTGAATATAACCACAGGTATGGATTTAGAATTTGCCACACATATACTTGGGGACACAATTCAATCCATTACACCCATATATTTGATAAAGGATTTGTGTTCAAAATGTATAGAGAACTCTTAAAATTGCTCAATATTAAACCACCCATGTAAGAAATGTATATAAATTACAAATAGCAATTTTATAAAAAAAATCATATGCTAACAGAAATGTCTATGAAAATGTTTTTGATATTTTATCATTACATTATCACAAATGTCACCAAACAGTAGATAGCACTATACAACTACTAGAATGGAAATTAGAGAGCACTATACAATTACTAGAATGGTTTTAAAAAGGAAAAATAACAAAAATGAATTATTCCAAATGCTGGTGAGGATATAGAGCAAGAGGGACTGTCATTCACTGTTGGCAAGAATGCAAGCACAGCTACTTTGGAAAGCTGTTTGATAGTTTCTTTCAAAGCACAGGCTTACCACAGGATCAGCAATGACATGCCTAAGAATTTATTCAAATGAGCTGAAAGTTTACACACACACAAATGAGAACCAAACACCCCCCCAAAAAATATTTATAATAGTCCTAATCATAATTGCCAAAAAACCTGGACAAAAATTTTCTTTGACAGGTGACTAGATAATCAGCCTGTGGAACATCTCTACAGTAGAATGTAATTCACCAATAAAAGAAATGTACATGGAGGGAGGGTTCATAAATAAATATTGCTAAGTGAAAATCCCAGTCTGAAAAAAGTACTTTATACTGTACAATTTCATCTACAGGACATTCTAGATAATGTGCTTCCAGGAACTATATTGCTTCTAGCCACTCCTTTGCTCTTGCTCTTCTGTCTGCCTGAAAAGCATACTTTATTCCCTTGGCATACTATAGTCGTTAGACCATTTTATCTGTCCACTTGAAGACATCTGAAAGTGTAGGGCTGGCATCCCAGCTGGCCATCCGGTCATAGCCTGATCTGTCTCCTTTGGAGAGTATCCTTCCTTAAGGAACCCTGGGAACTACTGTCTCTCTGTGTCATCACCTGCCAGCTTGCTGAGACGCTGTCAGCGACCCTGAGAGCAGACAGAACCCTGCCATTTTTCCCACCAACCTCCCATCCACATGCTCTGCACTCACCGGCCTGTGATCTTCCTGCATTCTGTATCATTCCACGTGTCTGCTTCAATTTGAAGAGGGACTTATGGACTAGTTAGTATCAGACTTATAGACTCGAGTTAGACTGGGCTTTCCTGATATACAATTACTTCTTGATATAAAGCTCTTTCTGATACATATGAGTGTTACTGAATTTGTTTCTTTAGTCAACCTGGCCTAACACACATACTCATTCTTCTAGACTCACCTTGGCCTTCTTCTCTGGAGGGAAGTCTTCTCTGAAAACCAGGCTGAACCAAGGTGCTTGTTCTAAAGTTTCACATTAGTTTGGATATACTTCAATTATGATTCTAATTGTAATATATTGAGATGATCTATTTTCACTCGAGTCTCTCCAAAATGTTCTTAGCTACGTGAAGGGAAGAATTTTGTCTTTGTGGTCTTTGCCAATTTGGTTTCTATGACCACTGCACTTACCAGCACTTTCTCCATCACCTTGGAAAAGGGTAACTATACTCCCCCAAATCAGTATAATTCTGGCTATTGGGCTGTACTCCCAGGAGAGTGCAACTTTTGAGTCCATGTTGTGAGACCAAGCATAGAGACAGAGTCTGGTATGAACGAAAGATCCCATAAGAATAATATTGGAACGTTTATACGTATAATCACTTCAAATGAATGCTTTCAAACAGCAACTATTAAAAGCAAAGTCTAACCAAGTTTTAAGTTAAGTAAGAAATACTGAACCAAGAAAATTAAATTCATTAATCTGATGATTAATGAAAACAATTGAATATCATCTAAATATGTATTATAATCAGATTCACTGTACGGTACTCTAAATTTATCATTTTGGTTGGGCCATTGTTTAGTTCTACATGTTACCCTTAATTTCTTAATGAAAGATAAAGCCCAAACTTGCAGTGTCAAACTAAAGAGAAGCAAAGCATTTACCTAAAATAAGATTGTTGTGGTTGGTAATTGCCTTTCAGTGGATTCTGACTCAAGGTGACCCCATGGGTGAAGACTAGAACTGCTATGACAGGTTTTCAAGGCCGTCACCTTATGGAAGCAGATCTCTAGGCATGGCTTAGATGGCATCTGTGAGTGTTTGAAGCCAATTTTTCACTTGTAGTTGAGTGTATAACTGATGCCGCATGAGCAGAAATCAAACTTATAGCCACGGAGTCAAGTCGACTCAGAATGACGTCATACGGGACTGCTGAAGCTGTAAATATGTATAGAAGTAGATAGCCTCGTCTTTTACCTACAAAGTGGCTAGCGGATTTGAACCATGCCAACACTTATCCAAGTGAACATGTTTTTAATTTTGCACAAATTACCTCATTTAGTCCTCTAAATAATTTCATCAGGCAGGAATATATTTTTAAGCCTGGTGGAACCAAGCTACATTTCCAAAGTTATAAAACTCTTAAGTGACAAAGGCATAATTGAGCATATTAGGTCGACCTCATAGGGTCACTGGTGGCACAGAGGCTAAGAACTTAACTGATAACTAAAAGGTTCATAGTTCAAAACCACCAGCTTCTCAATGAGGGAAATATATGACAATGCGCTTCTCTCAGGACAACACCCAGAAAACCTTATGGGATATTTACTCTGTCCAATAGAATAGCCACGAGTCAAGATAAAAAGACTGCAATATTACATTTTAAATAAAGTCAACTCAGAAATCTTTTGAAATCTGGAGAACAAAAGAGAAGAAACACAGAAAAAAGGAAGCAAATTCCCACATGATAATGCTTATTTTTCATCTTTATAGGTTTTTAAGTGGAAAAGAGTAATTTATTATAACAACATTAATATGATTTTTAGACCTAGAAAGATGTAAAATCGAATCTCAAATTTCCATTTACTGGTTACCTGATATCATGCTCAGTAAATGGTTTATCTGTGACTTTGATTTCCTCACTGACAAGTAATTATAATAATTTTTGCATTGTAGAATTGTTAGGATTAATTGAGGTAATATATGTGAAAGTATCTCTCTCTTATTGGCCCTCAATAATTATAATTTCCTTGCATACTATAGCACAGAAGCACATTTTTTACTTGGAATAAGTCCAATTATTAACTTTCTTTTGAGAAAGTCCAATTATTAACTTTCTCTGTTCCAAGTCTTTCTTTATGCATATAGTCAATCGAAGAATGAAATGTGTTTGCAACATGTATTTGAGAGGAAAGAAAACTCCAATGATATCTTCCATCATATAAGATATGTACGAAAGGCTTTTAATTCAATTTAGGGTACGTAATAAACCCTATTTATCCAAATTTCCTACCTTCTTTGAGAAAATTAAATACAGTAGAATCCCAGTCCTCGACACTAATCCATTCTGGAAGGAGCACTGAGAAGCGGTGCAGTGAGTTCTGAAGGAATTTTTCCCATACAAAATAACTGAAACATTCTTGACAGCCAAGGTTTTACCCTAACCTTGCCTTTGTATGCAAAACATTATACAGATATGTCAAAGTAAATAAGTTCAGAGTTAAATAATATAATTTAAATAATAAACACATGAAGAAAGTTTTTTACAACTACAGTATGGCCCATACCTTGAGATTATTGAAGATCTGGATCTGTGAACACGGATGTGGAGAGGAGGGATGGAGAGAGAGTCATTGTTGGGAAGGGGAATCCCCTTTGATTAAATCAACTGGTAGCTGCTTTTCAGGAGTTTTTTCCCTTCTTTGCCTTTTTTCACTAAGACCTGGCTGGCTTTCTCAAAAAAAAAAAAAAAAATCTGTCTAATGTGGTCTGCTGTTTGCATTTTCTTAAGTGTTTTCTAATAGGGTTTAGTAAATTATCAACAACAATATCAATAACATGGTTAGCCAATTCCTTATCATGATGATTCTTTTAAAAAAATTTTTCTTTCTTCAGACCCATGTTTTTTTAATCTAAAAACAGTTCAAAAAGCCACAAAACCTAAAAAAAAAAATCATAGCAAAATGCTTGGAGCACAGATGCAAAATGTTAAAACCCTGGGTACTAACAACGCCAACTACGTCCAGTGACCGAAACACGAACTTTTGTTTACACAAAACACGTGTGTCAGGTTGGATTCCAATGTTTTGTTCAAGCTCTGATGCAAAGTTTTCTCAACATTTCACGTCAAAATCTGATTATGTCGAGTACTGGGGTTCTACTGTACAGATAAAAGAAATCTAATAAACAAGATATTAGCTTCTATATGAATAGTATATTTATTTACTCATCTGAACCACATATCAATTTTAAAAGTCATTTGAATAAAGGAAATAGGGCAGTTTCTTATCATTTTGCTTTGAATAAAGTTTGTATTTTTGAATCTTTTTAATCTACAACTTCTTCATTTACCTAGTCTCAAATCCATTCTTCCTGAATGCCAGAATATAATTAGATTACATATTAAGTATGTTGGTATAATAAATACATTTTCATATCCATCTATATACATATGTATATATGGAATCAAGTTGGTAATAGTGGGTAAGAGATATTAAAGCAATAAATAATATTTACAGTGTATATATATATACAAAGACTAGACAATTAATAAGAAAAACTGAAGAAGAATTGATGAATTTGAATTATAGTACTGGTAATAATATGGAATAATCATAGTTTTCCAGAAAAGAATGTGACTTCAGGATTAGAAGGCTTTATAACAACTTGGGATATGTAGATGACTCAACTGTGCTTGCTGAAAGTAAGGAAAACTTGAAGCACCTGCTGATGAAGTTTAACCATTTGAAGATTTTTGAATTGGTTTTAATATTATAATCTTTTTATATGGACTCATAGCTGCCGTATCAGATAGAATCAATGTCCCATGCAATTTGCAGGGCTGTCATCTCGGTGGAAGCAGATTGCCAGATGAAGACCAAGGATTGAAAACGGCAGTGTAAATTACAAATCAATGTAAAGATAAACAAAATCCTCACAACTGAACCAAAAGGGCAACACCATGATAATTGGAGAAAAGATTTAAATTGTAAAAAATTTCATCTTGCTTGAATCCACAATCGATGTCCATGGACGCAACAGTCAAGAGATCAAACAATGCCTTATATTGGGTAAATCTGCTACACAAGACCTCTTTAAGTTTTAAAAAGCAAAGTGCTATTTTGAAGATTAAGGTATGCCTGACCCAAGACATCATATTTTAAATGCCTCATATACATTTGGAAGTTGGATACTGACTAAGCAAGACTGAAGAAGAATTAATGTATCTGCATCATAGTTCGGGCAAAGGAAATTGCAAGTGCCCTGGACTGCCCAAAGAACAGAGAAATCTGGGTTGGAAAAAAAGCACAGTCAGAGGATCCTGAGAAGCAAGAATCTGGAGATGTCATCTCATGTACTATGAACATGTTGTCAGGAGAGACCAGTCCCTGGAAAAGGACATCATCCTTGGTAAAGAGTCCATAGAAAAGAGAAACATCTTTGATGAGATAAATTAGCACAGTGACTGCAATAATGGGCTCAAGATAAGGACAAGTGTGAGGATGGTGCAGGGCTTGGCAATGTTTCCTTCTGCCATGCAGAGCTTTGCTGTGAGTCGGAACCTCCTTGACAGCACATAATAACATGAGCAATAGAAGTCGCAAGAAAAAACTGTCTTGGAAGAATTTAAAGCAAGAAAATGCCTATTCTATCACTCAAAAACTGCTGACTCATAGGGATCCTATAGGACACTTTAGAATTGCCCCTGTGGATTTCCAACATTGTAACTTTTTATGGAAGCAGAAAGCAGAGTGGCTGGTTTTGAACTGCTGACTGTTTAGATAGCACCCCAATGTGTAACTTCTATACCACCAGGCTCTACTGGGCATACTAGGACATTATGAGGAAAATCCTTAAGAAGATCATTGAATAATTTTATTAAGAGTTGGGTGTTGGGCTATGCCTACAAAGACTGAGTCTGTATTAGCACACCTGTCCCATATCAACATTGCAAATACTTACAAGAGCTGAATATGTGCAAGTAATTATGCAAATAACTACACTGTTTAATCACTTAATTTTCATACTTCTATGAGGTGATTAATGTTTTTTTAATCCTTGATTTAATGATGAGAAATTTGATGCTTTAGGAGTTTGAGAACGCAGAGATAATAAAGTTCCAGACCTAGATTTAGTTCCAAGTATCCTCATGCTTCTTGTCGTTATAAGGTGACTTTAAAGACGGGGATTTTTTAAAAATAGGTAATCAGACCTATATTCCTAGGTGCCTCTGGGTGAGATTGAACTACCAAACTTTGGATAATAGTCTAATGCTTAACTGTTTACATCAACCATGGACTACAGTCACTGTGCCAGTTAGGAGGAAATCAAAAGTTCAAATGATGAAGTTAAAAGTCCATCTCTAGGTTTCAAAATCCACTTTTGCCACATGATGTTGCAAGATTTGTTAGAAGATGGCATCGTTTCAGAGCCATAGGCTAGGTCCTCCAACATTCAAGTAAAACCCCTGGGTCCTCATGATCATACTCTTTCAGGGAGTGTCTTATGATCAACTATACCCCTGCCCCAATTCACAGCTGTTTAAAATGAGGACTAAAATAGTGAACATATCACAATTAGTATTTTTGTTCTGTTTTTTTCCTGTATTACTTTTTAACAATGTCACAGAGCATTAAATGCTGCTGTTGATTGCTATAGAACTGGCCTCAATGCTTGATGACCTTTCATAAGGAAACTTTTATGTTCTGTTATCTTTAAGATTGTTAGTATGCTGCGGTCCATTGTGTGGTAGCTATATTTTTGCATACTTTCTAACATAGAGGACTCATCTTTTAGCACTCTGAGGTAGTTAGTTTATTGTGTCAACCTGGCCGATAAACACGTGGGGTTAATTGAAAGGCAGAGGGATAAATGGTTTGGTGAGCCTCACCTTTCTTGTTCTCGGGTTTCTTGCTTTGTGATGGTCAGACCAAGGTGCAGCAGCCTTAGCTAGTCCTCTGCTTTAGCTGGCAAGGCTCACTTCCTGCAAGACATCCCTGAGGAGAAGCCACAGGGACCTACCCCAATGCAGCCCTGCGTGCTGGAGCACCCATGTGGAGACCCCTGCCAGCGCTGAGATGCTTACATGTTCACTGATTTGGCTTTCCTCCTGCAGTCGGCGTCATTGCATCTGCTTTGTGAGATGGAGGAGGACTTTATGGATTGGTGTTGGACATATGGGTTAATGGGTGAATGTTGGACTTGTGGGCTTGGGAGCACTGGGTGGGGATGTTTTCTTGATGTGCACTTAACCTTTATATAAAACTCTCTCTTATACATATGAGTTTCTGTGGATTTGTTTCTCTAAAGTATCCAGACTAACACACACTCTGTGGGATAATATTTTGTTGGGATCCATATCCTTTGATGTAGTGGTTAAGCATTGGGCTGTGACCCACATGGTCAGCTGTCCTGGGCTTCCTGCTCCCATCAACAGTAACAGTCTCAGAAAGCCACATGGGGTCGCTAGGAGTCAGCACTGAATCAATAGCAGTGAGATTTGAGAGAATTCACAGAAGTAGATCACCAGGATTTTCTTAGCCCAGAACCTTGCTGAACCCTGTCCACTAAGGGTAAGCTTCCTAATAAACACTAATGGCATAGCTTCTAGCATCAAACAACACTCTAATTGACTGACAAATTATGGTGGAACCATTCATAAAAGCATTAAACGCCACTGAAAGAAATGGGGGGGGAAGCCCATCATAAGTAATTGACTATGCTGGTTGTGGTGCCATACCCTAAAAACACTGAGGAAAAGCAACTTTCAAATTGAGGGGAAATCTATCTTTTCATTTTAAAGACTAGGCATGCCCTTTCATGAAACTTCAAAGTAACTGACAATCTTCTGAACTTCAATTTCTGCAAAAGCAGGAGAAAAAAATCAAAAACTCAGTTTACAAAAATTGACTTTGTGTTAAAAATCATACCTGAGAACATGTTTTTAAAGCAGTGTCAATTACTTCCTCACTCTAAATGGTGCTGTTTACTAAATGCTTACCAGAAATCCTTGCTTCTTGCCAAAAAAAATCAATTGTGTGGCGCCATTGTAGTCCCTAGCTTTAGGGAAAGGAGTTTTTTTCAAAGGAATAATCAGTCTTAGGAATTCTTTATGAGAGGAAAATTGAGGTAGGATTAAAAATATAATAATTAAATATTTTTCTTCTAGTTTTTTTTTTACCTCTATCATCCTATACTATCATCAAGTGTTAAATATTCAGAGTTAGAGTTGTCTACTTCTCATAAATACCCATATGTAATGAAAAACATGTCTTGTTTAGAAAACAAAACACTTTCGTTCCTTTAAAACTGTATCCTGGATATGAAATGTAGGTCTTCAAAGATAGACACAATACCATCAGTCCTTCATCATATCTTACCTCTCGAAAGGGTTAAATGTTGATCATTACTTTGGAGAAAGTGATTCCGCGTATTCCTCCATGTATCTTATCGTGCTTCCTGTGTCGTTCAATGTTTTCACAATAAGTTCCTTCAATAAAGTGAATCTAATCTTGAATTTTTTTCTTTAGTGCTTTCAGTTTGAGAAATGACAAATAAGTTCTTCTCGTGTCGTTTCCTAGATCCAGATCCAGATTCAGATCCAGATCCAGATCCAGATCCAGATCCAGATCTTCACAGCTTTCATTACACTTCACTTGGACTTCTTAAACTGCCCTTTGATCTCTTGTGGTAGCTTTTTTATTATATTTCTTTCACCTTAGATACTCTATATTTAAGAGCAAATTGCATAATCTCACCTCTAGTTTTGTATTTCTTTCCTAAATTTTAATGACCTATTACTTTCTTCACGTATGATGTCTTTCATGCCATCCCTCGGTTTGTCTGGTGCTTGGTAATTATGATTCATTTTATCAAATCAATTCTTGAGAGTTTCTCCGTCAAGGTGAGATATCTTTCAGTTATATTTGGCACTCAGTACCTCTTTTAATGTTTTTTCATCTTCAAATTATTCGTGCTGTATCTTATGGTCTGCTCCACACAATTTCCCTGATCTTGTTCTAAAAAAAGGTATTGAGCTTCTTCATAATCTCGCTACAGTTTGAATCCTGGGTGTGCTGTGTGGTGAGGTCCATATATGTAGTTGTCATTTGTGTTGTTGAAAGAAAGTATTTCCAATGAGTAAATTGTTGGACCTGTAAAATTCTATCATGTGGTCTTCAATATCCTTTCTATCATCAAAGATCTATTTTCCAACTTTTGATCTTTCTTCTTAGTTTTCAACTATCTAATTACTGTTTTTTATTCCTGCATTTTTATTGTACATTTGTTCAATTTTAGACTTCAAAAATTGGTAAAAAATCTTTGATTTCTTTATCTTTGGGATTAGAGGCTGGTCTGTAAATTTGAATAATAGTATATTAACTGATCTTCATTATATGCCTATGGAAATTATCTTATTATTGGCCTGTCATATTTTACAATAGATTCTGAAATGTTCTTTTTGATAATTATGCCATTCTTCCCCAATTTTTAATTCTTGTCCTAGTGTAGCATGTGCTTTTCTGATTCAGAATGACCAGTGACAGTCCATTCGTTTCAGCTCACTAATGCCTAGGCTATAAATCTTTGTGTATTCAATTTTCTCTTTCACAATTTCCAATTTGGGGAAGGTTTATAGTATGTACATTCCATGTTATGATTATTAATATATATTTTCAATGTTCCTTTTCATATAGAGTCTGCCACATTAGCAAATGAAGGTCTAAA
>NW_022103907.1:8105914-8107129 GCF_000313985.2 Echinops telfairi | reverse complement strand
TGTAAGGGTTACATGGTGATGTTTTCAATATCTTCTTTGTTTCATTACTCAATTTCCATCCCATGATACAAGACTATCACAGTGGAGAAATTAGGTTACAGCTGGTGAGAATCAGACATAATTCACAAATATAAATATTAGAGATCATAAGTAACTGAGTTGTACCTCAGAACCTTTCTGATTAAGCAAAGCACGCACTCAGCAATATTCTTCCTGATGGTTCTATGTCCGATACTTCAGCTTTTGGCAATTACAAAAGGAAGGGTTCTTCAAAAGTCCCTTCAACCCTGAGTCTGGTAATTGTATATCGGCATATTGCTGTATAAGAAACAATTTCCCGAGAATAAGTTTAGCTCTTATTTGACTCCACCACTGTACCTAATTCAGGGAAACACATTTAGCAATGGTAAAGATTAAATCATAAATCTGGCCATGTTGTGTTGCTGAATAAAGCATAATCTCTGTTATATTGCACATTGAAAGCATAATGTGCACACTTGTTCTTTTTGAGACTTTCGTCTAGCTGAAGATTGTACTCACTTCATAAGGTAATTATGAAGATTAAATGAGTGAACATGCATAAAGGCTTATTTTAAGCACACAAAAAGCTTAGCTACTATTATTTGCACTATATTGCATTACATTTGTATTGTCTGGATGATATAAAATAAATGAAGATTCTTCAAGGAAGAATCAGGAATGAAGAGACCAACAACTCTATGTTTTACTATGTTATCTCAACAAAGAAATATAATCACAGATTTAGCTGTTATAAGTAAAGACTTCAGAGATTTTGCATTTGACACAAGAAGTACATCTTTCCTTATTTCTGCTCTAAAATTAGATGAATCATGAGAATGGGTACAAAATCTCTCCCCTCAAACTAAAGAGACGATATAACTTGACAACAATAGTAGATATGCCTACTTCTCAAGATGCAGGCAGTTCTGGAAGAACTGGAGACGCCCAGAGCAGGTGTATTCCCCTGAGGGGTACAACCTGACCTGGTGTTAAGGAGAATGGCATTAAGGGCTAGTGGTTAAAGAGTAAACTTTTTTGAATAGTATTAGACAGTACAAATTAGAACTTGTTAGGGACCATCAAGTCTATTCCAACTCAGAAACCCTATGTACAATAGAATGAAGCACCACCCTGACCTGCTCTATTCTTATAATTGCTGTTAGTCAGAAACCCATTGTTGCAAGCACTATATTA
>NW_022103907.1:8103265-8104526 GCF_000313985.2 Echinops telfairi | reverse complement strand
CCATCTAGTTTCTTCACCACACCTATATCTTCCATGTGTCAAGCAGGGCCATGCCATAAGAACTAAATGTTGTTAGAGTGGAGCTAGGAATAAGTGGCAGCCCAAAATATATTACTAAATCTATGTTTCATATCTGCCTCTGGTGCACCTTAGATATCTATGCTTCATATATATGTTTACATACCTATGTTTCATATATATGTATATAACAGAATGTTATCAATCATTTCCCTAGACCATAAGCTTTTTCTGTTTATAGTATCATTGCTTTTGTCCATGGTAATATATTTAAAATAAATTTAGAAAAGGATATTAAATAAATATAGGCTAACTACAGATCACAATACACAGATTGCTGACTTGTACAAATTAAATTCTCATGTGACTAGATATTATTTACACAAATTATGGGAGTTGTTGCAATAATATTCACTGACTATGTCACATCTAGGTCTGTCAAAATAATACATGTCTTAGTAAAGCAATTAGAGCAATTAAGTAAATGGCAGTCTGCCTACCAATAGTTCTATATTTTTGGTATAGCTGCCTTTTGCTTCTTCACACCATATATTCCCTAAGTCCTCAGGCTGCAGGTGTGTTTGAGGTAGAACCCAGTTCACCTAGTGGGGTTTCCACATCACATTTTTTGGTATGGCCTTTGGAGTATGCTCTGTGCTTTGAAGATCCAGGGTTCAAAGTCCCAGTATCCTATGGCACATGCCCTGGTCCCCTAGGGCTGGGCAGAGACGTGGACCAATGTAAAAGGTTACCTTCCTTGATCTCCATCAGCAAGTGCTTCAAGTCCTTCTCACTTTCACAAGCAATGTTGTGTCATCTGCATCTCACAGGTTGTTAATAAGACCTCCTCCGATCCTGATGCCACGTTCTTCTTCATGTAGTCCAGCTTCTCGGATGATTTGTTCACCATACAGACTGAATAATTATATATATTTTGTTTCATCTCCCTGATTGCAATGTTATATTATAATACAACCTATACCCTTCTCTGTGTTTCTTTCTTTTCTTTATTTCAACCAAAGCTCAGACCAGTCTCTGGTACAGACTTTTGTTTGAAGATTAAGATGTTCAGCATTTTTTAGTTTATATCCTGATATTTACATGCTGCTCAACGAAGTGAATTTCTGAATAGCACCATGTTGGCCAGAAATTTCTACAAATGGTAAATGGCTTTATGAAAAGAAAGAAACATAAGGCTGGTCCCTTCTTCACTGATCTTCCAAGACTTCCAAGTAAGAAATTC
>NW_022103907.1:8100493-8101766 GCF_000313985.2 Echinops telfairi | reverse complement strand
ACAAAATTTATAAAGATGTCTGTGTCAACAATGGAATCAGAGGGTGACTGCAGACAAGTTCTCTCAGCAATACACTTGTCTTTTCCTAGTTAGGGTACCATTAAAAAAAAGTCCAATTAAAACACTATCTTCTAAAGAGGCTTCCTGGGTCATTCAAATGCCAAAGAGGTCAGCAAAGATTATCATGACTATTTTTAAGGTTTACAAATATGTAATCTTGATAAATTTTCACTAAGGACACAGGCAAATCACTAGGGATTATTTTTTAGGAAGAGGTTTTAGGGAAATTAAAATCTTCCTTGGTTAAAAAAAAAAGGCCAAGAAACTTGCTCCCAGGATTCTCCTTAGTCACAACCAACTTATTCTTTTCCCAAGATTCCAAAACTTATTCAACCTACTTCACCTTTTCAGAAAACAAAACAAAATAGCTCAGCACTCCCTTGGCAATAAAAACCATTTGTCCTATAGCCCATCATTCAGGATGAAGAGGAGGTATGTGTTGCACAGTCCCTGGATGGTTCCAGCACCCACAGGGCTTGGTCTTGCCCACTTTAGGAAACACTGTTAGGGTTACAAGGATTGTTATGAGAAATTCCTTGGGAAAGTTTATCCACCCATATCCCTGATCTTGCCCATTAGTGTATCTCTTCATTCCCAAAATTTAAGGAACACAATTTGTGTCCCACACTGAAGAGTGCAGAATTCTTTGGAGAAAGGTTAGAGAGAAGGAAATGGCTTCAACACTGTATAGAACTCTATGGAAGCTATGTCAAGACACAGTAACTCTGCATTTTCATCTTTTTCTTTAATAAAGCTTTCTATGACTTTTGGACAGTGAATAAAGAAGACATCAGAAAAGCCTGATGCATTTGAATTGTGATGTTGGAGAAGAATATTGAAAGTACCATGGACTTCCAGTGGAACAAACAAATCTGTCTTGGAAGATGTACATTCACAATATTCTTTAGAAGTGAGAATGGTGAGGCTTCATCTCACATACTTTGAACACATTATCAGGAGAGAACAGTCACTGGAAAAGGTCAGAGACATTGGTAAATTTTAGGGAGAGTCAAAAAGTAGACCTATAATGATGTGGATTGACAGAGTAGCTGTACAGTATGTTCAAATATAACAGTGAATACAGAGATCAACTGGGAAGTGTTCTATTCTATTATCGTGGGGGAGCGAAATGTCTTGATATAGAGGTTATCTACTGATCTGCTAACCTCAAGGACAACCATTGGAAACCACCAGCCTCTCTCTGAGAGAAAGA
>NW_022103907.1:8096759-8098640 GCF_000313985.2 Echinops telfairi | reverse complement strand
AGTCACATTGAGTTCATTTGAACTTCTGGAGACATACAATTGTGACATTCTGTTGGGTTTTCAATGGTTGATTTGTCGGAAATGGGCTATGAGGCTTTTCTTCTGAGGTACCTTTGTGAAGATTCAAACCCCCAACTTTGCAGTTAGCAGTATCTGCACCACCGGAGAATTTGATTACAATGGAGAAAGTGACCACAGATGGAGGCACGGGCATCAGCAGCAACCTGTTACAGCAGTTGAGTCAAGAAAGAAACGTGGTCTAAATTTAAATTGTGGCAATGAGAGAAGATTAATTTCCTAAAGCAGATCCTACACCCACACACACACACAAACAAACATACACACACACACTTCCACAAAACCTGTATACACACACACACATACATATAACACACAGATACATCCATACGTATTTATCCCAAAGTACTTTTGAACTATGCTTGAGAGGTATTTATCTTTCATTCAAATATGAACTCTGTTTTCTACTAGTCTTATAAAATCTCTGACAGCTCATTAAGTCCCTAAAGGAAAAATATAAATAATAAAATAAAGGCAGCAGATACATTTTGTTAGGTTCCATCCATTCCATTCTGACTCATAGTGACCTTACACACAACAGATCTCAATGCTGCCCAGTCCTGCACCATTCTCACAATTGTCCCTGTACTTGAGCCCATTGTTGCAGCCATTGTGTCCATCCATCTAGTAGAGGACCTGCCTCTTTTTCACTACCCCTCCATTTTAGCCCGCATGATGGCCTTCTCCAGGGACTGGTCTTTCCTGACAATATGGCCAAAGTCACTCAGACGAAGTCTTGCCATCCTTGCCTCCAAAGAGCACTCTGGCTGTTCTTCCAACATAGATTAGTCTGTCCTTTAATTAAGCCATGGTGCTTTCCTATATTCTTCTCCAGGACCACAATTCAAAGGCATCAATTTTTCTTTTGTCTTCCTTTTTCAATTTCCAACTTTTACATGCATGTGATGCAATTGAAAATACCATTCCTTGAGTCAGGCATATCTTAATCCTCAAAGTATTACTCCTGCTTTTCAGTACTCTATAGTTGGCTTGTGCAGCAGATTGACAAAATGCAATGCATATTTTGATCTCCTGATTGCTGCTTCCATAAGCATTCATTATGGATCCAGGCAAGAGTTTATCTTTGATAACTTCAACCTTTTCTTCATTTATCATGATTTTACCTACTGGTCTCATTGTAGAATTTGGGTAAAAATACGTTTTCAAAACTCATTGCTATTTAGTTGTTTCTTATTTTGGAGGCCCTGAAGTCTTGTGTCTATGAATGGAGCTGCTAATCATAAAGTCAGCAAACCCACCTGTAGTTCCTCTCCTGTAAAAATAAGGCTGCCTGCTCCTGTCAAGAGTTGATGCCTCAGAAACCTAAATGGGCAGTTCTACTCTGTCCTATATGGTCACTATGAGATTAAGGTAAAAGAAAAACGTTTACTAAATAGTTTGATTTGCTGTATTGTACAATCTTCAAAGGATACCTACCAATAACGAACTGTATATAAGTAAAACAGTATCACTACTACTCTTCAGGTCATGCAGGAGTTTGGCAAACAAAATGTTTCTGTGGATGGATACAGATGAGATTAGTAACACGTTTATCTTCCTCTTGCTTAGGGGATTTTCCAAAAAGGTCCAACCAAAAAATGACTTCCAGGGGGATCTGCTAGGTCAGTTAAATTCAAGGCAGAGAGATCAGCGCAGAAAACTACGGTAACGGTTTTTTTAGGATTGCCAAGGGTTCATCTTGATAGACTTTCTCAAAGCACACACTACAATCACAAGATCTTATTAGGAACGTCTTCCCATCGTGATGTCGCTCATTCTTTGAGAATTACAAGAGCTGTCTTA
>NW_022103907.1:8093802-8095736 GCF_000313985.2 Echinops telfairi | reverse complement strand
CATTATGTTATTGGAAGCTCTTACAGATGTAACCTTCTACAGTTCTGTCCCATCAAACAGAAGGAGGGATCCCCTTCTTTAGCCTGCAGAGTGGTTTCAAATTGCTGACATGGGGATTGCACTGCACCTCCAGGGCTCCTTGGAAATCATTACTTGTAAGGACTATTTCATCCTTCATTCTAAGGAATATTTTGACTGTGGTTCTTCCTAGGCAGATTTTGTTTTTCCCGGCAGCCCATGGTACTTTCCATATTCTTTAAGAACTCTCTAATTGGAACATATCAATTATTCTGCTGTCTTCCATATTCATGGTTCAGCATATATGCATATAAAGCAATTGAAAACTCATGACTTGGATTAAGCACAGTCTAGTGCTTAAGTTGGCATCTTTACACTGTCATATGTTAAAGAGGTCTGTTGCAGCCAGTTAGTCCAATACAACATGTCATTTGATTTCTCGATTGCTGCTTGCAAATAAAAGGAAATTTTTGACAACTTCAATTTTTTCTCCATTGATCATGATATTTACTGGTCTTGTTTTATTTTTTTTAGTATGAGGTATAATCCAACCTGAATGATGTAGTCTTTGATCTTCATGGGTAAGAAGTTTAAGTCCTATCCTTCCATTCTGATTCGACATTCTTCTTCATATAGTACAGCTTCTGACATTGTTTGCTCAACATGCAGACTGAATAAGTCTGGTGAAAAGACGCATCTCAGACACATATCTTTCCTGATGTAAGCCACTCAATAGCCCCTTGATCTGTCCAAATGACTGACTCTTGGTCTCGGTAGAGATTCCTTGTGAACACCATTATATACTGTAAAATTTGATATTTTATAATATTGGTTTGTGATGAGCGACACAGTCAAATGCTTTTGCATAGTCAATAAAAGACATGTAAATATTTGCTGTAATTCTCCGCTTTCAGCTAATATCCATCTCGTGTCAGCACTGTCCTATTTCTTTCCACATCCTCTTCTGAAACTAACTTGAATTTCTGGCATCTCTCTGCAGATATACTTCCACAAAGTTTTTTTGAATTATCATCAGCAAAATTGGACTTGTATGATGTTACTGATGTCTTGCTTGTGTCCATGTTCTTTTGGATTGCCTCTCTTTCAAATGGACACAAATATGAATCTCTTTCATTTGATTGACTAGGGAACTGCCTTCCAATTTTATTGGCACAAATAAATGAGCAGCACTAGTGTTGCATGCTCTTTTTGGAAAAATGTAATTCATATTTCATCAATTCCTTGAATCTTGTTCTTTACCAATGCTTTAGATTAGTTTGGATTTTATCCTTTTGGAAAAATGTAATTCATATTTCATCAATTCCTTGAATCTTGTCCTTTACCAATGCTTTAGATTAGTCTGGATTTTATCCTTCGCTATGATTGTTTATTACCTTATGAAATAATTGAATGTCAACTAATTGTTTGTTGCATTGTCTCTTTGTATTCCTTCCATCTTCTTTTGATGCTCCCTGTTTTTGATACGTTGTTCTTAAGATTATTTTATGTTGCAACTTGGGGCTTGAAAATTTTCTCTAACTTTCTAACTCTAGGTTTTTGCATAGTTCATTTTATTATAATGCATTTTTTCTCATGCTATTCTTTAAAATTTTCTGTTTGGCTTTTTTACATCATCCTTTCCTCCTGTTGCTTTAACCTGTTTATGTTCAAAAGAGCAAGTTTCCAATTCTCTTCAGATATCCATTTTTTTAATATCTTTCCCTGAATAAAACCTTATTTCTCATAGTAAGAGTTAACATTGCTAAAATCTAAATCCAGAGTCTTAAAATGAATATGGCTGCATCAAAAAACAAATTAAATGCTCAATCTCATTGCTGGAAGTTAAAAAGGGGACACTGGAAATAAATAGGATCCTGAAATTGGGATGGGTAAATATGGGCAGAAAATCAGGAAGT
>NW_022103907.1:8090147-8092873 GCF_000313985.2 Echinops telfairi | reverse complement strand
ATGCTTCCATCTTCCGTCTTCCTTTACCTATGCTGACCCCAACATTTCCTACCACAGCAATCTATTTTTATGTTGGGCTCAGTAATACAGCACAATGGTCACCCAGAACTCAGATAATATTCATAATTTAGGAGGATTATTAGGTGGACTAACAGGTTCTCGTGAGCCAAATATCAGAAAACTTGAAGAAAACAGTCATTCATCACAGCAACGCTTCCCTGAAGCCATGAGCCCAGTCTCTCTCCAGGCCTCATCCTTTCAGGCCCATGGCCCCTTCACCTCCACTTCTGTGGTCCACAACACTGATCTACTGCTCTGCATCAGGGTCCTGAAGTCTCAGGGTTATTCTCTTCTGTCTCATGTTTACCTTGCCTTTACCTCTGATCTTGGCCTGATCTACCCTTTGCTACCTCTAGTCTCAACTCCCAAAATTTCATATGGAGATCTCGAACATGCTTTACTTCCATGGCTCCTAGTATTTCTTTCTTCCACAGAGCAAGTTCTTCCTTATAGCCATCTGAGTGGCAATTCTAACTTACCAATGCCCTTGACTAGTGTTATACATGCTGTATTTGCATAACTCCACCCAATTATTTGATGGGAGTCATGAACCATATTAAAAAATATATCACTATACCACACTTCTTAATAAGTCCCTGTAATCATCCGATTTTTTTTAGAACAGTTATCAAGATTAGTGTTTGGAATCTCAAAATATATGTTTTTGTAACCTGGACTCTCCTTGAATTTATCTGGCCCAGAATATCCCCTGGGAACTCATTGTTTTCTGTGTGTGTGTGTGTGTGTGTGTGTGTGTGTTAGCATATTCTAGTGATCCTAAGAAAAGTATATTACTGAGAGGCTTCTTTGCAGCTGTCTGCTGATTACAGACTTGTAAAAACATAATTAATATATTTTGTTTACAATAGTTCCATGTAAGAATAAACTAAAACTCTAGTAGCATTTTTATTAGTATTATTACCTTCTTCCGGGTAGGAATGGCTTGTAAGGACATGCAATAATGGTTCAAGGAACATAAAGTTAGATCAATCTGAGTTTAGTGATGCATAGATTAAGTGGTGGCCTAAACTAAATCATTGAAATGCCAGACCTACCTTGGTACTCTGTAGGAAAAGGTAGAAAATTGACATGTTACAGTGGTCTTATCAGATTAGACTCACAGGTTAACTCACGGTGTGCTCTTTCATGGGCTGAAGAACCCATTTGTGAAGGAAACCCCAGCTTCCTTGAATATTATGATGATTGCTACTTTATTTAGATCAGATTAGACAACCAGGGCTGACCTAATTGAATTAATAATCCTAACTGCAATGAAGCTGACTGGAGTCTGGTGTGGTAGTTGTTGAGTGGGGCTAATTCACCCGATAATGAATGACTGTCAATCCTAAGAGTGGTCAGTGGCCGGCCATCTCACTTGTCGGCCCCAGATTCATTGGTTTCCGCAGTCAATATTGCTGACTTAGGATTCATTTGTCTCTGCTGCCACAAGACTGTTGTGGTTTTGCTGATGGTGGATTCAGCAGATCCCACAGCCACCTGCCTCTGGAGAATCCCTCAGCCATTAAGCATGAGCCGCGCACTTAGGACCTGCCTGGATTTGGACTTGCCTACTTCTACATTTTCTTGAGATAAATGCGTCTCCCATTTTATTGAGATAAATTATATGTGTGTGTGTGTGTATATACATACACATATATATATACACAAACATATATAATTTATATGTGTATATATGTATATATACACACACACATATATACATATATATATAAGATATGAAAGAAATAAAAACACTTTGATTACTTTTCCTTTTTGCAAGACATCACACTACTTCACTACACTGATGACGTAGTAAGGAAAAAATATCAATGACTACGGACTTACAGGTAAATTATTTGCATACCAACGGGTACAGAAATTAATCCAACAAAACTTTAGGTGCCTTCTACCTCAATGGAATATCAAGGGTCCAATAGTGTGGGGAGTGTGGAGATATTCCTACGTATGTGAGGATAAGTTGCTGCATCTAACCCTTCCCACAATTAAAAAAGAGGCACAGTGTCAGGTGTGCCTCTAAATTTTGAGTCACCATGTTCGTCATTTGGGTGTTCTACTCAAGCCAATTATCAGTGACATGGGTGGGGTTCAAAACAAGAGAGGGCTCTGCATCCGGCTCAAGCTGGTGTGAAAATCACTTGGCTACTTGAGCCTTACAATTAGGCTGATCTAATGGCATTTGAATGGGCATTGGTGGATAGAGATATTGGTTGGTGATCCTTGGCAGACACTTATTGGTAAATTGCAGCCTAGGCAATTAGGATTTTAGAGCAAAGTCCGGTGTCCTTTGCAGATAACTACTCACCTTTTGAGAAACAACTTCTAGCTTATTACTACGATTTAGGAGAGTCTGAATGCTTCACTTTGGGTTAATAATTCACCATATGAGCTGAGCTGTACATCATGAACTGGGTATCATCTGGCCCACAGAGTCATAAAGTTGGATGTGTACAGCAGTACTCCATCATTTAAATGGAAGTGGCATATCTGAGATCAGGCATAAGCATGGCCTGAAATCCCACATAAGTTGCATAAGGAAATGACCCAAATACCAATAGTTCCTATGCCTGTTGTATTACTGTTACTCCTACTGATTACTTTTATTATGTCATAGGAAATTCTTTAAAAATCAGTTGACTGAGGAAAAT
>NW_022103907.1:8087545-8088427 GCF_000313985.2 Echinops telfairi | reverse complement strand
TGTTAGTCTGGGCTGGCTACAGAAACAAATTCATAGACAACCATGTGTATAGGAAAGTGCTTCATATACAAGAGCAATTGTACATTAAGAAAGCATCCCAGCCCAGTTCAGTCCAAGCCCATAAGTCTGATATTAGCCTATATGTCCAGTACCAGTCTATATATTCCTCTTCAGACTCATGCAGCATATGCAATGATGCTGAATTCAGGAAGGTCACAGGCCAGTGGGTAAAAGTCTTGTGGACCCAGTGGCAGTAAAGGCATCTCAGCACTGGCAGGGGTTTCCACATCGCTCCTCCAAATCAGGGCACTAGCATAGGCCCATGTGTCTTGTCAGCTGCAATGTCTCCCAGAGAGGGAGCTGAGCGTCTTACAGAGAGTGAGCCTAGAGAGAGAGTGTTTCCTGTCTCCAAGGAGGAAATACAGGAGTTCCCAGAATCCTCAGGAAAAGGGCATGCCCACATAGAGACCTCATTGGCTATGACCCGATTGACAGACTAGACTCCAGCCCTTTACTCTTAATCCTCAAACTGACACCAGATTATGTAACTACCACAGTCAGCCCACCAGTCATAGAAACACAATCAGTTGAAGTGCTTTCTGATGGTAAAGGTAATATATAATGGGTGGTAGAAAAAAGGTAGTTCAAAAAACCAGCTATGGACACATGATAAGTTGCAGAAATAAGGACTGTAACTGAATTAAACATTACTTCTCTTGTTATGTTATTCATGTGCATGCATACATTCATGTACCTATATACACTCAAACTTGCAAGTATAACTTTTTAACTGTCAATATATATAAATTATGTATGGTTTAGAAAAATGTGTTCAGGTGCCAAATTGATAAGGGGTAGATTGTGATGGTTAAGGTAATGTAG
>NW_022103907.1:8079357-8084974 GCF_000313985.2 Echinops telfairi | reverse complement strand
TTACATGATGCAGGCCTGCCCACTGATGTATTTCAAGGCAGAATTACTGCATAATATTGTCATTCAATAAAACTATCAATTTATGAAAACTGACACAATATTCATTTTAAGCTATTCTAAGCGAGGGTATACGTATCAACCTATAAGGGAAAGTTTTTGTAACACCATGTTATGATGCCAAATTTATCACTACTTAAGAATAAGTCACAGCTTCCTTGGGAAACTAAAAATAAATTGAAGACCTTGTACACAGACAAAACAGAAATAAGAATCTAGAGAAATTAAGGAAATACATTTTATTTAAAATAATAGTAACAGGAAAAACAAAAGTTACACCACCACTTGAAGAAATGTACCAAAGTCAGATTCTTAATAAATAAAAATCCTAAAACTTTTAAAGAAAACCATGGAAATTGTTTACACAAAAGAAGGTGCTTATTTCAACTGCCATGACCTTATGAAACACTCCTATGTACAGAACATCGAAGCCATGAAATTATCATTAAGAGGCTCCTAGTTATAAAGGAGCAATCCAAGTGGAATACATTTTAAGAACCAATAAATTGAGAAAGGAAGATGAAATCTAGAATACTCATGGCAATCTGGACTAATAATGCACCTCTATATACCTACTTTCTAAATAAGGCTTGCTCGTTGCTGGCAAGTCAATCCAAACTTATGGTAGCCTTATCGATGAGTACAAACATTGTCTGGTTCTAATCAGTGTTCGAATCACAGGGATGAGCAAATTTGGATCCATCACTGCAGCTATTGTGCCACACCAGCTCACCAAGGGCTTCTCATTGGCCTTCTACTTTCCTGAGCATGATGTCTTCCTCTTGCTCTACTAATGACAGATTGAAAGAAATCAAATCTCACAATTTCTCCAGTGAGCCAAAAGGTTTCCACAGACTACTGTTTGGAAGTAGATCATCAGATCTGTCTAGTTTGTCTTAGTCTAGAAGCTTTGCTGCAACCTTCCCAACAGGAGTGACACTGCCTGTATTTGAAATATTGGTGTCAATAGCTTTCAGTGTCACAGCACATCTGGCACACTGACAGATATGTGGTAGAAACAAGACTGTGAATTAGAGATTTATGATTTAACACATTATTTGACTTCAATATAGAAGGTTCTCTAAGGATCAAAATGAGAATCAATATAGGTCAAAATTAGAATTAACACAATTTGGTGTCTCACACTAAAAATAAAAGCAATTCTTATCTAAGGAGGGAGAAATGACGTGAGAGATTTTGGAAGTCTGCCTTTCCTTAAAATATTTTTTCCCCCAAGATCAAAAATTCAGTGTGGATTATACAAATTACATTGGTGGCCAGTCTGAAAGAGAATTTAAAATCCAACTATTTTTTAATGTATTCAATAATTTTAGGTATATATGAGCTTTAAATTCTGTAATAGTTTCCCCTTTAAAACAGGAAGAGAGAGGAGGGACGGCAGGGAATGGGGAGCTGATAGCATTGTTGATTGTGTAACTCCACTCAATAGGATTGAACAACAGAATTGTATGTGAATAGATATATTGCATTGTGTAAGATATGTCAATATAACTATTATAAAAAATGATACAAGTTGTTCAATAAAACTTAGATTTAATAGAAGTGCACTATACATTGCATGTACACCCAAACTAACAATTGCTTATATTAACCCAAAGCCTTATCTCCCTATAAAAAAAATAATAAAAGAAGGACAAGAGATAATTTCCCCAAATCTGCTGAAGCTTATGGCATCGTGTAGTAGAAGACTAATGGGAGGCTTACTGTCTCAGTCAGGGCTCATGATGGCATGTAAATTAAATAGGATGCAAAGCCATATCCAGAATGCTTGTATGAAATTCATATCTCAGCTAATAATAGTCCTAGTGAAAGGGAGTTATTTTTGATGGGTTTATAAGAATTTTCTTTGATGTGAAACAAAAGCAATCCTTAAAATATGATGGACAACATCCATTATCAGTGATAAAATACTGAACCTCAAAGGAGGCTTAACTACTTTTTGTGTTCAGTCCTCTGCCAAAACTTTGGTTTTCTAGATTCATTAAACTTAAATTTAAAATACTCTTGTGTCTATTATTTGATTTTGATTTTTCTTTATAAATCGGGAGCGTGGACTTGGGTGAAGCTGTGCCTGAATATCCCTAGAAATTAACACAGAGACACTTCATTTCACATATTTTGGACATGATATTGGGAAAATTGGTCCTTGAATTGGGACATCATGCTTGGGAAGAGAGAGGGTCATTGAAAAAGAGGAATATCTTCAAAATGGGCAGGGGAGCAAAAGTAAGGGCCTCACCAGAAATAAGAGCGAGAGTGGTATCTGTGTGAGACAAGAGCTCAGAAAACCCCCTAAAATAGGCTTTCTCTCTTTTAACAACATCTTTAAGTTCACACAGATCATGCCTCAGCGATGGAGGATTGGTGCCATCTTCTGGGCTACATGTCATCCATGGGACTACTTTCCCCAGGACCCCTTGTATCTGACATCATCTAGTGGGGATAGAGCATCCTTAGAATGAATCTCCCAGAATCTTGCATGCCCCCAGAAACCCTTCAAATGCGCTGGCATGCATGTTCTGGTAAGGAAACAAATACATTGCCTGCAATGGTCGTGTGACTACATTGCTTTTAGGAGTCAGCAATAAAATTCTCCAGCATTGCATCTGTGTCTTACAAGGTTAAATATTTCTTTGGGTTCAAACCAAGAACCTGTCTTCTGCTTCCACGCTTTGATGTAACTGGACTATGGGATGATACAATATTTGTATTCGCCCCCAGTATAATGGTTTCTTGGGGTGATAAGAGAACCTAATTCTGGTAAAAATCCTCAGTAAGATGCTGGCCCAGTGGCTACAACCACAGTGTAAAAGAGAGTAAGGAATGTGAAAACAATGTAGGACCAGACCACATTCCCTTCTGTTGTACAACAAATGTACCCACTTTCCTAGATGAAACAAAGGTTTCTTACAAGATATAAATATAAAGTACATAATAAATTCAAAATATGAGTGCATTGAAAATAGAAGTGTTTGATGATTGTCGATTTTCTGATGTTAGGGACATACACACCTTGGCATGTGGTGACCGTGTTTATCTATGTGTCACTTTACAATGCATCACAAGTCCTATCAATAGTCAAACTTGATGGGAAATGAGAAGTGAACAGAATATAATTATCCATGGAGAATTCTGGACAAGCTACCAGGATCATTTCACTGTCAAAAAAGAAAAAAAAAATGCAGGGCATCCTTTCAGGCATGTGAATGGAAACCATGCCCTGGGTCAGCAGAGCAGGTCTAACAATGTGCTTGGAGACTGACTTACGGGTTTGAGCAGAATGGAAACTCCTGCTTATTTCATTCTGACTTCCTTCGACTCTATTAGTAACTCTTTTTCCTCCCTGTACAATAGTCTGCGATGCAGAGACTGCTAATAACCTGTGCTCGTGGAAATGACTGCAGATTACTACTGAGGCATGAGAGACTGAAGACCAAGTGTAAGAGAAGCAGGCAAAACCACAGAGAGCATGTGCATGATGGGGTGGAGGATTGATTTGCAATGGCAGACTCCCATGGCCTTCTTATGTAACATTTAGTAGATTCAGTAACATTTAGAGGATTTTGGCAATCTGAGAACAATTTGGAGACAGGGAAAAATAATGAAGTCTTTGAGTTGATTTTATATTCTGGAATATTTATGATAGCCTTCACTATTATTCTGAATAATCTAACTTGCCTCTATGAAATCCTTTTGTTTCATTTCAACTTTTGGTCTCTGAACTTGATTTTATCCTTTAAATTATTAAATCACACAGAACAACAAAACAAAACAAAAATGACTACCTTGGAAATTAGCCTGGCTAGATCGCATTCTCTAGACCTGAGGCACTGCAGATCAGTCAAAAGAAGTCTTAAGAAAAAATAAGCATGTTTGTGCAAACAGAAACCTTGGTTTTCTGACTTTTTCCAAGACGTCCATCAAGAGATTAATACTAACACAGCTCTGTGTGGTGCCCAGTGGGCTGGCATTGTCTCTTTCTTCCCAGGTCCTAGAAGAGATACTTTATTTGGCATTCAAACCAGCACCGGTTCTTTGTGTGCTGTTACAGGGGGGAAAATGAAATGCCAGCATAGGGAGGCATTTTTAGACCAGAGCATTTGTGGATCCATATGTTTTTACTTTGGTTTTTATTTTCAATTTTTCTTAAAGGTAGGAAATTTGCTCTCTAAAAATGGTCCTGAAATTACAGCTATTTTGTTCAAGATATATTTGTAAAAATAAAACAAACACAAAGACAAACCTCTTTCACTAAAAGATTTTATTATAAGTGAGCATACATTTATAGAGCCAGCTACTTAGAACTTGAGGGTGTCGTAATGTGTATGTCTGCTTCTCTGAGCTTCACAGTGGGAAGAGGGAGTGAAGGGAACAACAGTTTCAGCTGCCTGCACAGTGAAAAGAGAATCATAATAAAAGGGATTCCATGGTAAAAGGTAGGGACATGAACAAAGGGACAAAGAGATAATGCAAAACATAAAGGAGAAAGTAGCAAAGATAAAAGAAGCCTGGTGGGGCCATGGTTGAACACTCCTGTACTAGGCAAAAGACGGTCAACTGGACCCTTCTGAGTGCTTCCACGGAGAAATGGTCTGGCAATCTGTTTGGGGAAAGATTGCTGTTGTCCTAGCTTGGTGCCAAGGATTGGGTTCCGACTCACTGAGACCTTACGTACAACGGCACAAAACACTCCCCAGACTTGTGCCATCCTCACGATGGTTAGGCTTGGACCCATTGTTTGTAGCCTCTGTATCACTCCACCTCATTGAGGGTCTTCCATAGACCTCTATGTTCTTTCCTAGGGAATGGTCTCGCCAAGAAAACAGATGAGATGGCAGAGTAGAAAATGTTGTTAGGTGACAATCTCCTCTGGGAATTATGTCCAACCATTTTGTCAAAGGTCTTCCTCTTTGATGCTGCCCCCTCCACTTTACCAAGCATGCTGTTCTCTTGCAGAGACTAGTTTCTGCTGATAACATGTCCAAAGTACCTATTATCTCCATCCTTGCTTCTACGGAGCAGTTCTACCCTGTCATGTAGGGTCACTACGAATCAAAATTCATGCTTTGGTACTGAAACAAACAAACAAACACAGAAGCAGCAACGTTGAAGCCAGAGCTACTCTGGGACACTGAAGAAAAGCATGCCTCTTCAAATTAGACTGTATGTTTTCTTGTATATATTTGATTAAATGATTAGGATTTTTAATTTTTACTTAATTTAGGAAAGTGATGATAGTTAACCTCTTCTACCTTTTAATGGAAAATTGTAATTCCAGGAATGTCAAAAACCTGCATTTCATAAGTTTTCAAACAAGATATGGCTAATCTACAGCAATAGAATTTTATTGAGGCCTTTGTCTATTACAAATGCATAGAAGCGTGAGAATTTGCCCCTTGGAAAAATGCAGAAATGAAACTTAGCAATGATCTGTTTTAAAGGTTTTATTCCAGCCTAGCCTACTGTGAAGGTCAAATAACTTCTTGATATTTCTTAAATATTCAAATTATTAAATGTAATCTGAAGCTATTCACCATAG
>NW_022103907.1:8076371-8079127 GCF_000313985.2 Echinops telfairi | reverse complement strand
GTCATGTTTTGTTTGTGTACTAAAATAGTAGCTCATGCAATTCTGATTGAAATAAGAACCTTTGTTTTACAAGGCAAAAGCTGTGTGTATGGTTCTGCAAATAACTGCATATATTAAAGTGCAGTTTACTGTTGTTCCTTCATTCTAAAATGGGTAATAAAGGCATTACTGTTCACTTATATGATCTTTTATCGTGTGTGTGTTTTCCAAGAATTATAAGAAAATAAAGATATTTTTTCACTCAACAATGTAAGGTTTTTTGGTGGTTGGGCCAAGGTAATATAAAGAAAAATCACATAGGCATATGAAAAATTAAAAAATACTATTTTTTAATTCTTTGTTCTCTACTTTTGACTTCCCGTTTCAAAACACAATATCTGGACTCAAAATAATTCTTCCACCACAAACAACTACATAAGGGTACCAAAAAAGAAAAATGTAGGAAACATCTCATTTCATTCACTCAAAACAGGCCATGCAAGAGCATAGTTCTAGAAAGAGGGTGACCCTGATGATTATAGTCGCCAAAAATACATGGAAGTCAAGCATGTCAATATTGTGATATGATGAAGAAAAAGTTTGAGTTCAGGGAGACCGAAGTGGCTAGGATTTGTGGTGCAGGATATTGGGGAAAGAAGGATTGTTGGACAGAGATGGAGGGTCATATCTTTTCAGACAAATCCAAGAAAGTATTTGAATAAATCCTAAGCTGCACATAGATGAGATGAGATTTTTCTATTAAAATTAGAGATTCCAGCAACTAGAAGCTACAGGACATAAAGGAACCTTAATGTAACAGAGTAGAATGACTTCATTGAATATCCCGGCTTCAATGACAATTGCAAAATGTCATGTTTTAGGAAAAAAGACTTACCATAGACATACCATAGCAAAGCTGAGAAACAAGTCTGGTAAGTGTCACATTAGTCTACTAGTAAATTAAATGCCTTAATTAAAAATTAATCATCAATAAAATTCAATAATCTCTAAAAAGACAACAAAATACAGACTCAAAAATGCAGCATTCTACATAGTTAAAATTTATAGAAATAAGAAAAGTATTACCAATAATTAAGAAAAATATAGAACCACAAGTGTGATCTTTGAACTAGACTATCAGGGCTTTAATAACATAAATATTTTTAATTTTCTAGAAAACATAAAGAAGAAACTTAGAAGTGTAGTAGAGTATGCATTGGGCTACTAATTGCAGGTCAGCAATTTTAAACAAACATTTGCTCCTCAGGAGAAAGATGAGGCTTTCTACTTTCTTAAAGATTTACAGTTCCAGAAATGCAGAAGGGCAGTTCTACCCTGTTCTATAGGATCCCCACGAGTCAGCATCAACTCCCAGGCAGTGAGATTTTTTTTTTTTTACAGGAAACATAAATATACCAATTAAATCAAAGAGGAGTCTTATTAAAGTAGTGATAACAATAAAACAAATGTCATTGTTTTGAAATGAAAAATGAAATTCTCACATCAAGAAATTCACTCCCTGAAATAATAGCAGATTTAACACTTCACAAGGAAATACTATTAAGGTTGAAAATATAGCAGTAGAAACTACTCAGAGGTTCAAAGAGGGAAAGAAATCTAACAAAAATAAAGATGCAATGGCTGTGGGAAAATGCCAAGCAGTATAACCTTTTGTGTAAGTGGCATCTCAGGAGGAGAGGAAAGTGTTATGAAAAAAGAAAAACACTTATTTCAATGAATGATTTTTGAGTGTTCACAAGAAGAATGTAACATTTTGGCATACAATAATCAAATTATTAAAAAATAAACATTAAGAAAAATATTACAACTAGCTGAAGGATAAGGAAATTGGGCCCCAAAGAACAAGCGTAAGGAATATCACTATTTTATGAGTCAGAATTGACTCCATGTCAGTGAGTTTGGTGTTTCTTTGGTCCCTTCAGAAACAAAGCAGAGAACTCAATGGAATTACAGCATTACCTGAATCAAGAGACAGCTCCAGCTTAACATCTGAACCATGGACTTAGAACCTACCAGGACTCAAAATGGACTTGTCAGCTTCCTACAACTGTGTGAGCAATTTTCTTCATATGAGTTTCCATTTGTGTCTCTATCTCTATCTCTACCTCTATCTGCACCTACATCTATACCTATACATATACATATATATACGTATACACACATATATGTATATATGTGTGTATACGTGTGTATGTGTATATGTATATATGTGTGTGTATATGTATATGTGTGTATATGTATATATATGTGTATATATATATATATAATGAGGGGGTACCTCCCCAAAACACAAAATTTTTTTTCCAAACCTATATATTTAAATTTTTCTACAAAACATTCTTATCACTTTCAAAGTACTCTCCATTACACCTAATGCATTGGTCAAATCTGAGATTCCATTCTTGGAAGCATTTTTCAATCTCATCTGGGTGGATAGCTGACAGCACCTCCCTTGTTTTTCTCTTCACCTCTTCTATGTCATCAAATCATCGTTCTTCCATGTTCTTCTGCATTCGTGGAAAGAAAATGATGTCCAGCAGAGTGAGTTCAGGTGAGTAAGGTCTCTAGGGCAAAAGAAACATGCTGGTTTTGCCAAAAACTGGCATACTGAGATGTCTGCGTGAGCAGATGCATTGTTGTGGTGGCAAAACACTTCCCTGTCTGCCACAAATCAGTCCTTTCTTGTCACACACTGCTATGCAATCTTTTCAGAACCTCTAAAGAGAAAGCCTGATTAGAAAGAGGAAGTCCGGCCT
>NW_022103907.1:8073520-8075904 GCF_000313985.2 Echinops telfairi | reverse complement strand
GTGAGAGAAAGGGGGCTTTCAATCCCCGTAAACATTTACAATCTCAGAAACTCACAGGGGGCAGTTCTACCATGTTCTGTAAAGTCCTATGAGTTGGAATCCACCTGAGGAGAGTGAATTTGGTTTGGACTCTAAGGCAGGTACTTACATTCAGGTGATTTAAATTCATGGAGATGCTGTGTGTGTAGAAAAGAACTGGTCCTTACAGCTTTCAAGGATGTAATTCTTTATAAACAGATAATCACCCCTTACATCATATATGCCTGTAGGTGGGTTTGAACTACTAACCTTCTGATAAATAGTTTACTTTGCCATTGTGGTTCAAACCCACTAGCTACTCTATCAGCGGATGATGAGGTGTCTGCTTCTGTAAAGGTTTACAGTCTCATAAACCCTTTATAGGATCACAATGGATCAGAATAAACTCAATGGCAATGGTCTATGGTGTTATTTATTTTTTTTATCTCTTAGGAAAGAAGACCCTGAAGCCTCATGGTTAAGTGCTAATATGTTAAACAAATGACTAGCAGGTCAAGCCCAATCTCTCTGGGCAGCAGAAAGGTGTGGTAGTTTGTTTCCTGAAAGCCTATAAAAATCTATGGGCAAGTCCTACTTGTCCTGTAGGGTCATTTTCTGTTGTTAAGTTCCATCAAATTGTTTTGAATAGAGTAACCCTATGTACAATTGAATGAAACACTGCTCAGCCCTGTCCTATACTTACAATAGTTCTTATGTTTGAGCCTACTGTTGCAACTGGTGTGTCAATTCATCTTGTCAAGGACCTTCCACTTTTTCCCTACCCTGCTATTTTACCTAGCATAATGTGTTTCTCTAGGGACTTCTCTCTCCTAACAATATGTCCAAAGTACACGAGACAACATCTCACCATCCTTGCTTCTAAGAAGCACACGTGCTGCACTTCTTCCAAGATATATATGTTCTTTTGGCAGTCCACAGTACTTTCAATATTCTTTACAAGCATCATAATCAAAATGCATTGATTCTTCTCTGGCCTTCCTTGCTCAAATTCTAAGTTTCACATGTGTATATGGCAATTGATAGTACCATGGCTTGGCTCAGGCACACCTTTGTCCTCAGAGTAACTAATTAGAATGAGCTCAATGGGTTTGTTTCTGTTTCTGCCTTAGGAAGCAAAAATTAGGCCACTGTGAAAGAGAAAGCTGAACTTTTCACCAAGAAAAGATGTACTCTTACTAGGGAAATGGTTGAAACAAAAGTTGTCTGTTACTGAAAAGAGAGATGGAAAATCTTTCTTCCTGTAGTTCCATGCAAAGACTCACTGACAGTGAGAAAAAGAATTAAATGAAGGGCAGTCTGCCACTGACAGGAGAAAATGCTTGAACTGAGTTGTTATCTATAACAAAGCACAGGACTTGGCAATCAAGAGATACAGGAAACTCCCTTCTACCACACCCTGGTACAAGTAGCCATTTGACCTAAAGGAGAAAGTCATTGACATAAGGACAAATCGACACAAAAGAAGATGGGGACTGAGTAACACATACCTGAGGGACTCCGCAGAAATCAGCCCAGGAGAGTTACTAAGAAGGAAATTCCACACTGCTGGATTGCAGGAGGAGCATCATAAAGATAAGTAGGCACAGATCCACATGGTTTTGAGCGGCTGGGGCTTTTGGCTTACCACAGTGGAGGCTGGCTAGAGTTTGACCTTAGCCTGCCACTATCTCGGCCACAGCCTGGACCATTGGAGCCGGCACAGTGGCTTCATCTCAACACAGCCACAGTTTGCTGCCACCTTGGGGCAGGGATTAAACCCTTGCTGCCCTACAGGCAGGGATCAGGGCTCAGCTAAATTGTTACTTTTGTTTCCCTTTATTCTCTCTATCCACCACCACCCCCGCCCAGTCTAGTGGGTTTACTTTTTAATTTATTTCCTCCTCTTTGTCTCTTTCCTGTTTTCTCAGACTCCACTGCCTACCCCCAGACCACTCCCCTTAACCTAGGGCATTTACTCCTGCCCCCACCCAGTTAGGTAAGCTCCACCCTGTGCACCATAGTCTGAGTCTGGGGAAAGCCTGGCCAACCTCCACCAGTGGATACTCCACCCAACTTCTTACCAGGGAGTTACTGCCTGTGTGGCTGGGGGAGCTCCTGTTTTTCTTCTGTGGGCCCACGTGGCTGAGGGAACTTCCTCCCGCCTACCTTAGTGCCTCACACAGCCTAAGGCAGCTTGGCCAACACACGCCAATGTTCCAAGCTCCTGCAGATACCTCTGCCAACCTCAGCAGTGATCTACCTGACCAGGGTAATTCCGCCCAGCATTTATGGTGTTCTACACCAAAGCAGGCAACCCACCAGCCTTCTGGGGCACTCCCCTGAGAGGGAAGCCACAGGAGGATAAA
>NW_022103907.1:8070179-8072347 GCF_000313985.2 Echinops telfairi | reverse complement strand
AAAAGGAAGTAGATAAATGAAATAAGGACAAATTGCCATTCTTGGAAGCCAGCTAAATGAGAACGTCTTAAAGCAGAACTTGAAACAAAAGATATAAAAATTCTCCTTGTCCCCACCAAAAACTTTCACTGACAAGGAATATTGGTTAAGAAAATCAGACTGAAAGGAATCCATTCTGAGGATGAGACACTCAGGATAATTTAAAAGCTGGGGCCCTGTTGGTGCTGTGGGATGAATTGGGTTGCTAAATTTAAGGTAGATGGTTCAAACCCCCTGGCAGATCCTTTGGAGAAAGATATGGGAATCAGCTCTCTAGAATATTTACAGGCTCAAAAGTCCAAAAAGCCAGTTCTGTTCTGTCCTATGGGGGCATTAAGAATTAGAATTAATTCCATGGCCATGAGTTTGATTTAGTTTGATGAGTTGGAATGGATTAGTTGGCAGTGGGTTTAGAATTTGGATATAGTCGGTAGGAAATAACCCCCACCCATTCAGGGTCCATAAGGAAACAGCAGACCATTCCCGTGGGACTTTGAAGCTTATAATCCATTGGTTATATTTACAGCACCAAGGAATCCCATTTACCAAACTTAAAAGACTAAATATACTGACTTAACATCTTAAAAAAAATAGATGCATGAAAAGGTGACGATATTTGGGGATATCAAAAGTGTTTATCTCAGTCTCCTATGTAATTCAATGTACTATATGACTGGTACTGAATAAAGATAGTGTGACAAACTATGGATATGTGTGTGTTGATAGTGGGTCACTTAATAATTATTTATCTCTATCTCTATTTATATCTATAAATATACATATTTAAGTAACTGACTATCAAAACACAAACATGTAGCAGTCAACATAATCTTAACAAGGATCTCTTAGAGCCCATGAGTAATGTATTTAACAAGCTAGTAGACATGTGGCCATGATGTATGTAAAATTACGACAAACAAATGGAAATTCCAAAATTGTTTTAAATGGAAATGCTGGAATTCAAAACAACACAGGCAGAGGTGAAAAATTACTATCATTATTATAGGGAGGAAAAATATGCATTCAAAAAAATGAATTAGTAAATAAAAATATAGGCCAACAAAACTTGTCCAACTAGAAGCATAAATATAAAGCAGATTATGGAAAAATAAGGAATAAAGCACAGCCAAGAATCAAAGGATAATTATATCAAAGTTCTAATATTTATATAAATTGGAACTTTAGAAAAGAAAGGAATTGGCAGGAGGAAAAAATTAAATTATTATCCTGGTGGCTAGTGGTTACACAAGGGGCTGTGATCCACAACATCAGCAGTTGGAAGGCACCAGTTGCTCCTTGGAAGAAAGACAGGTGTTTTACTCTCCATAAACAGGTAGTCTTGGAGACTCACAGGGGCAGTTCTACCATGCCCTATTGGGTTGCTATAAGAAGGCATCAACTCGATGACAGTGAGTTTGGTTTGAGGAAGTTATTGTCAAATATGGAGAAATATAAAAGCAGAGATACAACCCTTTGAAAAAGGAGATAGTTGTATCAAAGCATGTATTAATAAACTGATGAGATTTCAAATATTAAAACAGACACCTTCTGCATAGTTGAGAAGAGTTGAAGAAAATGCAAATTTTCATTAAAGTACAAAAATCCTCAAAATTATTGCCATTGAGTCAATGCTGACTAAAGGGATCTTTATGAGGGAATAGAACTGTCCCTATGTGTTTATGAGACTGTATATCTTTATTAGAGCAGAAATCCTCACTTTCTCTCTAGAGCAGCTGGTAGTTTTGAACTACTGACCTTGTGGTTAGCAGCCTATTGAATAACCCACTATGCCGCTTTGGATTTCTCATTAGAATAAAGTAACACAGAAAACAACATAGAAACACTTTTAAGATCTAGTCCCTTAAAATAAATACTAACAAAGAAAAAAAGAAAACAACAAACCAATTTTCACATAGAAATCCATTTTAAAATCAAAGTCCAAAGATGTGTACAGAAACACTTAAGGCAATAAAAGCACACAACTAGAAACAGTAAACATGCCCATCAACCGGTTAATAGATTAACAGTTTATACTATATAGCAATGAAAAGATAGAAACCACTGACCCATTAAATCAAAAAAATACACACAGGTCAAGAACATTGTTATTTTTTTTAACTAGACACAAA
>NW_022103907.1:8067337-8069637 GCF_000313985.2 Echinops telfairi | reverse complement strand
GCAATAAAATTAAAAACTGTTCCTTCACTTATAATTAATTGAAGAACCCTCTCAATCTCTCCAGATATTTTTGATAGTAGTCTACTAACCAAGCTGAAGAATTTACATGTAGAAATTCAATTATATTATATTCCTTTGGGGCTTTCCACAAAAATTTACCATCTACTCCCATTTATTTGTCAACAAAATTTCATTCAATATTCTAGTGCTTTAACTTTTAGTAGTTTATTATTGTGAGATTTTTGTTTTTCATGATAGACTACAGAATTCAGGCTGAATTACAACTCAAAGTAAAGAACAAAAGAAAAGAAAAGAACTGGGCGCCAGAGTAAAGCTTACCAATAACATACAAGCAGAAAAAGGGAAGACTGCATGGTCAAAAATCAGGAAGGTGTATATTAAGCTTGCATTCTTTCACTGTACTTACAAATCTGGAAGCTAAGCACATAATGAGAGTAGTTGGAGTTTATGAAGGAGACTTAGTATAAAAGTTGAAAGAAGTTCTATTAACAACTTATGATATGTAGATAACAAAACCTTGCTTGCTGAAGACAAGAACTTGAAACATTTAGTGATGAAGATCAAACACCATAGCCATCAATGTGGATTAAACTCACTGTAAAAAAACAATTCTCACAACTGGATCAATAAACAATATTATAATAAAGAGAAAATAGGTCAGAGTTGTCAAGTATTTCATATTGCTTGAATCCACAGTCAATGCCTATGGAAGCAGCCATCAAAAATAAAATGACATATTACATTGTTCAGATCTATTGTACAAGACCTTTGTAAAGTATTGTAGAGCAAGGCTGTCATTTTGAGGACTAAGATATGCCTGACCTGGGCCACAGTTTTTTCAAATGCATGTGGAAGTTGGACAATGAAAAAGGAAGACTGAAAAAGAATTAATGCATTTGAACTATGGTGTCAGAGAAGAATATTAAAAGTAATCTGTCATTTAAGCAAGGATAACAAGACGTCATCTAACATACTGTGGACATGTTGTCAGTCCCTGAAAAAAGACTTGGTAAAGTAAAAGGGGAGTGAAAAAGAAATGACTCTTGACAAGATGGATTGGCACAGTGGCTGCAACAAATGGCTCAGATATAACAATGATTGTGAGGAAGGCACAGGACCGAGCAGTGTTTCCTTCTGTTGTACATGTGGTTGCTGTGAGTCAGAACGATTCAATCACAGGTAACAACAATAAATATTTAGGGGATCAAAAAGCCTCCCTGTGATAGGTAGGTTTATTGTGCCAACCTGGCCAATAAACACATGTGAGATTAATAAGGTCACAGTTTAATTGAAGGGCAAAGACATAAATGGCTCCCCAAGTCTCACCTTTCTGTCTCTTGCTCTAATGATCAGAGAAGTGTGAGGCTGCCTTAGCTATTTCTCTACCTCAATTTGCAAGCTATACTACCTGTGGGACACCCAACCCATGGATCCGGTTGCAGTAGTTTGAGGTTCCTTCGAGACATGCTTCGCCACACTGCTGGTGTATACATCACTTGAGCTGGGGACTGTTAGACCCTGTCATACGGCTAACTGTTGGTGACTCACCCTGCTGCTTGCTGCCTGTGGCTGGACCGCCTGTATTGCTCTACAGGAGATTCAGCTGTCTGTTTCCTTGACTTGCACCCAGCAGCCCTCGTGACTTGAAGGACTGCCAATATATTAACTGTCTCACAAAGGGAGTTGGAATAAGCCCTCTGTACTGCTCTGTAGACTAATTAGCTGTTTATTTTTTCATGCTGTATATATCTATCTATCTATATCAATATCTATCTAGATAATCATACGTGTCCTGGTTTGGTTTCTCTAGAAACTATTAATAAACATAATGGCAATCGGTTTAGTTTGGTTTTTGGTATCCAAAGAACCCTGGTGGCATAGTGGTTACTCTTTGGGCTGCTAACCTCAAGATCAACAGTTCAAAACCACTACCCACTCCATGGGAGAAAGATGTGGATTTATACTCCCTAGTTAGTCTCAGAAAGCAACAGGAATAGGTCTATCTTGGTCTACAGGTCACTATGAATCTGGTTTTGGTTTGGAAAAGTTTTAGCATAATTTTGCTTTACTAGAGTTGTTCCTGTAATACTAAAAATAGCAAAAGTGGGTAATTTTAATTAAAAAAAAATTGTGTTCTCATCACTTAAAATCTCACTGCCATTGAGCAGTGCCAGGTTAATAGATCTTTGGCTGGTGAAGAGTAGGATACTCTTTCTCTCTCGTGTAGGCAGGGGAAGTTATATATGGCTCCCCTTTTTTTACAATAAGTAAGGAAAATT
>NW_022103907.1:8063363-8065479 GCF_000313985.2 Echinops telfairi | reverse complement strand
ACAGGAGCCTGAGTGACACTGAGACCAGAAGAACTAGATAGTGCCTGGCTACTACTGGGCACTGCCCCGAAAGTCATCACAATAGGAGGTCCTATACAGAGTGGGAGTGAATGTAGATTAAAAGTCATTAAAACACACACACACACACACACACACACACACACAGGCACACACACCAGCTTACTGGTGTGATTGAGAGAGCTACAACTTGGAAGATTTTGGCCCTTCATTAATTTTCAAAATGGAACTGGATTTATCCCTTGAGGCCAACCACTGGGCCACCCAGTAGGTTACAAATTGAACTTCTAATCATAAGGTCGAAGGTTTGAACTCATCAACCCTGTTCTATTAGCTACTTTGCAGAAGAAAGATGAGACTGTCTGCTCCTGTAAACATTTAATGTCTCTGAAACCCAAAGGGGCTATTCTACCCTGTTTCATAGGGTCACTATGAGTCAGAATCAACTGGATAGTAGTGGGTTTGGGTTGTAGGACTTAGTATTCCACAGATGGTTCAGGGAGGCACAATTCAACTGATAATGAGTGCATTCATCACTACCTAATTTTTAAACAGCTTTATTATTCCCCATAGCAGACCAATACCATTAATAGTCAGTATTCCTTCTCCTAAGCAACCATTGACCTATGTTCTGTTTCTATAGATTTGTCTATTCTGGATATGAAAAATTAAAATTTTGCTATCTTTGCCTCTTGTGACTCATTTTAATCACTTAGCGTATTGTTTTCAAGCTTCATCAATGTTGTAGTAGTACATTCCTTTTTATTGCCCAAAAATTTGATTATCCAAAGGTCAGTTAATGACCATTTGCATTATTTCCAATATTTGGCTACTATAAATAACGGGGCTCTAAACACATGTGTACTCCTTCTTATGTAAACATTTATTTTCAGTTCTCTTTACATAAACTCAGGAGCAAAATTAATGAATTATATTATAATTCTGTGTTTAAAGTATTGTTGGCTTGCCAAATGCTCTTTCAATGTGTCTGTACCTGTTTATAATTCCAGGAGGCATGCATAAGGATAATAACCAACACAATTCTCTCCAGCATTTGTTATCACATGTCATTTTTATTATAGAAGAATAATTCATTGTGGTTTTGTGTTTCACTACCAACTACTGATTTTGAACATCTTTGCATGTGCTTAATAAAACATTTTCATTGTACAAGAGGCAGTCCTTCAAGAAGAAAAGGGGGAGACATATGTGGTTTAAAATCAGGAAATGCCTGTTTCATGGTTATATCCTTTCACCATGCTTACTTCATATAGGGATGTCAATATTATATTTATATATAAATGTATATATATATATACAGAGAAAATAATATGAGAAGCTGAACTATATAAAGATGAACTCGAATCATTATCAAAGAAGACTCTTTAACAGCCTGCATTATGCAAGGAAGATGCATTGATAATTATTGGTGATTAGAATGCAACATTTGGAAATAAAGAGGAAAAAAAACAGTAGTTGAAAAATGTGGACAAATTAGTAGAAAATGAACTGTAAATCACGTGATAGAATTTTCCAAGAACAATGACTTGTTCAACAACACAAAAGATGACTATATCTTTGAACGAGTCCAGATAGAATACGCAGAAGTAAATTGACTACATCTGTGGGAAGAGATCCGTAAGAAGTCCAATTTCATTAGTTAAAAGCAGACCAGTGGCTTACTGTGGAACAGACCATCACTTACTCATATCGAACTTCAGGTGGAAATTGAAGAAAATTAAAACAAGTCCATCAGAGACCAAATATTATCTTGAGTTGCTTCTTTTCATTGGTTGCAGTCTGATTATTCCTGTGTGAAATGGCAGAAATGAATGTGATTACTGTATGTTTTGAGTTCAGCGGACAAAATTGCCCCTTGAATTTCTCAGAGCTGCTTTGTGAAAATGGCTGACAGAAGGTCAAAATGGCTGACAGAAAGCCTAGCTCTGGCTTAATGCTGCCAGAGGCCTAATTTCATATATTGTATCAATAGGATAGTTTAGGTAGGGATAAAAATAAGATAAATAAGGATTGATCTGACTATTTTAAGAATTCAATTTAGTGTCTGATCATATAGAGTCTATCTGATCTAATTGAG
>NW_022103907.1:8049485-8062904 GCF_000313985.2 Echinops telfairi | reverse complement strand
CTTGATCAGAATACTGTCTTGTCTCCATTTCTTGTGTCTCTTGTTCCCCTCAATTCCCACTCCCTCCTCCAGGGTGTGCGTTGATGTTCCTGCGGGCCGGGGACACTGCTGCATATTATTTTTGATAAAATAATTATTGAGAAGTATGAAAATAGAGGGTTTGTAAGACTACTTGCCTTTAGCCATTAAAATTGGATTGATAAATGAGTGTAAGATACACCTGCAAAAAAGGCTCTGAAAAGATAAGCTGCACCCAGTGCTCTGGAGTACCCAGGACTTTTGCATTCCAAGACACTTGCCTAGAGGCTGTTAACAGATTTTGGGGAAAATGACATCTTTGGCTTTTTTTAATTTTCTACTAGTGGTTTTGTGAGAAGCTGGAAAAAATCTGGAACCATGAAGAAACGTTCCTCTCTAGGACTGAATTTTAAGGGGAGACTGTGGACAAACTTAAATGCTTGCTAGGTGACCCCCTGGATCCACTTGTTGAGTGGAAATGTGAGAAAAGCAGCAACGAAGTTATGGGTTGAGTCTGGCCACTGACACTTGTGGTCCTGGTTCACAGGGACTAGAGGAGAAGATGAGAGCAGGTTGAATGATCTGAAGTTCATGAACTAGCACAAGGGGGCTAGGGCTGTTGATAATTTGTGAAGGGGATCATGGTCAAAAGGCAAGGCAGCTAAGGGGCACCCTAGAGAGGCTAAGTGAGACAGCCCACATTAAGTTGACCAGAACCCGACCAGATAAAGAGAAGATATTGGAGCCTGTGACATGGATCATATTGCTGCTGACTTTCTGGATGGCCTGCCCTGATTTGACTTTGCTTGTGGATGCAGACTTCACAAGTCTCCAACTGGAATGAAAATTCTTCACATCAAAGAATATAATTATCTTCTCAAAACATTGGGTTGATGTAAGTGGTCAGTATAGAAACTGGATACCCAATGTGGGGAGGATAAAGGCACGAAGTGGTTGGCTTACAAACTTTCATAGGTGAGGAAATGTGTTCATAGAATTATGGTGTAGGTGTTCACATTAGTATAGAATATTTTTGTTTTGTTCACTTATAGAATATTATATTTAAATGAGGGTAGCATGTATTGAATTGTATGCATTTTAGTTTTATCCTGTTAGGTACAGATATGATTTTATTATTGCTACTTTGAAAATTATATGTTGCTAGAGAGTTCTGTGAAAGTGTTAAATTGACATGGGGTGGTCTGTGGGAGTTACACTGACATCTATTGTCAATTTGAGACTCTTAAGAGTAAAGGGGTGGAGTTCAGCTTATCAATCAAGTCGCAGCTTGATGACCTCATTTGGAGGGGCTAAGGAAATAGATAGCTAGCTGGAGGTGGGACACACACACACTCCCTGTGAGACATTCCTGTTGACAAGATACATGGAGCGACTCTAGAGCCCTGCTGGAGGAGCCACATGAAGACCCACGCCAGTGCTGAGATGCTTACAGCACCACTGGATCCACAAGACTTCCCACCCACAGGCTTGTGATCTTCCTGCATTTGGTGTCATTGCCTGTGTTTCTTGAGTCTGAAGAGGACTTTATAGATTGGTATCAGACTTATGGGCTAATATTGGACTTATGGACCTGATCTACACTGGGCTGGGATGTTTTCTCAATATTCAATTTCTCTTGCATATAAAGCTCTTTCTTATACACATATGGCTGTCTATAAATTTGTTTCTCTAGTCTACCTGAATAACACATTAAATTCCAAGAATATCCAAGTTCAGATTTGATACCTTAAATACTAATGACTAAAGACCTAATGAGCTGTGAGTTGACATAAATAACATGATACATAAAGAAAGCAAAGCCTTGTTAAAAAGACAAGAAAGAAAAGACAAAACTGGATGCCAGAAGGGACTCTGAAATGTGCCTTCAATATTAGAATAGCTGAGGCAAATGGAAAAAAGATAACGCCAAAGAGCTGAACAAAAATTTTCAAGGGGGACTTCAAGAAGACTAAGTCAAATATTATAATGAAATGTGCAAAGACCTAGAGTTAGAAAACCAAAAAAGAAGAACGTGTTCAGCATATTTAAACTAAAAGAACAACAACAAAAAATCAGTCCTCAAGTTGCAATATTGAAAGATTCTATGAGAAAAATATTGAATAATACAGGACACACCAAAGGAAGATATAAATAATACACAATGTCACCATATCAAAAAGAACTTGCTGATATTCCACTATTTTAAGAGGAAGCACATGAGCTAGAACAAATGTTACTGATGAGAAAACTTCAAGCTGCAAAGAAAGCATTACCCAAAAACAAGGCTTTAGGAATTGATGGAATACCAATGGAAGTGTTTCAACTAGCTGATGAAGCACTGGATGCACTCATTTGCCTATGCAAGGAAATTTGTAAGACAGCTGCTTCACCGACTGACTGGGAGAGATCTGCTTTGTAAACATTTCTGAGAAAGGTGACACAAGAGAAAGCTTAAAAATTATAAATCAGTGTCATTAATATCAAATTTAAAGACATTTTTGCTGGAGATCATTCAAGAATAGTGAAAAGCAAGGGTATTGTTTTGAGGACAAAGGTATACCTGGCCAAAAGGTTTATCTTGTCAAAGCCATGATATTTTCAGTTGTCTCCATGTATGTTAGAGTTGCACATGGAATAAGGAAGACCACAGAAGAATTGATGTACTTGAATTGTGGTGCTGACATAGAATATTGAAAGTACCACATACCACCAAAAGAACAAACAAATCTGTCCTAGCAGAAGTGCAACCGGAATGCTCCTTAGTGTCAAAGATGGCTCGACTTCATTTCATACACTTTGAACACGTATCAGGAGAGACCAGTCCTTGAGAAGGATAGCATGCTTGCTAAAGTAGAGAGGCAGCAAAAAATATGAAGGCCCTCAAAAAGACGGCCTGTCACTGTGGCTGCAGCAATGGGCTCAAACATAGGACTACTTGTGAGAATGGCACAGTGTCGGGAAGCGTTTTGTTCTGTGTACACAGTGCCACTATGAGTCACAAATGACTGAACCACCTATAGCAACAATTGGCCTGAGGAAGGAAGAATGATGAAAACTCAAGACACATGGAACAGTTAGTTCACAGATTAAGATGCCATGAGAAAGGTCTTCGGGATCCTGAGAGCAGAAGAATTAGCTGATGCCTGGCTGCCCCTACCAACTGCTCTATAAAGAATCACCTCAGAAGTCCTTGAGGAACGGGTATGTGAGTGACCATGTCTGACCTCCCATAGTTTCTCTATTGCAAGACCAAGGGTAGACATATCTCCATCTTCCATCCTTACTTATCCAACAATTTCTCTCATAGCACTTCTTTGTTGGGTTCAGGAATTTGTTAGAATGATCACAGAGAAGTCACTGAGAGTCCCCTCAAAATTAAATGGAGCTATTAAGGGAATTAAGAGGTTACCATAAGTTAGTATTAGCCAACAGTGTGTATAAAGCAACACATCTCTTCAGCCAAGAGCCAAGCGTCTCTCCAGTCCTCAGCCCTTCAGACACATGGTTCCCTGGCTTCTGTCTCCGTGGGTCAGAAACCCAGCCCTGTTTGCCTCAGAGCCTCTGTCATGTAGTATGCTCTGTTCTGCTCCTGACCTCCTTGCCACAGGCTCTGGTCTCAGTCGTTTCCTTTGCTCTGTCCCATGGTCTCTGTACAACATTCTGGTGCTTCTGGGCTCGGCCTCCGCCACTTCAAACAGAGATCTCAAATGTTTTCTTTTTTCATTGATTCTTGGATTTATCTCTTAGATCCTGATTCAAAGATGACCATTCCTTATAGCCAGGAGAGTGGTAACTAAAACTTACCAATCCTCTCTATTATTGGTGGTATATATGCCCTATTTTCACAATCTCACTCAATCATTTGGCAGGGAATTACAAGGACCTAAATGAAAGGGCCATATTAAGAAATCTTACTTCACCAGAGTCCTGAAAGAGAAAAAGTGAAATAAAACTAAGAACTATAAAAAGTCCAGGCTGACTGGTCAGATAGAGACTGGGGGAACCCTTTATACTAGTCTGTGTTAGTCCAGGTTGATTAGAGAAACAAATTCATAAACACTCATATGTGTATAAGAGAGATTTATATACAAGAGCAAATGAATATTGAGAAAACATTGCAGCCCAGTCCAGATCAAGTCAAATCTGATATTATCCCATATGTCTGATACACAAGAGCAATTGGATATTGAGAAAACACCCTAGCCCAGTCCAGATCAAGTCCATAAATCCTATATTAGCCCATATGTCTGATACCAATCTATAAATTCCTCTTCAGAATCACTCAACACATGCAGTGATGCCAAATGCTGGAAGATCACAGACCAGTTGGTGGAAAGTGTTATGGATCCAGTGGCAATGGAAGCATCACAGCGCTGGCGTGGGTCTCCACATGGGTCCTTCAGCTCCAGGGCCCTAGTGTCTTATCTGTAGGAATGTCTTGCAGGAGTGAGTGTGTCCTGCCTCCAGTAAGCTATTTATCTCCTTAGCACCTCCAAATGAGGTCATCAAGCTGTGACTTGATTGACAAGCTATATTCCACCCTTTCACTCTTAAAAGCCTCAAATTGACAATAGACTATGTAACTACCATAGACCACCCCATGTCAATTTGACACTTTCACAGAACTGTTTAGCAACATAAAATTTTCAAAGAAACAACAATAAAATCATATCTGTACCTAACAGGATAAAATTAAAATGCATACAATTCAATATGTGCCACCATCATTTAAACATAAGTGAGCAAAACAAAAATATGCTATACTTATGTGAACACTTATATCTTAATCCTATAATCCTATGAATATATTACAGCACATATGACAGTTTGTAAGTCAACCACTTCATGCCGTTATCCTCCCCATTTTGGGGATCCAATTTCTATACTGTCCACTTACATCAACACAGTGCTCTGAGGAGACGATCATAATCTTTGACGTGAAGAATCTTAATTCCTGTTGGAACCTTGTGAAATCTGCATCCACAAGCAAAGTCAAATCAAGACAGGCCATCCATAAAGTCAGCAGCAATATACTCTAGTTCACAAGCTCAAACATCTTCTCTTTATCTAGTGGGTTCCAGTCAATGCAATGTGAGCTGCCTCACCTAGCCTCATCAGGGTGCCCATTGGTGATATCACCTTTAGGCTATGGTCAATCACACAAATTCTCAACAACCCAAGCCCCTTGTGCTAGGTCATGAACTTCAGATGAGTCAACTTGCTTTCATCTTCTCCTCTAGTTCCTGTAAACTAGGTCCAAAGGTTTCAGTGGCCAGACTCAACCTTACTGTTTATTGCTGCACTTCTCTCACCTTCATTCAACCAGGGAATCCAAGTGGTCACCAATCCTGGTACCACAAGCATTTCAGCCTGCCCACAGGCTCTCTTTAACAGTTCAGTCCTAGAGTGGAGAGTTTATTCAGGGCTCTAGATTTTTTTTCCAACTTTTGACAAAAACCACTACTTCAGGATTCAAACAGCCAACAGATTTCATTTTTTTCAATCTGTCAACAGGCCCCTAGACAAGTCTATTGGAGTGCAAATGTGCTGAGCGCTCCAAAGCACTGGGTGAGGGCTTATCTTTCAGAGCCTTCTTTGCAGGCATGCCATAACCCATTTAAGGATCCAATTGTAATGGCTTAAGGCAAGTAGGCTTACAAACTCTGTGTTTTTACTTCCCAATTATCATTTCTATTAATCATTATATAAACAATAATAAGCAGAAAAATCAGTATAAACAAAGTAGCATCAGATCTTAAACTCAGTTCTTAAAACAGTCTATTTCCATCCTTATTTAGCTTATTTTAAGCTTATCTAAGCTCTTCTGTTGATACAAAATATGGGATTAAGCTCTGACAGCATCAAGCCAGAGCCAGGCTTTCTGTCAGCCATTTTCACAAAGCAGCTCTGAGAAATTCAAGGGGCAATTTTTCCCCCTGAACTCAAAATATACATTAACAACATTCATGTTTGCTATTTAACACAGAAATAACCAAAGACTACAACCAATGAAAAGAATAAAAACTTTAACTTCCCATATTCTTTTCAGAAAACAACCAAGAACACTGCTTGGACATATGTGACTTCTAGCTAGCCAAAGAAGAAACACTACCACGAGCGATAGGTGAAACAAACACCCACTCTCCATCTTCATGATTTGTTTCTCTAGCACTACACTCCTGGTACCACAATGTGTTAGTCTGGGTTGACTAGAGAAACAAATTCATAAACACGCATATGTGTATAAGAGAGAGCTTTTAAAAAAATTTTTTAAAATCATTTTATTAGGGGCTCATACAACTCTTATAACAATCCATACATATATCAATTGTGTAAAGCACATTTGTACATTCATTGCCCTCATCATTCTCAAAACATTTCCTCTCCTCTTAAACCCCTGGCATTAGGTCCTCATTTTCCCCCTCCCTCCCCGCTCCGCCCTCCTTCATGAGCCCTCGATAATTTATAAATTATTATTTTGTCATATCTTGCCCTATCTGACGTCTCCCTTCACCCACTTTTCTGTTGTCTGTCCCCCAGGGAAGGGGTCACATATAGTTCCTTATAATAGGTTCCCTCTTTCCAACCCACTCTCCCTCTACTTTCCCAGTATCACCCCTCACACTACTGGTCCTGAAGAGATCATCCGCCCTGGAATCTCTGTGTTTCCAGTTCCTATCTGTACCAGTGCACATCCTCTGGTCTAGCCAGACTTGCAAGGTAGAATTTGGATCATGATAGTGGGAGCAGGGAAAAAGCATTTAGGAACTAGAGGAAAGTTGTATCTTTCATCGTTGCTACATTGCACCCTGACTGGCTCATCTCCTCCCTGACCCCTCTGCAAGGGGATCTTCAGTGGCCTACTAATGGGCTTTGGGTCTCCACTTATATACAAGAACAATTGAATATTGAGAAAATGTCCCAGCCCAGTGCAGATCAAGTCCCTAAGTCTGATATTAGCCCATGTGTCCAACACCAATTTATAAGTCTCTCAGTCTCACATAACACATGCAATAACACCAAGTGCAGGAAGGTCACATGCCAGTGGGTGGAAAGTGTTGTGGATCCAGTGGCAGTGGAAGCATCTCAGTGCTGGCAGGGGTCTCCACATGGCTCTTTCAGCTCCATGGCTGTAGTGTAGTTCCATGTGTCTTGTCTGCAGGAATGTCTTATAAGGAGTGAACATGTGTCCTGCCTCTAGTAAGCTATTTATCTCCAAGCTCCTCCAAATGAGGTCATCAAGCTGAAACCTGGTTGACAGGCTAGACTCTATCCTTCCACTGTGAAGTCTCAAATTGACAACAGATTATGTAACTACCCCATAATCCATTCTTAACCTTCCTCTCTGGGACTGACCTTCTGTAGCTCAGTTTTCAGCCAAATAACAGGCAGACCTATATTGTAAAAAGTACAATGGTGAGATGTGAATACTTTAGAATAATCCACTATTTGATATCAAATGGGCAGAACTTATCCAAAAACAAATTCTAGAAGAGGAAAGGAGAAATTGGAAATAAGAAACAGGAAAAAGGTGGGATAAATGATGTTATGTTGAAGGAGTTGCAGAAATGAGATGAAATAAAATGTGTTTCAATTGTTGGTTGTAAAACTGATGATCATCTGATTTCAGCTATTTATAATTACAAGTTGACATATTTTTTCAAGTAGGTCCCATTGCAAGTATAGTGATTCAAATACCAGGTTTAAGATATTAACGTGTGTATTGCAGATGGTGAACAACATTTTTAGGACTCAAGATGAAAAAAAAAACTGCTAGCGTATAGCTCAAAACACATCAAAGATTTTAGTATGGCTTGATACATACCTCTCAGGCTAGTGACAAGTAATTGTCCCTTAGAGCACCCTGTTCCTCTATAATGGACATTTAGAATTGTCCATTGTATTCTGTAATAAAAAACCCATCTGTGCAATTCATTGTGCACATCTTTCACGTGCAGAAATATCTAAAAAGATTAAAAGGGGGTGTCAGCTTGAAAGTTTCTTTGTATTATCCTTATAAGGCACAGGGAGATTATCAGTTGTAAGCCTTAGATCACACAAGATGCTGTGATTCTTCTATGTGAATTTAGTTGATGCTTTGCTTAGATGGCTGCTTGTTTAAAGATTATCCATTAAGATTCCAGACACATTCTTTTTCATAGCCAGGCATATCTGCTTTCTTCACCATACTTTGTTGTATAACCCATATCTTCAGTGATCTCTTCATGAGGACAAGCATTGAGCAGGGCCATATCATAAGAACTAAGTCTTCAGATGGGATAGTATCAGCGATTAAATTGTGAACACCCAATTTACAGAAGGCTATGATGACAGCGGGTGCTCAAAACCCCTTTCCAGAGTCCCTGCATGGATTATGTCTGTAATGAATTCCGTCTGACGATAGTCCAGGAATGTGAATAGCCTTGCTATCAGAAAATGAGCACTGCAAACTCAATTATGCAGATGTAATTAGGTCAAAATTCAATAACCTGATCATTTGAGCTTCCTTTTTGCCCATTTAAAATTTATTCTCGTTTTTAATAATTACTACTTTCTTTTTCACTGACATTTTTCTCTGGTTTATTTTGTGATTGCTTTTGGTTTTGTATTATTACTATTATGTTTCTGTTTTCTTGTAGTCTTTTCAGTATAGTAAATCCAGGGTAGGTAAATCTATAGACACAGTAACTGGATTAATGGCTTATTGAGGGTATGGGAGGGGAGGTTGGAGGGAAATGAGGAGCTAATAATATGTACAATAAGGAAGAAAATGTTCTAGAACTAATTATAGTGATGAATATACAACTCATTTTACACTACTGAAGTGTATGATATGTGGAATATATGTCAATACAACTTTAAAAAAATGTTTAAGTCATAGGGGAAAATACCTGCCAAGAAGCTTCAGGTTGAGTACTATTAGCGTCGAGCCTTGGTAAGGGGTATGGTTGTGTTCCCAGGAGTCATGTGGAAATTAAGTTCTATCTAATGTTGGTGAGGAAGATGCTGAGTTTCCCCTCAGGCTCTCTTCCCAATGAGTTCTCTAGATTTTCCTTTTAAGCATGTGATCTTGTTGGAAGATGAACAAAGTTAATTATTTTTAAATTTTGTTTGTCTGGAAAATAATTCTTATTTATAGCATATGCTCATATGTGTTGGCATCAAGCTCCGTGTGCAAAGCAAGTCGGTGGGTGTTTTTCCTTTTCTTATCTTCATGCTCATTTCACATGCCTTAACAACGAGATAGATGGGGATGGTTGACTCATTGGAATCGTGTGTGTGTGTGTGTGTGTGTGTGTGTGTGCATTCGCGCATGCATACGCACACATGCACGCCTTAGTTACTGACTTCTCGGGAAAAAGTAGATGTAGCAGAAATGTGACTTCTTCCCTAGCCCAATTCATTTATTCAACATAAGCCTACTGTAGCCAAAAATATTGGAGAAAGATGAATAGTGGAACAAACATTGAACAAGATCGGTAACAATGAGTTCCCACACTAATAATAGGAAAAGACAAATTTGAGCATACTCAAAAACTTTAAGCTCCTAACACATGGATCACACTGTTAAATATCAAAAGCCAGATGAATTATCTTTGTCCATTCTCTGTAAATGCAGTTTCTCAATTTCCATAGTGGTAATCCAGAGCAAATTAATAAAAAGCATATTTAAAATTCTAATTTATTCTGACAACTCTGTTATTGCTGAGAGGTGTCATGAAGTCATTTCCAGCCCATAGTGATCCTGTGCACCACAGTGATGCTATGCATCACATAGTGATCCTATGCACCACATAGTGATCCTATGCATCACATAGTGATCCTATGCACCACATAGTGATCCTATGCACCACATAGTGATCCTCTGAAACACTGTCTGTTCCTGCACCATCCTCAAAGTTGCTCCTATGCTTGATCCTATTGTTGCAGCCACTGTGTTAAACCACCTTGTTGGAGTCCTTCCTCTGTTTTTGCTGACCTGCTACTTTCCCAAGCACTCTATCCTTCTCTAGGGACTGGTTTCTACTGAAAGCGTGTCCAAAACATGTGACATAATGTTTCACCTTCCCTGCCTAGAAGGAGCATTCTAGCTGAACTTCTTCAAAGACAGATATGCTTGCTCTTTTGGCAGTGCATGCTGCTTTCGATATTCTTGGCTAGCACCATCATTCCAGTGCATTGATACTTCTTTGGTCTTCCATATTCAATCAATGTCCAACTTTCACATGCATATTAATGAAAAAACCATGGCTTGGGTCAGGCACACCTTAGTCCTCAAAGTAACATCCCTGCTTCTCAACACTGTAACGAGGTCTTGTGCAACAGATTTAAACCAAATATGAGTCCTTTGATATCTTGACTATTACTTCCATGAGCATCGATTGAAGATCCAAGCAAGATGAAAGATTTAATCTAAACTTTTTCTCCATTTATCATGATGTTACCTATTGGTCTAGTCCTGAGGATTTTGATCATCTTTGCTTTTAGTTTGTTATCCATACGGCAGACTTCAATTCTTGATCTTCATCAGCAAGTGCCTCATGTCCTCCTCGCTTTCAGCAAGCAAGGTTGGGTCATCTTCTTATAGCAAGTTGACAACTTTACATCTCTACAAATAAATCTGCTTAGTGGTTTACAATTTGTAAATTGGAATGACTATTAAAAAAAATCCAGGACACATCATCCCTTTGAGACCAGTGGTGAGAGTGGTGATACCTGGAGGGTGGAGGGAAGGGGGTAGAAAGAGGAAACCGATTACAAGGATCTACATATAACCTCCTACCTGGGGGACGGACAACAGGGAAGTGGGTGAAAGGAGACATTGGACAGTGTAACATATGACAAAATAATAAAAATTTATAAATTATCAAGAGTTCATGAGGGAGGGGGAGCGGAGTGGGCGGGGAAAAATGAGGAGCTGAAACCAAGGATTTAAGTAGAAAACAAATGTTTTGAGAATGATGAGGGTAACAAATGTACAAATGTGCTTGACATACAATGGATGTATATATGGATTATGATGAGAGTTGTATAAGCCCCCAATAAAATAATTTTTAAAAATTCTCGTAGAACAGCAAAGCTTCTCATTTTGAAACTAAAATGTCTGAAAAAATAATTCATTGCCATCAAGTGAATTTCAACTCATTGTGATCCCAATTCCAATGAAAAACTCTTAATGTCCCCACATCGCATCTAGTATTATTGTTTATATTTTCAAGTGTAACAAATGGTCACTAATGTTTACTTGCTTGAGTTTATTTATTAATTGTAAGAAACCTACTGCTTTTGTCTGCTTATATTACTAAATAATATACTTTTTTGGCCTAAGTTTCTATGTTTATTTTATGAATTGTTCTCTATAAAAATATTGGTTATTTGTTCTAAATGCAAAACAAAAAATATATTTAAATATACTTGTATATTTTATGGGACAGTTCTAGCTTTATAAATTGTCCGTGAGTCTAAATAGGCATAATTGCATACAGAAACAAATATATATGCCTGTGTAGATGTATGTATTTATAGAAGGAACTCAGATAAGGAATTGTGTGGTATAACATTGGTGTGCTCACCATAAGGTCAGTGATTCAAACCTCCCAGCTTCTCTGCAGGAGAACATTGAGACGGTCTGCTACCTAATATTGTCTCAAGAACATGCTATAGGGTTGTAAGAGTCAAAATTGGCTTGATGGCAATGGGTATGTATACATGCATAACAAGAGGACACCAAACAAGGTTTAGCAGAATAGAATTAAGAGATAACAGAAATTTCCCCACAAGTTTTTGAAGCCCACTCTATATACCTTTTGTTTAAATTTCCCCCAACCCCAATTTCAAAATACTTTATATGAGCACTACAAAATATGCAAAATAGTTTAATGGCCATTCATCGTTACAATCCCAAACAGGTTATTATTATTCAGTAAGAAAACCTAACAACAACAAGGAGTTTTCTATCCAGGATATGAAGTGGTTACTGCCAAGGGAATGCTCCCTGGAGAAAAAGCCACTTTCACGAACTCCCTGATGCGTCTCTTTTTCAGACACATTTCAATATAAATGACACTGAAAAATCCATACTTGGAAATGGAAACTAAGTGAATTTTTAAACCTGGTTTGGATCCAAAATCTAAGACAATTCCAACTGAATAGCCTTGCTCATCGACGTTTGGCCCATATTTTTAGAGGTATTAGATTTATGACAAGAAAAGTCAAAATTATCATATGAGATGACAGAAATATTTGGCAAAAGGCAACTTCTATTTTTATTTTCCCTGTATCCTTCCAACACGTGGAGGATGCTATGCACCAGGAATGGATGTATAAAAACTTACTGGGCTTTTGTTCCCACCTGGCTCTACACTTGAAGAGCCCTGGATCTGTGGCAAGGGATTTAAAGCAAATAAAACTAGCTACAATCAAAATAACAACAACTGTCAAAAAAGAAAAAGAATCTTCTTCTTATTCTCATGCTGGCCTACCAAGCTAACATAGTCGCATAAGGATGTTAACAACTGTGCCCATGTTGGGTCACTAGCTGACTAAAAATAAATGTACTCACAAAAATTCAGTCTATCAGAAATCCAATTGGAAAAGTACTGTAAAAGAGGCTGCTAGCTCATGTTCCTCTCTTTTTAAGACTCTCTGCTTCTGTTGTCTGTGAAACCATTGATTTGATTTTGAGGAGATTCCCTGCGTCACATGGTTAATGAAAGCTACAGGGTGAATTTAAAGCTGGCCAATCTGATTGCATTACAGATGCTCAATCACAAATGGAAGAGTGCTGGTGGTGTGGTGGGTCTGAGTTGGGCCATTACCCGGTCAGTAATTCAAAACTACCAGCCACTTCACAGAAGAAAACTGAGGCTTTCTACTCCTGTAAATATTTACAGTCTGAAAAACACCAAGGGGTAGTTCTACTCTCTCCTGTAGAGGCAACATGAGTTGGAGTCTACTTGATGACCATCAGTTTGGTTTTTGTGGTTTATGCCAAATTGAACAGTCGTGGTATCATCAGGGAAGCTTTGCACTGCTCACTGCAAAGTTGGCATTTCAAACCCACTAGCTACTCTTCAAGAGAAAGATGAGGCAATCTACTCCTGCAAGGAGTCTTGGAAACATTATATAGCATTGCTAGGAGTTGGAATCAACTTGACAGCAGTTAGTTTGGGTTGATAACATTATTGTAGTTTTTAATACCTCAACAGTCTTCCAATAGGCCTGATAACTTAGGGTTCACTTTAGATGTTGCCATTAAGTAATTATTGAATTCAAGTTTCTTCCTAGTGGAAGATTTTCCTAATGTCCCAAATACCAGGTGGACATCGGTCCCTGAATATCTCGTGGAGGTTGGTATACATACCTGTGTGCCCTTTGTATGGTGGATGTGGGAGACTACAG
>NW_022103907.1:8046531-8048622 GCF_000313985.2 Echinops telfairi | reverse complement strand
CCTCTCTGATGGAGGTCAGGGAAAGATAAGCTATCGTTGATTTTGGATCATATTTTACTACCTTTTGCTTTCTAAGTAATGGGTCTAGTTGACTGTAAATAGTGCCTGGCCAATTCAAGCAGTCCCCTCCCATGTTTCCCAGTCACCCTCGCCACCCCCACACCTTTCTGTGTGCGCCAAAATCTCATCACCCTTACCTTATCCAAACTTGTCCATCGGGAGGCTACAAGGTACCCTCCTGCCCCTAGCCACCAGTCTCCACTCCCGAGAGTATATGTGTACAAGCCTCCTTTGTGTTGGTACTACTGTCATCATTCTTTTTGGAATAGCTCGACATATTTTGCTTCCCAATAAAGCCTATTACTTGATACCCATGTTTTGGCCCAATTTTTTTCTCTCTGTCATTTGGTGCCAAAATATGGGAGGCTGCAGGACGCGGTCTGCGACCACCCACTCTTGGGTTAGTTGACCTCCAGGCCTCCCCCCTGGACTTGGCCAAGTGGGTATCCTCCAGGGACCTTCTTAACTTACTGTTACAGACTCTGCATCCATACATCTGCAGATTGTGGGTGTTTATTTGGGGTCCCTTCCTTGAGTCCTCTGTGGTCTCTTTACAGCCTATCAGAGGGATCCCCATTCCAAAATCCTGGTTCCAGTTCAGTAGACTCTTAGCATCTGGGATTCGGGTTGCACTCAGAACGGGGCTACCCTCCTGACCTGCTTCCTTCTTTCTACTCCCTTTGCGGGCTCCAGAGTCTGATGGAATCAATACACAAGCCCTTAGTGCTTGTCTTTTTCCTCAGGAGCTCAAATATCCCGCACCCTCCCATCATGGAAAGCACCCAATCTGGCTGCCCTCAAATTCGCCTCTGGATGCCTGCTTGCTAACCTTAAACCTCTGGGTCTATATACATTCATTAGGCCTAAACGTCTATTGCTTTTTTTTGCAATTAGATATGGCCTCAATAAAAAATAGGTAATGACTTAAAATAGCCCTAAAAAGGCTCTTTTGATTTTAACACCTTGATAATTTTTGTCAATGCAATGGCAAAACTTCCCCACTTCCCAACTCCTGCTGGATAAGGAAAAGCCCCCTCTTCCAGACAATGAGTCTTGTTTGATCCATCTGATCATGCCCCTCCCCCTCCTTTCCCCCCTCCAACCTCCTCCTACTCCTCAGTCTACTCCAGCTTTCTCCCTTCCTCCTCCTTCTAATCCTTCTCCAGTCATGTCCTTGGCCCCCTCCAGCTCCTTTCACCCCCACAGATTCGCCATTTTCCCTTTCCACCTCCTCCAACCGGCCAATTTCCAAGCTGCCATGTTCTGATCCATCATGTTCTCCTCCAAGGTCCCCTCACCCTTCTTCTTCATCACCTTCCTGCCTTCTGCCACCACCAACTGCTTTGCTATCGCCCTCTTCCCCTGCCCCCTGCCACCTTTTCTCCATCCCACACCTATTTGCCCTTCCCTGCTCAAAAGCCTCTTGGATATATCTGAAAATTCCACCTTCAGATCCTGCCCGCCCTTCTCCCACTCTGAGATGGCAGGGGCTGAGGGACTCATGAGAGTACATATAGCTTTTGCTCTTTCTGACCCATTGGCTCTCAAAAAGTGCCTGGGTCCCCTTTCCTCTGACTGGGACACATATATTAAGCAGTTCACATAGCTCACTCAGGCTTACAATCTTACCAGGCATGGCATGTTTGGTATTCTGACAGATACTTTACCACCGGAGACAGGGAGAGAGTCTGGGGAGCAGGCCAGCGGAAGCAATGAAATTAGTGCCCAGGTCTGGAATAAACCGGGGGGCTCTTATGGAGTTCCCCACTGAGACCTTAACTGGAATTATCACCTCGATCATGGGGACCACACTCTCTGAGATGACAGGACTATGCACCTCCTTGAGGGCTTACAAAAGATGCCAAATAAAGCTGTCAATTATGACAAGATTAGAGAAATTCAAGACCCAAAAGAAAATCTTGCCCAGTTTTTATCCCGCTTCTCAGAGGCTTTCCACACGCTCACCAGGGTTGATCCCTTAACAGCAGCTGGCACCAGTTGAATTCATTCTCACTTTAACTCACAAACAGC
>NW_022103907.1:8043529-8045127 GCF_000313985.2 Echinops telfairi | reverse complement strand
GTCAGCGAATGTGTAAGCATCTCAGCGCTGGCAGGGGTCTCCACACGGCTGCTCAGCACCCAGGGCTGCATCAGTGTAGGTCCATGAGACTTCTCCTCAGGGATGTCTTGCAGGAAATGAGCCTTGCCAGCTAAAGCAGGGAACTGGCTAAGGCACACTGCCCCCTGGTCCAATCATCACAAAGTAAGAGATCTGAGAACCCGAAAGGCGAGGCTCACTGAGCCATTTATCTCTCCACCCTTCAATTAACCCCACATGTGTTTATCGGCCAGGTTGGCACAATAAACTAATTCAAATAGTAACTTTTCATTTGCCAGGCATCTCCAGAGCTCGAAGCTTGTTTTTCTTACAAGCCCCACCAGACACTCTCCCTACCTCCATCCCCCAACCCACCCACCCAACTCACTCCAGTGTTCTGACAACCCCGACTAAATCCCTGACAATATTTTTTCAAAAACACAAAAGAGCAGTTGTAACATCCATACTCATTGAAACTAGAATGAAAAGAAGCAGAACTACTGCTCATTTTCATTGCAAACTATAAAAGGGCCTTTGTGATAGAGAGGATATCAGCGACACGCTTTTAAAGCTACATCCCCAGATTAATTGCCTAGAGAGTGTGGCACTACAAAATAGGTGAGTCCTGGATTTGCTCACTGCAGAAAATGGGGGAACCTGTATTTTTCTAGGAGAGGAATGTTGTTACTTTGTCAATCAACCAGGAATAGTTACACACAAAGTTAAAAAACGGAAAGAAACAAATCCAACACCGACTGAAAGTATTAGGAGCCATGGGATCCACATGAAAACACATCTTTGGCTCTTTGAAATCTTGGACCTCATGGCTCTCTCACTCCTTGGGGCTCTCAGTTTGAATTACATAATTTCAGGCCTCAGGCCTCATCTGCTCTTCTGTATTCAAAAATTTTTGCAGGAACTCCTGCATGCCTTCACCAAGGAATCCTCCACAGAGCTGTATATTGTTGGGCTCCAACCTTGACATCTCTCACCAAACCCTGCCGAGACTGAACAGCTATAATTCACCGCCCTTCTCCAGCAGGAAGCAGTTACAGAAATGGGACCTTCTGCCTTCTTCCCCATTACCAAAAGGCAGGAATACTCGGTCCAGTTGAGTGCAAATGGCAACTGGCTAATTCAAGCAGCCTCTTCCCATGCTTTCCATTCACCCTCTCCAGCTGCACATCCTCCTGCACAGCCCAAAAGCCTTGGCACACCGCCTCCTTCAAACCTGTCAATCAGGAGGCTACCTGGTGCTCTCCTGCCCCTCGAGAGTATGTCTGTACCTGTCTCCTTTGTATCAACGCTGCTCTTGCCAAATCTTTTTTTGAGTAACCTGAAATATTTCACTTCTCAATAAAGCCTGTTACTTGACACCCATGGTCTGTCTCCGTTTTTGTCTATCAATATGTTGAACCACCAACAATACAGAACTTAGACTATAAAGACTTGTAGATGTTATTGAATTTAAACATCAATCTCAGGACAAACTCCCAACTCAACTCAATCTCACTGCTAGGGAGTGGGTTCTCACTTCAAACCAAAAGCCCAGGTAGTGACCAAGCCACCCAAAGGATGGC
>NW_022103907.1:8040515-8042223 GCF_000313985.2 Echinops telfairi | reverse complement strand
AAAGTAAACCTAACTGCAAATATTATATACCATATCCTTTGCCGAACATTATAAAACATTTCCGCCATTCTCTGACAGTTAATTGTACTGTGGAGGATTGCATGTTGCTGCGATACTGGAAACGATGCTCCAGTATTTAAAATACTAGCAGGGTCCACCCTGGTAGACAGGTTTAGTGGTTCTTCCAGGTGAAAGTAGGCACCGCAGAGGGACCTGGTGGTCTACTGAGAAGCAATGGGCAGTGAAACAGGGTCTGAGATAGTTCCCGAAGATGAGGGAGACCTGCAAGTTGGAAACTACTCTAAATATGACTGAAGGCAAGCTGCCTCCTCAAAGTAAAGTTGACTTAATGGCCTTAATAAAGAGTAACCTTTGGCCCCTTCCTTTGCTGATGTGGCACAACTCAAAGGGAGAATAAATAGCTGCGGGAATTCATGAATATTGAGCATGCAGACTATGGGGACTGTGATCAAGAGGAAGTCAGAAAATGATGGTGATCATCATACGCCTAAAGTGCCATTGGCTTAAATACTCAATATATCTGCAGAATGCTATATGCCAAACTGTCTGTGCGTATATTGGAGCATGCTGTTGTTGTTGTGCAGTGCCATCTAGCTGGTTCAGGTCATACATAGCTCCCCTATGTACGACAGAGTGAAACACCATGCCATCCTCACAGTTGTTCTTATGTTGCAGCCACTGTGTCAGACCATCTTGTCAAAGATCTTCCTCGTTTCCACTGCCCTGCTACTTTACTAAGCACGGTGATCGTCCTCAGAGACGGCTCTCTCCTGACATGTCCAGAGTACGTGAGACGGATTCCATGGAAAACAGAAGACGGTCTGTCTTCTTATCTAGGATCACCTTGAACATCAGAAAAATCAAACCCCACTTCACAGCATGGTTTAATTTGAATTGCTCTACTTCTGATGGCTCACTTGTTTGATGGCATTCTGTTTACTTAATTTAAAAAAATTTAAAGGTAAATGCTAATCTCCACTGGGAAGTTTTCAAAGGAAAGATGGTGGGTGGGATCATTACTCTGAACCTTCGGGAAACAATAGCCCATCAATTTTTAAAGGACACAAGAGATCTGCTCTGTATTACAGACAGGCATACTTAGCATTATTCTCCATCCGGGGCCAAAGAGCAAATTCCCTAGGCTATCAGGGGAAGCTCTCCCTCAGCATGTTACTGGGGTTTTATTTGTGTGGGTTTTTTAAAATTATTAATAGGGACTCTTACAGTTCTTATAACAATCCATAAATCAATTGTATCAAACTCACTTGTACACATGTTTCCATCACTTTTCTCAAAACAATTTCTTTCTGCTTGAGCTCTTGGTATTAGCTCCTCTTTTTTCTCTCCCTCCCCAACCCTCCCAATTTCCTGGACCCCACATCATAGCTAAATTTCAATTGATCTTATTGAATGGATTTTAGAAAATAAAACGAATCTAGGACTTTTTTAACATTGTGGTAGAATAGTAACATATAATAAATAATCCACGTCAGCATTACCATTCTCAGATTTACTTTAGTATTTCCTTAATAACAGGAAAAGTTAATAAATACATTTTTATAAAGAGCTATACAAAACATTATGATTTTTAAAAAAAGACTCCAGGTAGGATGAAAGTGGTGAAAGTGGGGATAGGAGGGGAGGAAGAGAGAACCGATTGCAATGACTGACACATATCTCCCCCCCC
>NW_022103907.1:8033975-8039799 GCF_000313985.2 Echinops telfairi | reverse complement strand
GATCAGGTCCGCGGGAATGACATCACCTATGCTAATTAGGTGAAACAGCACATGTGCTAACAGGGTGCTTGTTAGCCAATACAAATTAGGGAAAAGGTTAAGGCCATTTGGACTTTTCTGTAAGGCAGCAAAAGGAAACGGAGAGTCTCCACTCCGGCCTGAGGCTGAGAGTAAAGCCTGTTTATGAGATCTTGGCTGTTGGGGCTCATGGTCCCCGACAGTCACAGGCCATTATCCATATGCCTACAAGACCCAAACAACAAACCATTTGCTATGAAGTAATTTCTTTATCCCTCACGCCAGCAGAGAAGACCAATTCATATGACTATTATTCAACTGTATACACCAACTACTAATCCAAAGACAAAGAAATTGATGGTTTTACCAACTCTGACAGTAAGAAACTGATCAAGCATGCAATCACAGTGCACTGACGATTAGTAGTTATTAGAAGGTGAAAGTTGGAAACAAGCAAGGGCCAGGAGTTGGATAGACTTAGTGATAGGATAGACTTGGTGAAAAAAAATGAGAGCTGGTGATGTAAATTATGCTCAGATTGCATGATAGACTTTTGAAAACACAGTAACGTATTCATTGAAAATACCCATTTTCAACACTATGAGGAGTGAGTATACTCATGTATCTTCCTGGGTAAACTGTGCAGGAGTCAAATTCACTACATATGTGAGTAAAGGTTATGCAGACACTCAAAATTAGTCGTCAGAACAAAACAAGAGGCTGACTGCTAAGCAGATCACCAGTTTCTCCTGTGTAAGTTGAAGCTGCAGAAAATTAAAACAAGTACACGGTACCTAAAGTATGCCACTGAGTCTATACCACCTAAATATAGGTACCATCTCAAAATATAGTTGATGTATTGGACACTGATAGCCAGATGCGTCCCAGGATGACATCAAGGACATCATATATGCAGAAAGCAAAAGATTCATGAAAGAATAAGAAAGAAAGAAAAAGCCAAAATGAATGTCAGATGGGACTCTGAAAATTGTTCGTGAACATAGAATACCTAAAGCAAGTCTAAGAAGTGAAGTGAAATGGGTAAATAGAAGATTTCAAAATTCAACTGGAGAAGACAAAGTAGAACATTATGCAATCTCTTGGAGTTAGAAAATCAAAAGGGAAGAACACTTTCATCATTTTTCATGATGAAACAAGTGAATCCAAATCCAAACCTCAAGTTAACATATTCAAGGATCCTATGGGCAAACTATTGGATATTTAAAAGTAGCAAAGCACCAAAAAAGTTGGAAGTAATGTACAGTCACATAAAAAGCAAAGAACATTCAATCATTGCAAGGGGTAACATGTGATCAAGAGCCAATGTTATTGAAGGTAGCAGGCTAAGCTGCACTGAAGGCACTGAGGAAAAAACAAGTCTTCATTAACAGCTTATCAACTGAGATGAATCAACAAACAACGCTGGAAGTGGTCACTCTTCTAAACCAAGAGATTTCAAAAGCAGTGACTTAGCCAACTGACTGAAAGAAACCCATATTTGTGGTTATTCTAAAGAAAGTTAATATAATAAGATGTGGAGATTACTGAGTAATATTATTAATATCAAACACAATAAAGTTATCCTAAAGGTAATTCAATAATTATTGCAGCAGCAGCACACTGTCAGAGAACTGTAAGTCAAGGTGTATCTTGAAAGAATATGGGGGAAAGAATATTATTGCTGATCTCAGACGCTTCTAAACAGAAAGCAGGTAATATCAGAATGATGTTTTCCTGTCTTTTATTTTATATTTAAAAACTTTGAACTATGCATATTGCAACAAATTCTGGAAAACATTGTGAAGAATGGAAATTTAAAAAAAAAGAATGGAAATTAAAAAATATTTAAATGTGTTCATGAGAAATCTGTATGTAGATCAAGAGGTAGATATTCAAGTGACATACATGTTTTAAAAATCAGGAAATGTTTACATCATGGTGTATCCTTTTACAAGTATTAATAACTCTGTACGATGATCAAATAATACAAGAAACTGAACTATATGGAAACGAAGTTGCTATTTAGATTGCAAGACAACTCATCAACAATCTGCAATATGCAGATGACACAACCTTACTTGCTGGAAGCGAAGGAAACCTACTGATGGAAAACTGCATTCTTCTGTTTGAATTATACCTCAATATAAAGAAAAGAAAAATCCTCATAACTGGAGTGATTGTGATAGATGGGGAAATGATTGAAGCTGTCAAGAACTTTTTATTTATTGAATCTATGGAAGCAGCAGTCAAAAGAGGTCAAAGGACAAATTGCATTGGGCAAATCTGATGTATAAGACCTCTTAAAAATGTTGAAGCGCAACGGTGTTACTCTGAGAACTAAGTGTACCTGATCCAAGCCATGGGACTTTCAATTGCTTCATATACACATGAAAATTTGGCATTGAGTAAGAAAAAACAAAGGAGAACTGACACATCTGAAGTATGGTACTGGCAAAGAACACTGAAAGTCCCATGGACTGGCAAAAGGGCAAGCAAATCTGCATTGGAAAAAGTACTGCCTGAATGCTCCTTAGACATAGAGAAAGACATCGTGTTTGGTAAAGGAGAGGGCAGTGAAAATGAGGAAGATGCTGGATAAGATGGATTGACACAGTGGCTCCAACAGTGGGTTCAAACATAATGGTAATTGTGAGAATGACCCGGAAACATACATTGCGTTGTTTTGGGTCAGAACCAATTTGATGGTACCTAACCATAACACCACCTTTGGACAGATAGTGAGGAAGATCGGTCTCTGGAGAATAGTTTCACATTTGGCCAATGAAAAAGAGGAAGACTTTCAACGAGATGGCTTAAAACTCTGGCGCAAAAATGGGATCAACTTATAGTAATGATGGCCCAGGATAAGGCAGTGACACATGCTGTTGTAGATAAATTCCCTAATGATTGGGCGTCAACTAGATGGTGTCTAAAACAACATAAAACATTTAAAGAATGTTGTTGAATATGTTCTTTTGCTTTTTCAGACTGCCTGTAATTTTTTTCCACATAGACCTTTATTCAACCAGATATATATTACAATTATTTTACTACTCAGTGGTATAAGTCTATTTTAATAATAAGGATTAATTTTAACATCTTGTTGGTTAAGGCCCAGAGATACAATTAATACTGCATCTTTTTCTACCATGCACATATTACTTTCATATTTAATGTTTTTGCTGCCAACCTCACCTCCCATGATGGTATTTATTATAAGAGTTAAAATCTATATGTCCATAATTAATCTTTGTACATTTTCCTTTTTCTGTTTTTTTTCTTCGACTTTTGTTTTCTTCAGTGGCTAGAAGTAGTATAATCAATTATAAAATACCAAGAGATGAACTATTCCTCAAAACCTGCATATGCACACACACATTGTTGATAAGAGATTGAATGGACAAAAACAATGATAATAAAAGTAATAGTGAAATTATTATGTCTCTTCATTGAAATTCTAGCCTTTGAAATATTATTTGTAATGTTAACACTTTGGCTTTTTCAGTTTTAGTTACAGTTTAGTTTTCAGAAACATTTCATTAATTTTTTTCTATTTTTCTGCTATCAGATGATTACCAGAAGCCAAATACTATTATTCTCTCTCACAATATTAAATGAAAGCTGCATCCTAAAATGCTAACTTAGGCAAAGTGACACATAGTGGTAGAATCAGAACTAAGACCCAACGCCTGACACCAAAACTACTCATTCAGTATACTATATAGCATAACACTTTGTGACATGTATGCTCAGTATTGACAAGGTCATTCCATTGACTACTTATAAATTTGTGGGAAACAGAAAGATTTCTCCCAAGTAGTCTCCCCCAAATATATGTCAGACTTAGGACACTACTTGCAGTTAATTGTAAATGATTGTCAAGTTACCTACCTGAAGGCAGTCAGTTGCCAGACTACTGATTGGTCCCACCACAAATAGGGCCCACTCCCTGCTGTTACAGACAATGGGCTACTTCTCCCTAAAGGCTTGGGACCATTAGTCTGGTCCCTGTAGGTAGGGTTTACACCCTACTGATAATGGTTTCTATAGTGATCCAGAGATCAGGTCAAACCTGCTCAGTGACATCAAAGTTAGGGTGCCATCCTGGATCTAGATCCGCCCTTCTTATCACATGTGTACCCCCAATCCCTCCTCTTCCTGTTGCATGTATATCCCTAGATTGACCACCTCTCATTACTGTATGACCTCTAGTGCAACCCTTTCCTGTGATGTGTGTCTTTACCTGTAATGAGGAGGCTTACATGCCCCGTATTTAGCCTCCTATAGGCCTGGGTTAGCAATAAAGATCCCTTTTGTCCTCTAGTCTTCTCCCTCTCCTCTCCAGTCCTCTCTCCCTGTTCCATTTCCCCTTGTCCTCCTTCCCCTCCCCCTCTCTCCTGCCCTCTGGTCTCCCATCTCCACATGGACCACCAACTGGGCCTGAGGTGAGCATACTACGATGAAATGTGTCTGACTCAATTATATGAAACTATCTTTCATCTCTCATGTTCTCAATGACTTTATTATATATATAAAATCAACCGTACAATTGCGCTTACTAAACCCACAGTTTTGGGGGTCTAGCATTTTCCCCTACATAAATTAATAGTTAAATGTAAATACTATTCACTGCTAACTCAAATGTTCTATGATTAATCAAGAGACTATAGAGTACCTTTGATCATGATAGATTTTAAGCAAAGCACGAAAATATGAAAGAAATGCAAAAGTCTGTGGGTGTAAATTCAGAAATTTCATGTGAGCTTGCTTTGTATGAACCTTAAAGAACTTCACATGCCTTAGAAAATTTTCATATTTAATAAAAGGTAACCATCCCTTAAATAAAGCCAAGTGAGCCACTCCAAAACACTATAAAGAAGTCTAAAATCAAGCCACTGCAATTTTTGCTGTGTTCTTTTGCTGCTTTGTAATAGGAGAACTATAAATTTGGACTTACAATGAAATCAGAGCCTTTGATGTGGCCATTTACTTTTAAAGACTTTCTATAGCATACCAACTGCTGAATCAAGACATTTTCCATTGGTATTCCCTTTAATAAACTACCAAGCCAGCCAGGCATGTTTATTTTAAAGTTCAGGTTTAATTAAAAGATAAGAGTAGAGTGACAGACTGGCAAAGGGAAGAAGGATGTTCACTTTTTGGTTGTTTATTATTTCAGAACAGGTGCTTTAATTTTTAACTAATGTCCATGAATATCAAATCAAAAGGCAGAACTTTATAGAGGTTTATAACCTCTGTCTTACTACCAGCTTCTCCTCGAAGATTATTATGCTTTGACATTAAACAGAGTTGAAATTAAGTAGAAGCCCTTTATTGTATAGCTGAAATGTGCCAAGGAATAGCTGTCATAGAGTTTATTTTGAACTGAAATGCATTTATTCATTTATTTATTCAGGAGCATTTGCTGAAAGCATACCATGTGGTTGTTTTCATTAATTATCATTGAGTTGATTCCAACTCCTGGATATTCCAAGTATGTACAGGAGGGCTGCTTCATAGGATTGTTTTTAGGAATCACTTTATTTGGGGCTCTTACAGCTCTTATAACAATCCATATCAAGCACATTTGTACATATTTTCCAATCATCATTTTCTTTGTTTTCTTTTTATTTAACCTCTTTTTAAAAAAAAATCATTTTATTGGGGGCTCATACAACTCTTATCACAGTCCATACATACATCAATTGTGTCAAGCACATTTGTACACTCATTGCCTTCATCTTCTCAAAATATTTGCATTCCACTTAAACCCTTGGTATCAGCTCTTTATTTTTCCCCCTCCCTG
>NW_022103907.1:8031606-8033762 GCF_000313985.2 Echinops telfairi | reverse complement strand
CTCCACCCTCCGGTATTGCCAATCTCAGCACTGATCCTGAAGGGATCATCTGTCCTGGATTCCCTGTGTTTTCAGTTCCTATCTGTACCAGTGTACATCCTCTGGTCTAGCTGGATTTTTAAGGTAGAACTGGGATCATGAGAGTGGTGGGCAGGGGAAAGGGGGGCCGAAGCATGCTTCATAGGATTTTTAAGGCTTTGACCGTTCCAGGAAAGATCACCAGACTTTACTTAGGTGGCTCTTGATGGGTTTGCACAGCCAACTTCTCAGCGAATATTTCAACAAGCAACCATTAAGCCATTAGAGACTTCTGCGTTTTAGATGTTGGTGGCTAAGTAGTGAACAAACAAACAAACAAACAAACAAACAAACAACAACATTCTTCCTTACCAGAGACTGTTTACTCCAGTAAAATCAATGTCATTCCAAAGCTAGTGTCATCCTGTGGATTCCAACTCATAGCAACTATATAGGACAGGGGGACCCACTCCCAAGTATTTTCTGATTCTGTAAATCTTTACAGGAGCAGAAAACCTCCTATTTCTTCATCAGAACAGCTGGTCAGTTCAAATTGCTGACCTAGTGGCTACTAGCCCAATACAGATTACCTACTATGCCACCGGGGATTCTTAGACTCAAGTAATATAAAGCTACCGGTACCTATAATACTAAAAATATTAGGAATACTCATTCGAGGAATGTGAGCATATTTTCCAGGATTTTGCTTGGACGGTTATTACTCATAGGAAGTTTCTACCAGTACTTACCTTCCGGGTGTAGATTGAGAAGAACCTGTGCAGGTGTAGGAGGAACAATAAGACAATGAAAGCCTGACGTAGCTTCAAGATGTGTCTTTTAGACAAACGAAGAGAAACCCACTTGCCTTGATATGATTCCCCAGCATTCCCTATCAAATGAGCCTCATGCTTTTAGGGACCACTGAGGCTCATCACGGCTTTGCCCTTCCCAAGAGTTTCCAGGAGATGAGGAAGGAAGGAAAAAGTGAGAGTCGCATATGTACTTCGGACCACATGCTTCTTGAGGAGTGATTGCGACAAAATATACTGAATTTTAATAATAATATTAGGTTCAAAGTACTTTAAGAAATGCACCTTTTAAAGTAATTTTAATATTTTATTTTGAATTTATGAAATCATGATGGGAATCTTCACAAGAGGCCGCGTGCTTACTAATTTACTTATTTAAAATGTCAAACGATAGATCAAATACCACTTAGCAAAAATGTTTTTCATAACTATAATGGACTTTATCTTCAATACAAGCTTATGAGATAGATATTATTTTATCATCAGCAACTCTACATAAGGATCTCAAACCTGACTGAATGATCTAAAGTTGACACTATAATTAATAGCCACTTAACCCAGGAATAGCAGCCTCATCTTTCACAAGATTTCCATTAAACCATATATCTTTCAACGAAATGTTCGAGAAGCTCTTTTTAGATTTTTTAAAATATTTCTTTTTTAAAAATTGGAATATTATAAATGTGGTCCTTTTCATGTCATATTTTGAATCTTTTAGACGCTGATACCTTCTAATTTGAAATTATTTTAGAAAATATTTAAACAGAAGCTGAAATAAATAACTAAAGGTAGCATACCTATACTTGGGCAAAATTATTCCATGTTAATCCTTAGACATCAGAACTGCTGTTACTGATGATTGCAATGCCATGAAGCACATTTAAAAATTGCTGGGCTTCATGTGGCCATTGCAGTTAGCTGTCCTGTAATCACCATGGCCAGCAACAGGGTATGGGCTTGTTCTGCCTCCAAGCACCAGTCTTTTGGTGGGAAAGGAAAGATGTATGTTGGTGGGTGCAGGAAGGTCAGATTCCATTTCAGAAGGAAAGGAGGACGTGAGTGTAGATTTAAGAGCACAGGCTTTGAAATTTAGTAAGAGAGTAGAAATTTTAATTATTCTCTCTTGGCTGCAAATTTCTCATATGAGAATAATATTGACAATACAAAAACAAAGACGCAAAAGACCTCGATGCTATTGAGTCAATTCCAACTCTCGGCAACTCTGTATAGGATTTCAAGGACCTAAAATCCTTACAGGAGCAAATATTCTCAGCTTTCTCCCTAAGTTATTGTGCATTAACAGGCTCATGCTAACCTGAGAGTAGAACC
>NW_022103907.1:8025668-8030864 GCF_000313985.2 Echinops telfairi | reverse complement strand
AAATATATCTGCATAAAAAACTCAAATTAAAACAATAGATAATCTGTGGTTTAAAAAAATGACAGAATTGCTGTTGAAATGCCTGCATCTACTATTGAATCTTTAGAAAGGAGAAGGCATGTTATTAAATTGTCGCTCAGGGAAGGGCAGAGATAATTATGCCTTAGCTTCTGTTGCATTCTGGTCATCTAAATTCATGTAAGAATAGCAATAAAAAAAAAAAGAATAGCAATTTAAGAGAAACTCTAATGGCCATCCAAACTCACTATCCATTTATTCTTCCTCTCACCAGTCACATGTCTTACATAAGCATTTGGCAGGTGCTAAGTTACTATAAAGCCATGATAAATTATGTAACAGGTACTGTAGTATTGACAGTCTATTGGATAAAGTGTAAGACGTGCACGTTAATCATCTCTGACACAGACACCATATCTCCAAAAGAAAAACCAAAGGAGGAAAAAACACCCCACGTGATTAGGATAGAAAAATAGGCGTAGATAAAATGTCTCTAGGGTCAAATGTTTTTGTTTGTTTGTTTTGTTTTTAAGGGTCAAATGGTTTAAGAGTGTTTTTGATCTCCACATATCTCAATCCTTCCCTTAGAATTTCAGGAAGGCCCACAGAATTTTAGTTTACCCCAAGTCTTTATACCCTATTTCTAGTACCATGAAATGTATCTGATGGCCTCATTCATTAAAAAAATAAATTAAAAAAACAAAGATGCTACCCTCGAGTCTATTCCAGCTCAGAGAAATTGTATAGGGCAGAGTAGTAATCCATTGGGTTTCTAAGACAATATATTTTCATAAAAGTATATCTTCTCCTACTATAGAGCTAGTGGATTTGAACTCTCAATCTTTGTTTCTATCCTAGGTTTCATATACCCCCAAATGGAAAAGCATATAATACAGCTCAAGACGGCGACCTCCATTGACATAACACCTCTGAGATACACTCTATTATGAACAAACAAAAAATAAAGAAAACAATATGTGGTAGTTATATAATCATTTGTCAATTTGAGGATTAAGAATGAAGGGCTGGAGTCTACTCTGTCAATAGGGTCTTAGCCAATGAGGGCTCTGTGTGGGCATGGCCTTCTCCTGAGAATTCTGGGAATTGCTGTATTTTTCTCCTTGGAGGCAGGGAAACACTTCTCTGTGCTCAGTTCACTCCTTGGGAGACACAGCAGCTGACAAGACAAATGGAACTACACTAGTGCCCTGAGCTGGAGAAGCCACATGGACCTACCCTGATGCAGCTGTGGGTGTTGGAGAAGCCACGTGGAGACCCCTGTCAGCGCTGAGATGCCTATAACGCCACTGGATCCAAAGACTTTCTACCCACTGGCCTCTGATCGTCTTGCATTCAGCATCATTGCATGTGTTTTGTGAGTCTGAAGAGGACTTTATAGATTGGTATCGGACATAACGGTTAACATTGTACTTATGGGCTTGGACTTGACTGGATTGGGATGTTTTCTTTATTTACAATTACCCTTTATATAAAAGTCTCTCTTATACACATATGAGAATGCCCATGAATTTGTTTCTCTAGTCTACCCAGACTAACACACAATACAAACCCAAATTACAGAAAATATTGGAAACCAGATCAGATCCAGTGTCCATCAAAGCAGAGATCTACTGACAAAGTGATAATTGTTCAGATCAGAGTTATGCCTTTTGTCTTCTACACTGCTTTCTCCCAAGCACTCTGTACAGTGACCACTTTCCTCCCTTCCCTCAATTGCAGATAGGGGGAGTTCTCAGAGGCTTCTTTGCTGAGTAGTTCCACTTATGAATCTTGGGTTCCCACTGTCGTGCATCGCCTTCCACACACCAGATTCTCACATTTTAGGCCCTAATAAATGGTCCTTTGAATTCGAGTTGTATGAATTCCAAATCTTCACTGACCGATGATGGTGTGCTTCTTCCATGTGGACTGAGTTGACGTCTCACTGAGACCACTGCTTGTGAGGAGAAAATTCTTTAAGACCCCAGACAAATTTTATCTGATAGCTGGACATCATTTAAATTCTTGGACACATTTGGCTATAACATCTGTATCTACTGTGTTCCCTTTCTGAGGTGGAGTATCGAGCAGGGCCATGATGTAAGAACTAATTAATTTGGAGCTAGGATTTAGTGTGAGCCCAAAGCCCATTCCTGGACCTTTGCTTTATTTTTTTTTTCAATTTGCTCTAACTTGGGACTTAATACACATGTCATATCATTCCATAGTTGAATCACATCAAACAGAATTGTATAATTGCTTCCATCATCAGTCTCCAAACTTTCTTTTCTTTCCTGGGCTTCTTGACATAATCTCACTCTAATCCTCCCTCCCCTCAAACCCTTGTTCTCTTTGCTTTCCCTACAGGCTCAGGGTCCCTGAGTTTCATTTACTGGAAAACAGGAACAAATAACACAGCATAAGGAGGGTGACCCCCCAATGCGACGTACCTCTGAGATACACCCTACTGGAACAAGCATAAGCAAAATGTAACAGAATGACCATCACAGGATTCCTGGAATAATACTTATCTAATACAGCATACAGGGCATCAATGTAGCAAGGCCTTGTTTGTGTGCCTTTGTCAGATATCAATTGTATAAATGCTAATGTTTTTATTTTGGGTTTTCTGTCCTGATCGATTGGTTGGAGTAGATATCATTATACCAGTCCAGGCTGTTTGGACCACTGTGGCTGAACAGTAGGTTTTGAGGACAGGTAGTGCAAGACCACTTGTTCGTTTTTCTTGAGGAATTTTTTTTCCCTCTCTTTGGCTTTTTCCCTTTCCATATGAAGTTGGTTATCAGGTTTCTTTTCACTTATTTTAAGATTGATGTTGGAATTTGGATTAGGATTGCATTGAATGTATAGATTGCTTTGAGTAATGTTGACATTTCAAAATATTGAGTCTTCTGATCCATGAATACGGGATATGCTTCCATGTGTGTAGATTCCTTTTGGCTTCTTATAGTAATGTTCTATAGATTTCTTCATACCGGTATTTTGTTTTTTGGTTAGGTTTATTCTTAGGTATTTCGGCTTTTACATGGCTATTGTGAATGGTAGTGATTTCTTGATATCTTTTCTGTATTCCCATCTGTGATAGGTAGGTCTATTGTGCCAACCTGGCCAATAGGAACATGTGGGATTAATCAGGTTGCAGTTTGCTTGGAGGGCAAACAGATAAATGCTCGGCATGGCCTGCTCCCCTCTCTCTTGCTTTCTGGTGGTTGAAACAGCATGTGGCTGCTTTAGCAAGTTTTCTGCCTCCACTCATGAGCTACATTACCTGTGGGACAAGCCAACCCATGAATCCTGTTGCTGGAGCTGGAGGATCCTTCAAGACCTGCTTCACCATGCTGCTGGTGTGCTTATCCTGAGCTTGAGGCTGGGGGATCCTGTTGTCTTGCATTGCTTGAATTCACTAAGCTTCTGAGCTGCTGCCTGTTGGTGACCAGCCCACCTGTTTGCTGCTTGTGGGCAGATTTTTCCTGTTTTGCCTGAGGGAAGGCTCACCTGTCTGCTTCCTTGACCTTGGACCCAGAAACCCTTGTAAGTTGAAGGACTTCCAGTACATTAACTGTTCCACAGAAGTGAGTTGAACTGAGCCCTCTGTACTGCTGTGTGAACTAATTAGTTGTTATATTCCTTCGTGCTCTATAAACCTATATAATCATAAATCTATATAATCATAAGTTTTCCGGTTTTGTTTCTCTAGAGGACCCTGCCTAACACACCATCACTGGTATATAGGAATCCAATTGACCTCCGCTTGTTAATCTTATATCCTGCTGCTCTACTAAAGTCTATTGTTTCCAGAAACCCTGTGGTGGAGCCCTTAGAATTCTCATATCATATGTAAGTAGTGAGTTTTCCTTCTTCTTTACCCAATTATCCACCCTTGATATCTTGCTATTGTCTTATGGTATTGGAAAGGACTTCCAGCACAATGCTGGATAAAAGGGAAAAGGGGACATCTTTGTCATGGTCACTTATTCAGTGGAAAGATTTCAGCTTTTTCCTATTGAGTGTAATATTGGTTTTTCATATATGCCTTTTATTATATTGAGGATTTTCCCTTCTAATCATCACTTCCTGAAAATCTGTATTAGGAATGGGTGTTGGATGCCATCAAATGCTTTTTCTGCATCAATTGATATGATCATATGGTCTTGAACTTATTTTTTTGGTTGTTGTCAAAGTGATGGGTTATGTTAATTGTTTTTTTTAATGACGAACCATCCCTGCATCCCTGGTATGAATCCCAATTGGTTATGATGTTCTATTTTTTTTATCTGCTGTTGGATTCTATTGGCCAAGATTTCCATGAGTATTTCTACATCTATAATCATGAAAGACATTGGTCTGTAGTTATTTTTTTTAATCATTTTATTGGGGGCTCATACAACTCATATCACAATCCATACATACATCAATTGTGTAAAGCACATTTGTACATTCATTGCCCTTATCATTCTCAAAACATTTGCTCTCCACTTAAGCCCCTGGCATCAGCTCCTCATTTTTTTCCATCCCTCCCTGCTCCCCTCTCCCTCATGAACCCTTGATAATTTATAAATTATTATTTTGTCATATCTTGCCCTGACCGACATCTCCCTTCACCCACATTTCTGTTGTCCGTCCCCCAGGGAGAAGGTTATATGTAGATCCCTGTAATCTGTTCCCCCTTTCCAACCCACCCTCCCTCCACCCTCCCAGTATCGCCACTCACACCACTGGTCCTGAAGGGATGATCCGCCCTGGATTCCCTGTGTTTCCAGTTCTTATCTCTACCAGTGTACAACCTCTAAGGTAGAATTGGGATCATGATAGTAGGAGGAGGAGGGAACATTTAGGAACTAGAGGGAAGTTGTATGTTTCATCGTTGCTACATCGCACATTGACTGGCTCTTCTCCTTTCCAAGACCCTTCTGTAAGGGGATATCCAGTGGTCTACAAATGGGCTTTGGGTCTCCACTCTGCACTGTCCCCCATTCACAATAATATGATTTTTTTGTTCTGATGATGCCTGATACCTGATCCCTTGGACACCTCGTGATTGCACAGGCTGGTGTGTTTCTTCCATGTGGGTTTTGTTGCTTCTGAGCTAGATGGCCGCTTGTTTACCTTCAAGCCTTTAAGACCCCAGATGCTATATCTTTTGATATCCGAGCACCA
>NW_022103907.1:8022898-8025081 GCF_000313985.2 Echinops telfairi | reverse complement strand
ATCTAGACTTGGGCTTTTTTTAGTTGAGTTTCTTGATGACCTTGTCAATTTCTTCTTTTGCCAGGGGCTGGCTCAATTTCTTAATGTCCATATGTATTAATTTGGGGGTATAGTGATATTCCAGGTATCTGCCCATGTCCTCAAATTACTGAAATTGTTGGAATACAGTCATTCGTAGTACTACATAGTTAATCTTTGTAATTCATTAGTTTCTGTGGTGACATCCTCTGTTTCTTCCCTTATTCTGGATATTGATCTCTGCTCTTTCTTTTACTTTAAGTATGCTAGTGGTTTTTCTCTTTTGTTGATCCTACTTCTTGCTCTGTTGATTTTTTCCATTATCCTTCTGTTTTCCTGTTCATTTATCTCTGCTCTAATTGCTATTATTTCTTTTCTTTTGCTGTTGGAAGGATTATGCTGTTGACTCTGTTCCAGCTGCTGAAGGTGCTTAGTTAAGGTACTGACCATAATTCTCTCCTCTTTCCTCATGCATGCATTTCTTGCAATAAAGTGACCTCTGATCATTGCCTTTGCTGTGTCCCATAGGTTTTGGTATGTTGTATTGTCCTCATTACTTTCTAGGTACTTCCAAATTTCCTGTCAAATTTGGGCTGATACTATTCTTTTTTTGAGAAGAGTGTTATTGAGTCTCCAAGTGTTTGTGTTTGTTTTCTTGTTCTTTCTATTGCCAGCTTTATGACACCATTGTAAGAGAACCTCTATGTGCTTGAATTTTCTCAATGTTGCCTTTTGTCCCAGCATGTGGTGTATTTTCAAGTATGAGCTGTGTGCATTGAAGAAGAACCTGTTTCTGTTCTTGGTTGGAGATATCTACTAAACTGAGTGTTCACAGGCAGTGGTTCCCCACGCTGTGTTGTCCCTTGAGGGGACAGGGGTTTGCCACTGTCCCTCTGTCTCCTGACCAGGTGTAGTTGCAAGGATATAGTCCTGGGGGGTGTAGAGGAGGCACCCCAGCCTGCACCTTGCAGGACACTTGAGAGCAGGCAGGAGGGCTGGACAACCAGTGTGGGTGCTGGCCCCCTGCGCCCAAGAGCCCAGCCTGTCTGGCTGGGGCCCTGTTTGTAACCAAATATAGATGCTCCCAGCTGCAACAACAACAACAAAAAATTTTGAATGTTCAATTGTATTATTCTATTCTTCAGTTTCTTTATTGAGTTTCTTACCTGGTGATCTATGTTTCTTTGAGAGAGATGTATTGAAATCAACTACAATAATTGTTGATCCAGAAATTTCTCTTTTCACCTTTGAGAATTTTGTTGACAAATTCCAAGGGTTTTTCTTTGGGCACATATGTTTACTATGTTGATGAGTTCTTGGTCTACTGAATCCTAGAGCATTATGTAATGCCCATTCTTATCTCTCATTAATGTCATGTACTTTGAGATCTATTTTGTCAAAGATCAGTATTGCCATCCCTGCTTACTTTTCACCACCCTGTGATTCTCTGAGTACATTTATCTGTGAGTTTGAGATGTGTATCATGGAGGCAGCAGCTTGAATGTTTATGAGCTGTGGTTATTGGTTTTCTGCCTATAAAGAACTGGAAAGTATTTTTTGTAATGCTGCTTTTGTTCCTAAGAATTATCTAAGTATATCCTTGTTTGAGAAAACTTCAATTTATCCCTCTAATTTGATGGAGATCTTTGCTGGATAAAGGAGTCTGGGTTTGCAATTGTTGTCCTTCAACTTTTGGAATACATTGCTCCAATTTCTTCTTTCATGCATGGTCTCTGAAGAGAGGTCTGAGCTTATTCTTATGTGTTTACCTTTATTCATAACAGAAATTTTCTCTCTAGCTGCTCTCATGATTCTCCTCTTTTCCTTGAAATTGGATCATTTGACTACTATATGCCTTGATGTGTTCTTTGGGAGGCTTAATATCATTGGTGTTACCCCTGCTTCTTGAATTATTATTGTTTCCACCTTTTTGATATGGAGGAATGCCAAGAATTCCCTTACTATTTTACCTGTAGGCTTATTTATTTCCTCCTGCTCAGGGACCCCAGTAATTCAAATATTGTTTTACTTCTTGGAATCCTCAGGTTTTCTTCAGATTCTTTTGCTTTTTTGTTTGATTTTTTTCCTCTTGTTTGAAGAATTCTGCTGGGTTATCTTCAAGAGTGCTGATTTGGTTTTCCACTTCTTCCATTCTATTGGTGAGA
>NW_022103907.1:8019396-8022739 GCF_000313985.2 Echinops telfairi | reverse complement strand
ATTGGGTTTGGATCATCTTCAGTTATTGACTTTTGTTTTTCTAGATTTTTTTAGGGTAGTTGCTGGTGTTGGCTGTTGTTTGTGTCACATCTTTGTTGAGCTGAAGGAGATATGTAGTCTCTTGGGATATGTAGTAGAGTGGCCCTGGATCTTTAGGTTAGGGAAGGATCAGATAGGTGCTGTAAAAGGTGTTGAATGTATTGTGTGTAGATGAGGGAGTATTAGTTCACTGATTAGGGGGGTTAGGGTATAGGTTCTTTGAAGTAGGTTTTAAATGGTGGTATTAATCATAGGAAGCCTTTGCATTGAATATAGTAATTTTTAATGAGCTGAAAGGAGATTATGGTTGATGCAATTTTATTTGGTAAGTTAAAGGAGAGTATGTGTATTGAGGTGGAAGGAACAGGTTCCAGGGTTTTGGGTGGTTGGGATACATGAGGGGTATATTGAATTTATCAGAGTCCCTGCTGAACCCTGTATATTGGGTAGGGAGAGTGAAGTCATTCCATTATTGTGTTGAAAACAATGGATCCCTGCACAACTCAGAACTATCTGCTTCTTATGTGTGGTACTAGGGTAGATATGGGCTATTGTAGTGGATGCCCCAAGGAAGAGGAGACTTCCAATCAGAGGGTGCTCTTGCTCAGCCCCTGTTCCGGGTCCACTGGCTACCAGCCAGCAGCAAGAGGGAAAGCCTCCAAGAATGCCAGAAATTCTAGGTTATGTTTCCAGGTCATGGGGTTAGGTGTTTTGTGTTTCCTTTCTCAAAAAAAAAAAAAAATTAAATAAATAAAGGAGCAGATCTAACAACCTCCTGAAGCCCACTGTGCTGTGGGCTCCAGTCTCACCTCTTTCCCTCCAGTGCAAGCTCCCTCTCCACCTAGCTGGGGCTTTCTATTTGTAGATCCCAGTCACAGGGGCCACCATGGGAGGTAGCTGGTCCTCAGCAAGGGATTATCCCCACTGGGCACTCTACTCTGCAGGCCACCATGGGGTTCAGCATCTAGTACCTCCAGGAGTCCATGTGGGCATCCATGGAATTACCTGAGGTATAGGGTGTCCTGGTCCACCTCCCCATACTGGTGAGCAGTGTAAACGGGGGAGGGAGTGGGTGAAGGACCCAGGAGCTACTGACCCACCAACCAGGGTGGCAAATCCCTGGTGGGTTCTGTGAAAAAGGGGTGAACTCATGAGGAGCGCAGTTGTGATCTCCACAGGAATATTGACAAGAGAACTCTAGGGTGCTGCAAAGTACAGTTTTGCATCCCAGCCCCCCAACCGGGCCTTCTCACCTGCAAATCTGGCAATCACAACTGTGGCCTCTTCTTGTGGGCAATCCTGCGTGGATGCCATCTTCCCATAACCTCTGTGAAGTGTCAATCTTTTTGTTTACAAACAAGGACATATCCTTTAAACTACCATGCCTCCTTTTGTATATCACTCATCATTGGAAGCCTAATTCTGTATCATCAGATTCTCATATTCTTCAGCCAACATATTCACTATTATCTAACTCAAGGTTTTGCCATTTCTATTGTACTCTCTGAACCCACTGTCCATATCAAGCAAAATATAATTATCTCTTCATTGTTTTCTTCTAAGTGGAAATTTGTTGTTTCATTGACAATATTACTTACATTTTAGCCCTCTCACAGTCATTGTTATTTTTATCTCAATAACACATTTTAACTAGATGTATAAGTTGAAAAGACCTCAATGCCTCTTCTTTAAAAAAAGTAAAAAGTAATAATAAATGATGTGTTCTTAGACAGATCATCTGTGCTATTTAAAGTCACCTACATTTTTACTGAGCATACATTCTTCAATTGAAAATTTTTGTACCTGGACCTTGTGATTTGTTATTATTAGGGACCATTAAGTTGATGCTGACTCATAGCAACCCTATGAACAATGGAGTGAAACACTGCACAGTCCTGCACCATCCCCACAATTTTTTATTATGTTTGAGCCAATTGTTCCAGCCACCGTGTTAATGCATCTAGTTGAGTATCTTCCTGTTTTTAACTGCCCCTCTTCCCTATCAAGCATGGTCTCCTCCATGAACTGGTCTTTCTTAGCAACATGTCGAAATATGTGATACAAAGTCTCTCCACTCTTGTCTCTAAAGAGAATTCTACTGTACTTCTTCCAAAACAGATGTGTTCCTTTGTCAATCCTTGCTCTGTTCATTATTCTTCACCAGCAATGTAACATTATTAAAAGGTACTAATTCATCTTTAGTCTTCCTTGTTCAATGATCAATTTTAGCAAGCATAGAAGGCAATTGAAAATACCATGGCAAAAAAAGAAAGAAAGAAAGAAAGAAAGAAAGAAAGAAAGAAAGAAAGAAAGAAAGAAAGAAAGAAAGAAAATACCATGGCTTGGGTCAGACATACCTGAGTCTTCAAAGTCACCTTCTGGGCCTTCTTTCTGTCATTATTCTTGACATGTTTAAATAACTTGGTCTTAAATCCTTGATAGTCTCAATACTTTTGTCCTCCCTTCTCATCTTAGGTATTCACACTTATGGTTATTTGCAAGATGGAATCTGTGTTAGTCCCAGTAGACTAGAGAAGCAAATTCAGAGAAACTCATGTGTGTGTAAGAGAGAGTTTATATCAAAAAGTAATTTTATATTAAGAAAACATCTCAGCCTGGTCCAGATTAAGTCCATAAGTCAAAATTAACCCATATGTCTGACTAGTCTATAAATTCCTCTTCAGACTCACGCAACACAATCAATGATGCCAAATGCAGGAAGATCGTAGTCGTGTGGGTGAAAAATCTTGTGGATCCAGTGGTGGTGGATACATCTCCAGGGCTCTGGCTGCCATTCAGCATGACTCCCTGTGGCTTGTCATCAGGACTGTGTAACAGAGAGAGAGGGTCCAAACTCTAGAGAGCTATTTATCTCTGTCTTGCCTTCAAATTATGTCATCAAGCTGCAACCTGTGTGACAGGCTACACTCTATCCCTTTTCTTAATACCCTCAAGTTGACAGTGTAAGTACCACAGAATCTTTGTAACTATGCAACTACCTATGTAACTACCACAGAATCTTTGTAACTATGCAACTACCTATGTAACTACCACAGAATCTTTGACATTTTCTATAGGAATGCAGTTTCATGTGTCCCATTTTATTGACCTTACAAATCTTGTGACATATTGTATTTTTTAAATTCACTGCACTAGCATCCTAAGACTCTGCCAATCCATGGAATTCTTGGAGATTACCAGCATGCCAATCTCCATGGTTTTCTTTGTTATTTTCACATATTTAGCTTCCATGTTTCATTCAGTAACTAATTAATTATTTCAGTAATTTACTCCCATATATATT
>NW_022103907.1:8015850-8018477 GCF_000313985.2 Echinops telfairi | reverse complement strand
AGCATAAATCTGGGAAAGGAGAAATTGTCAAAAGTTAAATTAAATGAATAAAGATCAATATCTTAGCTGCTATTACGCTGGCATAGACTGGTATTGATTATTTTGATAAGAAAGTTATACGGTTTACTATGCCAGGAACAGAAATTTCAACAGAAATCATATTTCATTTTTCAATATAAAGAACATTTAAAGAGCACTAGAGGGTTTCAGGCCACATAATCAACACTGCTCTCTGTGGCTGTGGGAAGACCCCATTCAAGGAAAGCAGGAAGGTTCCTGGCCATGTTCTATTTACTGCTCTCCCCGACTGAGTGTGGAGTCAGCCCAAAGTGTGCTTGAGGATCGCAGGCTACATGTTATTAGCTGTTCTTTGTGGCTGAGGGCATAGTCTGCCTAAACAGCATGAGATGCTCACTGACCACTCCTCTCCACTGCTCTCCACGCTGAGGGAAGAGTCCACACATAGAGCACTAGAAGGTAACTGGCCACACATTCCTATCACTGTACATGGCTGAGGTGAAAACCCACTCAAACAGTGCTTTAAGGATGCTGGCTATTGTTTGCTCTTTTGTCTTACTGTTCTTATGATTCCTTTCTTGAAATTCATGATGGAGTCAATATCATTGTCCTCATATCACCCTGCCACCTGCACACTTATAACCATTGCATGATGATGTCATGAAGGCAATAGATAATCCCTGTCCACACAAAGGTGTAAGAAAAATAGACACAAACAAGTGACCGATACACAGACCTAAAGGCTATGTGAGGGAAAAAAAAGGCATTAGCATTACAAAAAAAAAAGAAAAGGAAAGAAATTTTGTTTTGGTACTTTCAACAGATGGAACAAAGATAGAAAGAGCTAGGAATAATTGACAAAATATTAGAAACCATACCAAAAAAAACCTAAATAAAAATACAGAAGGTTAATAATAATACATTAGAATTAGACAACACTTTAAAAGAACAAAGCAGTAGAATTGAAGCAATAGAAGCCAAATGGTGAGTATGAAGACAAAACTTGTTAATCCAATCTACGTGAAAAAAGGGAATAGAACAAGAGAGTCCAAAGAAAGCCTAAGTAAGTGGGATTAAAGCCCTAAGTCTGGCTTACAACTCAATACAAAGAAAATGTATAATCCACAATGGGATCAGCAGGTAATATCGTGATAAAGAGAGAAAAATTTGACTGGTCAGGGATTTTGTCTTGCTTGGATGCACAATCAGTTCTCAGGGTAGCAGCAGTCAAGAAATCAAACAACAGATGCATAAAGTAAATCTGCTGCCCAAGAGATCTTTAGAGTGTTGAAAAGCAAGAAACTTACTTTGAGGATTAAGGTACATCTGATCCACGTCATAGAATTTTTAATTGCCTCATAGACACATGAAAATTGGGCTTTGAATAATGTAAGTACCATTACTGTGGAAAGAGCAAACAAATCTGTCTTGGAAGAAGTATATCCCGAATGTTCCTTAGAGACAAAGATGATGAGACTTCTCACACACTAAATATAAACAGTGACTATGTGGACCTTTACAATTTGAATACAAAAGAATCAATGTGAAGATCTCAGGGTGAGAGATGAGGCTGTCTGTTCCTACAAAGATTTAGAGTATCAGAAATCCTATAGATCAATTACACTTTGTCCTGTGAGTTAATGGTACTTAATGGTAGTGAGTTTGATTGCGTTTTATGGGAAGAGATGAAGGAGAAGCTCAATACCATCAGCCAAAACAAGACCAGAGTACAATTGTGCACCAATTATCAATTACTTATATGCAAGTTCAGGTTGAAGCTGAAAAAATTAAAACTCCTTGAGCATCAAATCATGAACTTGAGCATATTTTACCTGAGTAAGAAAACTGCAAGAAAATAATTGATGCAATTAACACAAACGACAAAAGAACCAGATACATTTGGGGAGGACATCAACAACATCATCCATTGCCATTAACAATACATGAAAAAAGAAAACACTACAATGAACTTAGAAGAGACTCAGAACCTTGCTGTTAAGTTCCATGTTGGTAAAGTAAATAAAAGAAATATTGAAATAAAATAGTTGAACAGAAAATTTCAAAAAGAAAACTTGAAGCATTATAATGAAATCTGCAAAGACTTGGTGTTAGAAAGTCAAAGAGGAAGAACAGGCTCGGCATTTCTCAAGTTGAAAAAAAATCAAGACTTGATTTTGAAAGAGTCTTGAAAGAGTCTCTGGGTAAAATAATGAATTACTCAGAAAGAATTTTTTAAACAAAGAGAATGAATTTGCCGAATCATTGTATCAAAAAGAATTAGTTTGATGTCTATCTCAAGAGTTAGAATATGATTAATAACTGACAGTATTAAAGTTCAAGGGACACTACAGGCACTAGCAAAAAGTAAGTCTCATGAAAACGATGAAATAACAATCGAAATGTTAAAAAAACAACAAACCTAAAAAACCCTAACACAGCACTAGAAGTATTCACTAGGCTATAAAAAAAATGGAAGATAATTATTTAGTCAACCAACTAGGAGAGGTTCATATTTATTCCTATTACTAAGAAAGATGACACAATACAATACCAAAATTACCAAACAATCATTAATACAACCTGTAAGTAAAAGTTTAGTGTAGATAATT
>NW_022103907.1:8006194-8008178 GCF_000313985.2 Echinops telfairi | reverse complement strand
TGTTACTAAATACGAAGGTTTGGGGCACATACAAGAAATACTGGAGATTTAGAATCAATAAAATTATGAAAAATATTTAGGATAAGGTTAAATTAAAGAGAGAAGTGGAAGCTCATCTTCAGTTTTTGTTTAGCTAACTGAGTACAATGTTTCAATACTATACATTGAGTTTTCAGTTGCGTAGAGCCATAGCTTTGATTGCTGAAAGTGAGGAGGACTTGAAGCATTTGTCGATGAAGATCAAGGATTGCAGATTTCAACGTGTTCTACAACTCCGTGTAAAGAACCCCAAAATCCTGACACTTGACTAATAGGTAACATCATGATAAACAGAGCAAAGATTGAGGTTGTTAAAGGACTTCATTTTGTTTGGATCCATAATCAATACTTATGAAAACAACAGTCAAGATATTAAAGAATGCATCGCATTGGGAAAACTGCCGCACAAGACCTCTGTAAGTGTTAAAAAGAAAGGATGTCATTTTGATGACTAAGGTATGCCTGACTCAAACCGTGGTATTTTCAATCATTTGATGTTGTTTTTCTCAGGTGCCATTGAATTAGTTCCAACCCACAGGGACACAACGTACAACCGTACAAAACACTGTCCAGTCCTGTGCCGTCCTCACAATTATTTCTATACTTGAGCTCATTGTTGCAGCTACTGTGCTAAGTCATCTCCTTGAGGTCCTTCCTGTATTTTGCTCTTCCTCTTCTTAACCAAGTATGACGTCCTTCTCCACGGACTGGTCTCTCCTGATAACGTGCTTAAAATATTTAAAACAGTCTCACCATCCTTTCCTCTAAAGAACACAGTGGGCCAACTTCTTACAAGATGGTCATTTTTGCAGTCCATGGTATTTTCAATATTCTTCCACAGCACAATGCAAATGCATTGATTCTTCTCCATTCTTCCTTATCCAATGTCCAACTTTGCCATGCATAGGATGTGGTTGAAAATTGCCATGGTTTTAAGTCAGGCCAACCTTCGTCCTCACAGTAAACTCTCTGATTTTCAACACTTTATAGAGGTCTTGGCCAACCAAAACCTCTTTATCAAATGCGAAGCATCATTTGATCTCATGACTGCTACTTCCGTGAGCATTGATTGAAGATTCAAGCAAGAGGAAATCCTTGATACCTTCACACTTTTCTTCATTTATCGTGATGTTTCTTATTCTGATGTCCAGTTGTAAACATTTTAGTCATCTCTAAATTGAGTTTGATGCATGATGTTCTTGGTGTCGTCACAAACCTTGCCTGGTCTTTGGTTACTAGTGCCCAATGCGACCTTCTGAAATGGACCAAGGCTGTAATAAAGATGCATTTATAACTACTCGGGAGGAAATGCAAAAGTTGTAACTACAAGGAAGACTCAATCTTTGCAAAGTGTGGTCTCAAAAAAAAAAGAAATTAAGCTAGAGATTGCATGATAGAATTTTTCAATTCATCAGTTTCAGAATGAAGAAGTTGGTAGACTTCTCCAGTATCTTCTTCATCAGAGTTAGTGTTTGATTTGCAAATTTGAATATGCTTGAGTTAACTAGTGTTCCGTGAAGGCATAAAAATATTATTCTATCACAGACAGCTTTATATTTCAAAACAGATCTTAAAATGTTATTTTTTATGAGGGAAAGTAATGCCGAGGCTAACGCATTGATTCAGGGATTAAACAAGTTAGTATATGTAATATATCATCATAATAGTACATATTAATACCTTGACAGATATTAGCTTTGGATCTACAAGGTTAGTAATGGATCAGGCAATTTAATACTCTCCATATTCCATAAATGAAGATATAATCAAGTCTAAAACCAGTACAGTAAGGCATTTTAGAGATGTAGAAACATCTATTGTTAAAGAAATTCATTCTTTTCACTAACAAAAAGTCACACAGATAGTAACTAGATGACTTAGGATTTGAACTTGGAATTTTCCAGACTCCACAAATAACCTAGGCATTATATGAAATGATTGCTAA
>NW_022103907.1:7999323-8006094 GCF_000313985.2 Echinops telfairi | reverse complement strand
TTTTTAACTAAACAGAACAAATAATATTGCACTTATTTCACTGGAAAACTGGAATATTGGAAAATTTTTGAACCTCAGGAAATTTGCTTAGCAGTAAGTAGGAAAACTGATACTTTCTCAACCTTCCAAAAGCCGTGACCCTTTAATATAGTTCCTCATGCTGTGGTGACCCCCCAACCATAAAATTATTTTCGTTGCTACTTCATAACTGTAATTTTTCTACTGTTATGAATCAGGCGGCCCCTGTGAAAGTGTAATTCGACCCTCCAAAAGTTCGCGACCCACAGGATGAAAACCGCTGCTCTACCGCATCATTCTTATCCCATTTCTTTCCTGACATTAACAGTTAAGATTTGTAGGTGAAAGGGTTAACGCTAATGACTAAATATATGGCATGAGGCTTGAATCTCAACCAAAATTAGACTTCCTGCTATAGTCTCTAATTTTAATCACATCATATGCATTTGGAAGCTGAACAACGAATAAAGAAGACCTAAGGAAAAGTAAGGCTTTTGAAATATGATTTAGGCAAAGAAGACAATATATGGTGAAACTCCAGAACAAACAAATTTGTGTGGGAAGAAGTACAGCCAGAATATTCCTTAGAATCACACAAGGCAAAATTTTATCTCACATATTTTGTTATCAGGAGGGATATGTCCCTGGAAGGGGGTGACACGGTTAGATGGTTGCAACACTAGGCTCAAACATAGCAAGAGTTCTGAGAATGGCACAGGACCAAGCAATAGGGTCACTCTTTTGAATATACGGTCGCTATGAATTGTCAACACCTTGATAGGCCCTAACAGCCACAACCTCACACTCCCTAATCAATCCACAGAGAGAGCCTATGCTGGTCAGCTGATACCTTGGAGACACTGAAGGGACGGTCACTAAACTTTCATCCTCTAAAATCGTCAGTGAGGTTTATGACAGTGGCATTTACATTTGTGGCTATTGTGCCTTTTGACTTAAATTGGTGTACATATATTGTGAGGAAAAAGTCATTTCCATTTATTTAATATAAATATTTATGTGTTCCTGCACCACTGGGTAAAAATACTATCCTGGGTATCTTTGCCCAAAACACTGGTCATATAGGAAGATGCTTTAAGAAGTTTGTCGAAAATATCTTTATCTTTTAATTCCATGAGTTTTAATTTTCCACGAACTCTTAAAAACCTCCCATATGCGTGGCCTTATGTTGATTTCTCTATTCTGCTTCAAAATGAACATAGAGCCTTCTATATTCATCGCGACCAAGTTGATTCTGGCACAGAAAGATCCTATGGAACATTGCAGAATGTTTTCTGTAATCTTTAGAGTTGAATAACGGCTCTCGCTCAGAGCAGCAGATGGATTCCAGTCTCTGACTCCTCGGTCAGCAGCCCAGCACTTTACCGGTCTTAAAGTCATGTAGTTCGTGCCCTTTTCATTTCCTCCTCTCTGTCAAAGTTAAATTTGACTATGCTAGAGCATTTTATCTTTTATACAAAGTTCAGCTTGCCAATTTCTACAACAACAAACAAACAAAACCTTTTGAGACATCAGATGAATGAACAGTTTATCGCTCGATTTAGTTCTTTTAAAAAATGGTCCGCAACGTTTTATATTGTGCAGTTACAGATGCCACATCTGTTTTTCCCCCAAATATACTCCGAAGTATTCAAAAATGTGATGCAATTGCTAATGGCATGATTTTTATTATTTCAGTTTTGCACCGATTGCTGAAAACATCTAGATGTGCAATTATTTATTAAGTTGTGACCTTGGAATTGAAACTATGCTGTGAAAATAGACAAACTTACATTTATCTTGGATATTTTTTACATATTTTTCTCATCATAATGTACTACCTAGAATCTCTATTTAAATGTTAAATAGACATCCCTGATTTTTTCCAAGATCCTGTCATCCACTGATACACATTATGTTAGTCAAAGGTTTTTCTTAGATGTCCTTTCTCAGGTTGAGGTAGATCTCATCTATTCCTAGTTGGCTGAGAGAGTTTATTATAAAGGTATATTAAATTTTGTGAAAATTTCCTTGCATCTAATAAGGTTACCGTTTTCAATCAAATTTAAAAAATATTGAATATGCTAAACTACATTGACTTATATGTGAATATTAAGCCATTCATTTAATTCTGGACTAAACGTCACTTGGCAATGATGACATATTTTCTTTTAAAATATTTTATTAGATTTAATAAGCTAATTTTTTTTAGAATTCCTGTGTCTCTGTGGTAGTTACATAAGCTGGTGTCAATTTGGGACTTGAGAGGATTAAGAGTGAAGGGGTGGAGTCTAGGCTGTCAATGGATCAGAGCCAATGAGGCCTGTGTGTGGGCATGGCATCTCCTGAGAATTCTGGGAAATCTGGCATTTTCCTTCCTTGGAGGCAGGAGACTCTCTCTTCTCACTCTCTAAGAGACAGTCTACTGACAAGACACATGGTGCTACACCCTGGGAGCTGGAGAAGCCACACGGACCTATCCTGATGCAATCAAACCTCTGAAGCCAGTGAAGCCACATAGAGACCCCTGCCAGTGCTGAGATGCTCACAATGCCACTGGATCTACAAGACTTCCAACCCACTGGCCTGTGATCTCCCTACATTTGGCATTATTGCATGTATTGCTTGAGTATGAAGAGGACTATATAGATTGGTATTGGACATATAGGCTAATATTGGATTTATGGACTTGATCTGGACTGCGTTGGAACATTTTCTCAATATTCAATTGCTCTTGTATATAAACCTCTTTCTCATACACATATGAGTGTCTATGAATGTTTCTCTAGTGTACTCAGACTAACAGTCTATAAGACATAATGATCTATTATCAATTGCCTTTTCCACACATTTTTAAAATAAGAATAGTTTAGTATCTACAAAGACAATGTTGGCTTCTTAGAATGACTCAGAGTATTGCTTGGTATTTAATTTTTTGAACAATTTTTGTAGCACTGGTAGTATATTTCTTTTTCATCATTGGTAGAAAGTGGCAATTGAGCTGAAGGGGATTAGAATTCTAATTGTGGGGATGTTTTTAAATAAAATTGAATTTATTTATTAGATTTATTTTGGTTCTAGTCACCAATGGCTTTTTCAAGGAGCTTTGTGTTTTTCAACTAATTTATCAAAGTCATTAAAATAAAGATATTCATAATACTTTCTTGTTTCTTCTCGATATCTATGTGGTATGTGGTATTTTTCCTTCAGTAATTTGTGTCTTTTCCTTTTTCTGTATCACTTTCAGTAGAGATTAGTATATGTTATTTGTATTTTTTTAGAGACAGCTTTTGACGTCTCTACCCCTCAGCCAGTCCTGGGGCTTTGGGGCTCGGCTCAAGGGGAGTCCCTCTGGGACATGGGGGTACAGTGAATGGTGTGACCCTTTGCTGGGCATACCTACATAGTAGGCTATACTGGGCCCTCTAGGGTTTCCTGTATGGGCCCCAATATATTTCTTCCCTTTTGCTTAAAAAAATAAGAATTAAAAAAAAAGACAGCTTTTGATTTATTTACTTTTATCTTCTGTTGTTTTTATTTTGTGGTTCATTTATATATGTGTCTACTCGTTATTTCCTGCCGCTTCATCATTTTTAGTTTTATTTGCTTTTCTTTGGGTAGTTTCTTACAGTTGACGCTGACCCATCTGTCCTCCTGCTCCTTCTGCAAAATCATTATGGTTTCCAATAGTATTTGTCAAATTTCCTCCCAATTCCAGGATCTATTTCTCATAAAAGATTAGAAAGAGAAAATTAAAACACTAAGAATGCTATTGAAGAACAGATGGAAGATGCTATCATTGTCATCTCTTCTAACCCCAGGAGCAGCCTTTGAGGGAAACCTGTTCCAATTGCTCTGATAATTTCCATTATCGAGCCACTGAGAAATCCTAAAGTTTCCAAATGTGCCTAAGACGGCTTCATCCGCTAACAGCAGATTGTATGAAGAAGAATTTGATACTGATGTACTCTGATTCATTGTTTATATATTTATCCAATAAAAGGGCTTACATGTCCATTGAACTGGAATCAGAGAGAGAAAAAGGAAATTAGTTTCAGACCTTTTTGAATCCTCCTTGAAATTGATTAGCCTTTTGACTATAGGCAATCAATAATCTCACCTGGGTCTGTTCCCTAAGTTAAGCATGAATATATTAAGTTAGATGATTTTTAGCTTGCTTTTTAGCTACAAATCTTATAATTCTCTTAACTGAAATCACAGGTATTCAATAAGAATTAGCAGTTACAAATAAATAATATACATTTTTATATTTAATACATTTTTATCTAATTAGGGCAATAGTGAATGTATTATATTATTTATATTCTTGTTCTTATTAGGTGCCTTGAAGTGACTTGAACTATGTATAACTAACTGGACTCTATCTGTAGCAAAGACAATGCTTGTTGCTAGGCCATCCTCACAATCGTTATGTTTGTGCCCATTGTTGCAGCCACTCTGTTGATCCAGGTCACTGAAGGGTTTTCTCTTTCACAGACCCTCTCTCTACTTCACCAGACTCGATGTTCTTCTTCATCCTTCCTTATAACATAGTCAATTTATGAGAAGGAAATTCACCCAATCTTGTTTATAAGTAGCATTCTAGTTGTACTTCTTTTAAGACACGTGACAGTGGTTATATTATATGCCAACGTGATGGTTCTTATGTCGAGGTAGGGGTGGCGTCCAACCTGTCAATCAGACCCAGGAGGTAGCCTGGTGATTTCACATGACTCAGCACCTACTAGCCTGTGATCTCTCTTCTTCCGGCTTCACCTTGCTGCAGCATCGGCCTGAAACTAGAGAGGGCTCAGGCCAGCAAAGACCCATAGACTTGAGTTGGACTTGGTTGAAATGCCTTCTGATATGAAATTATTTATTGATACAAAAGTATTTCTTATATAGATATGAGCATCACTGGTTTTGTTTCTGTAGACAGCCCATCCTAATATTTGGTAAAGCAATATGCACCAAAACCAAATTTGGAGGGAAAGAAAAATTGGTGTAAACACAAGCTATTAGAAAATTGTGGAAAAGAAAGACAAAATGGATGTGGATTTTTTAAAACCGGAAGATTGCATAATGCCATAAGCATTAGCAAAGGCACTCTAGGCTGCAGAAATGGCATGAACAACGACTGGCTCAGAATATAATTAGGCAACTGGGCATAGATTTGGGTGTATGGTCAAATTGAAAATAAAGCCAAGGAGGGTGAAGATGGCCTTTAATGCTAAAGGCATTGACTTGGACCTTGAGACCACCCTCTGTGATGAATATCTATATGTATCTATCTCTATCTATCTATCTACCTATATAGATAGATACATATATATGTATGAATATATACATATTTCTGTCAACAACCTCCATTGTTCTTATGAACTTAGGATCTTCATGCCTCTGCACCCACCACCCACTTACCTGTGCTCTCCCAACTTCCTGATTGGTCTTTCTGCTTCATCAACTTTGTGAGCCTGGAGGTCCTCCAGCTAGCCTCTGACCCATCAATTTGAGTTGGGATGGGAGAAGCCACTTCCTTGAGATACAGTTTTTTCCTGATATAAATTTTTTATGCATAGGTAATGTCACTGGTTTAGTTGCTCTAGAAAACTCAATCTAATACATTCTCTTTCTTCTGCTAGTATTCAAATTATGAAAACACATTGCTATGGATTAAAATCTGAATCATAATGACCCTATAGGACAGCGATAAATTTCCCCTCAAATTTTCCAAGGCTGTAAAAAAGTATTGCAACATCTTTTTGCCATGGAGTGGCTGCTGTATTCAATACCAATCTTTAGGATCCTAGTCAAACATTTAACCATGGCATCACCAGGGCTGCTATTCCAATCACTCAAATGTTAAGTATTTTAACATTGTCTTTGTAATGCATGTTAACATTTAGCATGTTTTTTTAATGCAATTTTGACGTGGAGCCACTCTCTGGGTTATGAACACACAGTATATAGGCAATTCCCATTTACCTTTTAAGTATGGCTTTGAACTGATTGAAATTGATTTTACCATGTTCTATGACAGTGGTTCTCAACCTGCCTACTGCAGGTGACCCTTTAATACAGTTCCTCATGTTGTGGTGACCCCCAACCATAAAATTATTTTCTTTGCTACTTCATTATTGCCATTTTGCTACTGTTATGAATCATAATGTAAATATCTGATATGTAAGATGTATTTTCATTGTTACAAAATTGAACATATTTAAAGCATTGTGATTAATCACAGAAAGCAATATGTAATTATAGATTGTGAAATATTTATTTCTAATGACAAATAAATGAAATGTTGTCTTGAAGCACGGTGTAGCATGGGTAACAGTCTTCACGCCAGGTACTCCTACGTAGGCTTATCTGCATGTGGGTGGAGCCACCTGAGATGGATGAAGGAGCCATGTCTTAGTTCCTAAGACCATCAGAAATATGAATGGGTCATTCGACCCTGTAAGGGGTTGTGACCCACAGGTAGAGAACCACTGCTCTGTGAGAATATGAACAGATCTGAAATTTTAAAAATTGGATGATTAGTCCTGATAACCCCAAAAGGAAATATATGTATGTGTATATGTAGTGTGTGTGTGTGTGTGTGTGTGTGTGTGTGTAGACAAAACCCTGAAGTGTAATCTTGAACAGGCAGAGTGAGTCCTTTCAAGAGCTGATGTCTGAGATTGGATTATTGGCAGGAACTTCAAGAACCACACATATTCCCTTTGTGCACATATACTGCACAAAGCTGTGCAG
>NW_022103907.1:7982449-7998693 GCF_000313985.2 Echinops telfairi | reverse complement strand
GACTCAGTTTTGTTTGTTTTTAATTCAAATTTTAAAAAACAAATCATTTTATTGGGGGTCTTACAGCTCTTATAACAATCCATACATCTTCGTTCAACTTCTGTGTCAACTCTAATCTCTTTTGGATTGATGTTTGCTTTCTCTTTTCAGGCTGTGTGTTTCCTTGCTTCAGCATGCCTTGTTCTTTTGGGCGTGAAAGTCAGACATGATGTATGATGTAATAGGAACAGAGCAAAGAGACTTTTAGTATGATATTTTATATTAATTCAATTAGGATCTAGGTTTTTTAAATGGGTTCTGTTGTAGCTGGAGATACCAGAAGAGACATTTTAGTTTCATTTTGTGGCCTGTTTTTGTTGCTATTGTTCCTGTTGTTAGGCATGTACACATCAGAAATTGTTTTGTCGTTATTTAGTGCCCATATTTTGTTTTTGTTGTTGCCAACATTTTTGTTCTTCCCTTATTATGATACAGAGCCCTGCTAATGTAGTGGTAGGATTGGGGAGGAGGCTTTGTTTTATAATCTTTTGTTGAGATCTCAAATCAATTACTAAGTCTGTATTCCTGACTCGGGAACTCCAGAAGACTTTCTTAACCTTATTGTTTTTCTCCTTCTGTGAGAGAGGAGAAGCAATAGGGATTTGAACTCAGCTAATTGTCCTTCTCCCTGGTAGATAAGTCTCTGGGAGTTGGTTTCCTTGGGAAATAGATCCTTGCTATTAAGAATGCTATGGGCATATTTCAAAATGTTTTTTTTCTGTCCTCCCCTCTCCCTAAAATAAGAGAAGATTTTCCTAGAATCTGTATTTTGAATAGTCTTTTTTACCATTTGTTTGTTTTGTTTTCTTAGCATCTTTATTTGGGTAGGGTAGGTTCTTGTGTATAAAATTGATGAAAGTGGAATGTCTCTCTGAAACAGAGATTTATTTAAAGGAAACCCTAGGAGATTTTTAAGGCAATCCAAACGCAAGCTTTTGTAATTAATCAAATTTATGAATTATATGTTACTTTCAACTTACAGCACCACGGTAAGTTGATCCCAATTATGATTTTTAAATATTCAACTATACCTGGGTGGCAGCTAGTCCTATGTCTGAAATGCTCTGATAGATGTAAGAAAAGTTGTTTACATCTATCACTGCTCTTTTTACTATAGTTTTAAGCCTGTCTATCCTACTAAAAGATTTAATATTCATATTCACATAAGTTGCCTATCAATTAAGTATACATTTTCTTCAGCAGAATTAAGAAAGTTTCCGTAGGTAGATATTTTAAAAAACAATACACGTAATAGTGTGGATTCTGGGTGTAGGCCATTAATCTTGACTCAGTAGGTATATACTTGATTGCTAACTAGTGCTGACTTCTTGATTTTAGAGATTAACCAATACAAGATATTCATAATATAGATGTGAAACAGAGATCTACATAAAGGAAACTATTTTTCTCAAGGTCCTATCAAATTGTTCAGCTTGGGTTAGAATTTGAATCGCTTCAAGTTTTGTAAGTGCTGCATTGCTTTGTGCTATGATCCAAGACGGTCTTTATTCTTCACTTTATTATTTTTCCAATTCCTCAAAACATATAGAAATAACTCAATATGTAGTTTTAACTTATCATAAAGAAATCCTAACTTTAATTGAAATTGAGGGAATATAACATCAAAATGAATTTCCTCTCCTGTAACAACGAATACATAAAATTATCATTCTGCTTAAGAAAGTCAGAGAAACTGCAGCATTAGCAATAACTGGAAGCACACTCGGTGGTGCTTTGAAATGAATAGTATGAGAAACTACACCTACAAGAATATTGCAACTCTTTCTGCAGCTTCATTAATATCGTGAACACTATATTACTTCCCATTGAAACTTTTTTATTATTGTAGAACTTATTTGCATGAATGAGAATGAGGACATTTTAAAGTAAAGAAGTTAGCTTTTCTCTTTTTTTGTGATAAGAGAAGCACAGTTTGCATATAATATTCGATATACACATACATACACACCCATAGTTCATGCCATCCTGAGAACTTTTGATTTTGATAACGGATTCTTTATCTCTTTCATTACTAGCTGCTCTCCACACACTTGACAGTTTAGCAACCTTAAGATAATTGTGGAGCATGTATTTCATGTTCTTAATTGTCTAAGCTGTATTACTATCACATTGGTCTATCCAAGCTTTCTTTAAATTGGAGTTCCCAAAACTTTAAGTGGGAATGTTATGGTTATGTTATCCTATGGTTTACAATTTAAATTAACTACTGGGTAGGAACTTGGCTACTACCCAAAGGGCAGCAGTTTGACTTTATCAGCCATCCCATGGGGGGAAAAGATGTAGTAATCTGCTTCCATAAAGATGATAACGTTGACACTTGATTACTATGAATATATCGTCTGTAGAATGTGAAGCCAAAGATAATTAAAAAACAAAAATCTTGTGTTGAGGGTCCCATATACTTATTATTTTAATGTTCTCTTTGCTATATTATATCTATTTGTCTGATAAGCACTCTTCTGCTTTTGGGAATGAGTGTTATTGAAAGTTTTGTTCCATCACTAATCCCCAGTGTTTGTGTAAATAGTTTACAGTCACTTAAGAGTTTAATCTGTACAAGTTAGCAATTCATGTATTGCTATATAAGGCTTGCCTATACTGGTATAGATTCCTGTTCTCAATAGTGTTTTAAATTCTATATAATTGGCTTATTTAATGATACAATAAATAGAATAACTTTATATCTCAGATGGATGATTTATAATGTTCTTCACCATAAAATGGTAATGATGCCACCAGAGACGTATATAATCTATTAGTATATGAACAGATTTGGGTCTCACAATATAATTCTTGACCAATCTAAGAACAATTCATACTTATGATATACCCTATTCCATATTTGCTCTTATGAAGAGATTGCTGATGATATGGATTCTTTAGCAAAGTGTGGTAAAGAAGCCCAGCTATGAGATTGAATAGTGTATGGGGCCTTAAAATCTAGTCTTAAATAAGCAGCCATTTAAATGAGCTGTCAATTAAACCTACTGAAAAGAACACAACAGCCTGTGTGATCCAGGCTGGTAAATAATAAAATCTAAATCCAAAGGAGGGAATGGTATCAGAGCTACATTATGAACACCTACCTTCCAGAAGATTATCGATGGCAGTGGAAGCCCAAAATCCATTTGAAGTGTCCCTATATGGATGGAGTCTCCTGTGAATGCTCTCTGACCATAGTCAAACAGAAGTGAAAAGGCTTGCTAACCCATAGAGAGCATTGTAAAGTCAATTTTGGTAGATGTCAAATAAAACCTCTCACTGCCATTAAGTCGATGCTGACTCGTAGCCTTCCTGTAGCAAAAGGTAGAACTGCCTCTGAGTTTCTGAGACTCTCATTGTTTAAGGGACTAGAAAGCTCCATCTTTCTCCTGCTGAGAAGCTCATGGTTTTGAACTGCAGATCTTGTAGATCATTGCCCAACTTATAATCACTATTCCACCAAAGTAGATGTATTTAAGTTAACATGTAATGTCTTACCACTCGATCTCCCTTTTGACCCATTTTAAGGTTTCCGTTTTTTCATATTTTCTGTTTTATTTTTCAATGAGGGTTTTCTCTGTTTTGTCTAGTCATTGTTGTTGGGTTTTGTTTGGTTGTTTGCTTCCTGTTTGTGTTTTTTTTAATTATTGTAGGTATATGAAATCCAGGATAGGTAAATTTACAGACACAGAAACTGCTTAGATATATGGCAGGAGAGGTTTAGGTGGAAATAGGGAGCTAACAATAACAAGTATGAAAAGAAAATAGTCTAAAATTGTTTGAGGTGATGATTGTATAACTGTTGTTAATATGATTGACTGGTTAAATTATAGGATATGTGACATATATGTCAATAAAACTATTTAAATAAAAAAAATAAACATAAGGGTGAACACCCTCTACACCCATACAAGGAGCTACCCCCCAAAACCAGAATTGCACTGGACAAAGTGGAGCTTTTATAATATATATTTTTTCCCATTAGGAGAGCATCAAGTAACTTGCTCTGAGTTAGTGCACCCAGTAGCATTGCCTGGGAAAGTTCTTTCTGGTCACAGTGAATTTTTTTGTAAAAGCAGTTTCATTTAAACCTCATTTTTTTGTGACGGCCGATTTAAGCAAACAACATGCAGCTGTGAAATTTTTGTTTCCTTCTCTGGAAAAATGCGACAGAAACTGTTGTGATGTTGACCACAGCTTACAAAGACAGTACTATGGGAAAAGCTCAAGTGTCTGAGTGGTTTTCTCATATCAAAAAAAGGTAAAATATGGATTGAAGACAAACTTCGTTCTGGAAAGCCTTCAACTTCTCGAACATAGGAAAATATTGACCCATAATGCATTTGGAGTTCATTCCACCAGGTCAGAGCGTTATTCAACCTCTCTATTTAGAGGTTCAGAAAAAGATTGTGGAACAATATGCGACAAAAAGGACCTGATTTGTGGCAGACGGGGGACTGGTTTTGCCACCAGGACAATGCACCTGCTCATTTAGCATCTCAGTATGCCAGTTTTTGGCAATAAAACAGCATGCCTCTCTTGTCCCAGGTAGCTTATTCAGCTGGTGTCTCTCAGAGACTCCTTTTTGTTTCAACGAATGCAGAGGGACATGAATGGACAGGGATTTGATGACATAGAAGAGGTGAAGAAAAATATGAGGGAGGTGCTCTCAGCCATCCAAACAGATGTTTTAAAAATGTTTTCAAGAATGGAATCACAGATTTGACTAATGCATTAAGTGGAATGTAGAGTACTTTGAAGGTGATAAGGTGGTTTTGTAAAAAAAAAATTAACTACATAGTTTTGAAAAATAATTCCAGGATTTTTTGGGTATCCCCTCATATGTCCCAACAAAGAAGATTTTAGAAATTTCTCAATTTCTATAAATACTACATTGCCATTTTAGTTCCCATGTCTATTTTACAGCTGCCACACTGTCACCAAAGGAGCCCTCATAGTGTAGGGGTTATGAGCTGGGCTGCTAACCACAAGGTGGGCCATTTGAAACCACCAGGTATTCTTTGGGAGAAAGAGGAGGCTTTCTACTCCAATAAACAGTTACAGTTTCACAAACCCACTGGGGCGCTTCTACTCTGCCCTATAGGGTCATTATAACTCAGAATCAACTCCTTAGCATTGAGTTACACCGTGACCAAAGCAATATATATAAAGTGGGATTTTTGCATGCCACCTATGCCAAGCTACTCGATAACTTCCCAATAGTCTTAGGGTAAAATAAGTCTACTGACCTATGTATGGTTCCTGCCTCACTTTCTAGTTCCTTTAACACCATGTTTTCTGCACTAGCTGAATTTCCCACTGAATATCCATTCTTTGAGTTTATTATTTTCCCTGCATGAGACTTTTACATTCTGCCCCTTTATCCTGAGAAGCTTCCTGCTCTTTCTCCTTTCGCTCTCTTTCCCAGGCTCGCTGCTTCCATTCTTTGCTCTAGTTCTAATTGTCTGGATCGCTTCTTATCTCCCTCTTTCCCTCCGCCTCTCCTTCCTCTCTGGTTTTCTATTTATTTGGATGGTCATCTCTAGATCCAGGATCAAATGGTATGGCCTTCCATAGCCTCCAAATAATATCAAAGTTTCTGTCATCTTACAGAATTAAGTCGTTTTCTCTCATAGAACACATCACAGATGTAACTTTAGATTTGATTTTATGATTTCTCTTTTAATATTAATAGAAAGATCCAAGATGCACACCCAGAATGCTCCTTCACAGTGAGAATAGGGTGGATTTTTTCACAGCTGTTTTGGACATGTTATCAGGAGAGCTAAGTCCCTAAGAAAGATGCGTCCTTGGTGAAGAAGAGGGTCATTGAAACCGAGGAGGACTCAGTGAAATAGATCGAACAGTGACTCCACAAGGAGCTCAAATATTTGTGAGGATGGTGCAGGCTCAGGCTGTGATTCCTTCCGTTGTTCACAGGATACCTGAATCGAAACGGACTAAGTGGCACATATCAACAGTGGAAGCAACCTCCGCCAAAAAAGAGAATGAGACAATAAAACGATCAAGGACAAAGGGAATATTTCAACATGAATTTACTCCAATAAATGTTAACTTTTCACATCTGATATAAAAATCTCAGCAGAGAGAAAAATACCCAAGCTCTTATTAGATCTGTGGGTTCCTTTATTAAGTTTTATTTCATTGTGAGTCACTATAGGACACTTTTCCCTTATTTACTAAATGAGTAAGCTTAAAGATATACTAAACTCTCTGTCTCAATTTTTAAACTTTAAAGTGATTATGTTAAATAATGATCACAAAATACTATCTATATTAAAATATTAACTACTTGATAATATAAAATATTCTATTACAATACAAATAATTCAATATATATAATATTTACACTAATTATTTACAGTTATAATATTTACTGCAACTTTTTGCTCTGCTTATTTTCACTTTCTCTTCTTTATGTCCTCATTCACTTTATGTTTTTTAGGTAGTTATTTGTCTGCATACATATTTATAAGTCTAAATTTGAGCATGAAAGGATTAAAAACAAATGACTAAACTATTTAATTGTGTGATGTGCCAATTATGTGCCAATACAACTGTTTAAAAAAAGATGAAAAACAACATAAAGTTCTTCTTTCAAGTAATGTCTCGTGTCACAAAATGAATGTGGCTGAGGAAAGACCTCGGGAAAAGAAACTGGAATTTACCCAGGTGCATTTGAAGCCCCTCATTTATGTTGTTGTTAGGTGCCTTCAAGCCTGCTCTGACCCATAGCAACCCGGTGCGCAACAGAAGGAAATGCTGCTCAGTCAGTACTGCCCCACCCTCACCCTTGTTCCTACGCCTGAGCCCATTGATACAACCCCGGTGTCAGTCCACCCTATCAAAGGCCTTCTTCTTTTTCACCACTACTCCACCTTATTAAACATGATGTCCTTTCCAGGGATTGGTCTCCCCTGAAAACATATCCAGAGTATGTAAGATGAAGTGTTGCCATCCTTGCTTCTAAAGAGCGCAACCGCCTTACCTCTTCTAGTATAGACCAGTCTGTCCTTTCAGTAGTCCAGGGCACTTGAGTCTTCTCCAGCGCCGCAATTCAAAGTCATCTTTTCCAATTAGGTAGCCAAAGAGCTGCCTTCCACATTTCCTCGCAGACATGAGTAAGTGCTTCCTGTGCTGCTTCATCCGCCTGCTGTTGCAGAAGTGTCTCTCATGTACCAATTCCTCTGGGAGAATCTTTATTTGAACTTGGTCATGTCTCTCACCGTAATTTATACTGTTGTTTTCTCTCTTTTGATGATCTAAGTGATCTCTTCTTATCTTTGGTCCTGTAAACTCATATGATTCATTTAGATCTTTTACTCATGTCTCTCTCTATCTCTTTGATTAACTAGTCCTAAAGCTTTCTTCATTATTTCACTAACCTTCACTCATAGATTTGAGTGAGAGTTGAAAGTAGATCATGTGATGGTATTCAAGGAGTTGAAAATGGTATTTTTCCTTAATACTAATTCCCTAGAACATAGGTCTATTTGCATACTCTTTATACATCTTTTGTTACCTGATTAAAACAATTGTCTGGGAAAGAAGAGGCTATTGTTTATGAAGCATAAAACTTTATGATGCAGGCGTGAAGTTAAAGCTTATTTACTTCTGTACCAATCACTGGAAACAATTATTCCTTTACACTGCAGTGAGCTACTTCAGTAATTATGGCTTATGCAGGAATTCTTTATGCTTTATTACCACATCATTAGTACATTTACCAGTTCATTAGTCCCGACTGAAAAAATATTTACTCCAACCTCATTACTGCTCAAAATGTTTGGCAAACAAAATTAGATATTTGAGAATATCCAGATCAGGTCATAAACACACCGAAACCAGGATTGTTGAGGAATAATCTTATAAAAATTCTACCAACATCTTATAAACATTAGTTACATTTGTCAAATCAGTTACATTCGTCAAATTGTGTAAGCGTTCTTGAGATCCCTTTCAAAGTATTCCACATTTTGAATCATAAACTTCAGCTAAAAACCTGGTAACCAGAATATTTCTCTTTCTCCCTTCCTGGTAAACACTGATAATCTTTATATATATATGTATATAATTTCATGCAACAGGAAACATACATTATCTGTCCTTTTGTGACTTACGGCACTTAGTCCACTCAGCTAGATGCTCTCAAGGTTCATCCTGTTAGGCATCAGCACTTTGCATCTCTTTCTGGCTGGAGAGTAATCATCTTTATATCACATTTGGTTTATGCAGTCACCTGGTAATGATCATATAGGTTATTTTCATGTTTTCACTATTGTTAGAATTTCTGCAATGATTACCGGTAGACAGGTTTCTGTTTGCATTCTTGCATTCATTTCTTCTGGGTTTCTGTCTAGATTCTTCTGTCTAGATTCGGACTTGCCGAATCACATGAAAGTTCTATGCCCGTCTTTTGAAGAACCACTTAACTGCTTCCTATAGCCGTGCCATCATTTTACATTCTTTCCAGCAATGAATGAAAATGTCCTCCTCTTCACAACCTGGCCAATACCGACTGTTTCACTTTCTCTCTTTTTAATCACTGTCTTTCTAATAAGGAGTGGGCGGTTTCTCATTGCTGTTTTGCCTCGCGTCTCACGAATGGCTGCAGAGACTGCTGGTTGCTCTGCTAGGTAAGTGCTTCAAACCCACCAGTGCTCGGTATGAGAACGATGACACTGCCTGCTCCTGGTACAACTTGTCTGTCACTCTGAAACACTGTCTGTCACTCGGAAACGCTGTGGTGCCGTGTGTGTTGCTATGACGCTGGGAGCTAGGTGATTGGTGTTTCACCTGTCAGCACGGTCACCCAAAGTGAAAAGGCTTTTGTAGAGCTTCCGGACTAAGCACAAAGTAGGAAGAAGGACTCAGTTGTCTACTTCATAAGTGGTAGCGACTAAAAAATGTATCCTTAGCATGGAAGCATTGTCAGATTCCGACGGCCTATGAATGGAAGTAGAACATTGTCTGAAATACTGCTAGAAGATGGGGTCCCAGGGTTGGAAGACATTGAAATATAGATGAGGAAGAAGCACCGTCACAAATTATTGTATAAGCAGAGTATAGCCTATCGGTATAAACCCTTTGGGATCTTCATTGGCCAACGAGGCACAACCCAAAATAAGAAGAAACAACTGAAAGTATCTATTACTAATCGGAACTTGAAATATATGAAGTTTGAATCTAGAAAAGTTAGAATTCATCAAAAATGAAATGGAACACATAAAGATCAATATCCTAGGAGCTAATGAGATGAAACTCGCTGGTATTGGCAATTTTGAATAAGGAAAACATAAGATTTATTATGCCAGGAACTACATAATCAAGAGGAATTGCATAGCATTCATTCTCAAATGGAACATTTCAATATCTGTCTTGATCTACAATACTGTGTGATAGATTATATCTATCCATATTCATGGAAATTCAATCAATAAAATTATTATGGATCAACCACTAAAGCTATTGATGAAGAAATTGAAGAATTCTACCAACATCTTCAGTCAGAAATTAATGAAATAAGGAGTCAAGATGCATTGATAATTATTGGACATGGGAATGCAAAAGTTGGAAATAAGTGGGAAGGAACAATTATAGGGAAATGCGGTGATAGAAAAAAAGCTGGAGATCACATGGCATGATAGAATTTTGCAAGACCAACAACCTCTGCGTAGTAAATACCATTTTTCAAAGACAAACATGGTGAATGTACATGTGGAATGCTTCAGAGGGCATACACATAAGTCAAATTGACGTCATCTGTTTGAAGAAATGATGGAGAAGGTCAATGTAAGCAGCTAAAACCAGACTAGAGGCTGACTATGGAACCGAGCATCAATTGCTCATATGTAAGCTCAGGTTGAAGCTCAAGAAAACGAAACCATGCCCATCAGAGGCAAAATACTACCTTGAATCAATCTCACCTGAATGTTGAGAACATTTCAAGAACAGACTTGCTGCAGTGAATACGAATGAGAGAAGGGCTGGTGATCCATGGGACGACATTGGGATCATCATTTATGACGAAAGCAAAAGGTCATTAAAAAGCCAAAGAAAAAAGACAAGATCAAAGTGGATGTCATAAGAGACTGAAAAAAACTAAAGATACAATTCAAGCCTTCAATTGCAAGATTTTATAGGCAAAATTTTAAATGCTTCAAGCATGTAAAGCATGAAAAGGATCACTGTATCAAAAAGAATGAGTCACCATGCCACTATTTCAGAAGGTAGCCTCTGAGCAAGATCCAATGTGTCTGAAGGAAGACATTCAGGCTGCACTGAGAGTATTATCCATAAACAAGGCTCCAGGCATTGATGGAATATCAATTGAAATGTTTCAACAAGCTGATAACGCACTGGCGGCACTCCCTTAGGTGTTGTAGGAAATTTGGAAGACAATTCTTTGTCCAACTAATTGGAGAAGATTGATATTTATACCCTTCTAAAGAAAGGTGACCCAACACAAAGGTCAAAATACAGAACAACATCATTGCTATCCCATGCAAGTAAAATTCTCCTGACCATCACACAACAACAGTTGCCACAGTACAATCCCTGGGAGCCAGATTCAGAAGAGGACCTATGAGATGGATCTTGGCAGAAAGCAGAACATACCAGAAAGATGTTCACTTGTAATTTATTGACTATGTCAAGGCATTCAACTATGTGACTTATAACAAACTATGTATAGCCTTGAGTAGAGTGAGAATTCCAGAATACTTCATTGTGCTCGCGTGGAACTTGTACAAGAGGCAGTTGTTGGAACAGAAAAAAGAAACACTGCATGGTTTAAAGTAAAGGAAGCTGTGGATCAGGGTTGTGTCCTCTCACTAGTGAATCACTACTGAATCAATCTGTAATGGTAATCAAGGAATCAGAGAAAGCTGGATTATCTGAAGAAGAACGTGGCATCAGGATTGGAGGAAGGCTTATTAACCACTTGTGATAGGCATATGATATGACCTTGCTTCCTAAAAGTGAGGAGGATTTGAAGCACTTGCTGTTACAGATCAAGGAAGGCAGCCTTTAGTGTGGATTGCAACTCAATGTAAAGAAGATTAAAATCCTCACAAGTAGACCAATAGGTAACATCAGGCTAAATGGGAAAAAATCATAGAAGTTGTCAAGGATTTTGTCTTGCTTGGATTCACTATCAATTCTCATGGAAGCAGCAGTCAAGATACCAAAGGATATATTGAAGTAAGCAAAGTTTTGCTCTCTTTAAAGTTTTGTAAAGTATGGAGGTTATTTGAGGACCAATTTATGACAGACCCAAGCCATGGTATTTCCAGTTGGCTCATATGTGAGACTTCACATTGAATAAAGAAGACAGAAGAATCAATGAGTTCGAATTGTGGCGCTGTCAAAGAATATCTAAAATACAGTGGACTGCCAAATGCACAAACAGATCTGTCTTGAAAGAAGTACAGCCAGCGTGCTCCTTAGTGGCAAGGATGGGGACATTTTGTCTTACATACTTTCGACAGATTGCCAAGAGAAATCGGTCCATGGAGAAGGACATCATGTTTGCTAAAGTAGAGGGGCAGCGAAAACAGCTCTGGCTAAGACGGATCGACCCAGTGGCTGCCAACATGAGTTCAAGCACAGGAACAATTGTCAGGGGGGCACAGTGTCAAATAATCTTTCCTTCTTTTGTGCATAGGCTTGCTGTGGGTTGCAACTGATTCGATAGCACCTAACAACAACAAAAACCACAACCTGCTTCTGTACGGACTTACTGCCTGGGATCATTATGGGTTAGTATGGGCTCTGTGCCATTGGGTGCAGAAGTAGCCAGGAGAACGAGCCCTGGCAATGCAGTGGTTAAGTGAGCAGCTGCTTCCTTGCTCCATAGGGAAGAATAATCCGCAACTAATTAATCTTTCTCTTGAATTGGAGTAGGAATTCAACTGGATGGCAATGGATGATGACTAACCTTTTACATCATTCCATGTGCTGGTGGACAATTTGACTATTCTCTTTGGTGAGATTTTCAAGTCTTTTCCCACTTTTTTCCCCTTCCATTGGGAATGTTCTCTTTTTTTGGAGGTATTCTCTATCTTTCACTGGGCTTTCATGTTGAATTCTTCGACTTTGTTTTATCCCTCTCCACTTCCCCTCCTCATTTCCCTGCATTTTGCTATTGCCTTGTTTTCATGGTGGCTCTTTCTTTGCGTTACTCTTCTTTGAACAGAAGTATTCTTATCTAGCCCAAGCAGTCGACACTTGCTCCAGAATGCAGGAGGAAGTGAGATGGTTGATAAAGCTAGGATTGTCATTACTTCAGTTACAATAACAACTTCTTATCATAGTCTCCCTGAGATCTGGACATTTCTTTATTTTAAACAAGTCAGTGTGCTTTAGATTGATGCCATTGCTTCCTAGGCTGCTGGGTGACCCAGTTGCTATTCACCTTTGATTAAGTGATTTATTGAGCCCATGAAAAGTTATAGTTTTTTTGCTTCTGTCCTCTAACTTTTCCAACTTTGGATTTATTTCTCTACATGAAAACTCTAGATAAGATAAAATAAAGATTTCATGTTTGTGCAGTTCATATTTTTACGCAAGATCTCATGCTATCTAGCAATAATTCAGTGAGTTACTGTCAGCATTTTCCTGGCTCCTCTTATAGCCTATTGATGTCTTCAAAGTCTCATGAATCCATGTAAATGATACCTGGAAAGAGATTTTGGAATGCAAATATTTGTTATTCCACATCTAGGAAAACATTTAATTCTGATTCCTCGCCTTCTATCTGCTATCTGGGCCAATTTATAGTCTATTGGACTGTGTACTGTGCCTGCTGTGGGTTGAAGTTTATGCCATTTCATGGCTTTCATGGGGATTTCAGTTCCGCTCTACTATAGGATTGCTGTAAGTCAGAGTGGCCTTGAGAGCAGTGAGCTGCGTTCAGCTGTTCGTTATTTTTTACTAGAATTCAGTATGATGTCTCTAAAGCACTAATTCTGACCTAAAGCCTACAAAATAGGCAGTTCGTAATGAGGTTATCTTTAAACTCTTCAGAAATAATAGTGAAGCTAGATATGAGGACAAGAGAATTTCAATAATGGAAATTTAATTAACAAATTTAACATATTAGAAGTTTGGCAACTTTCTGAGGGTCATTAAGGGTTAAACTATAATCACACTGTCTATTCCTCACTCCACTTCACTACAAGTGTGGATTTTAAGGACCATTAGTAAATAAATAAGAAAAATATTTCTTATAATATTTTGATTATAGTGTCTTATCTTTTCCAATATTTGATATACGTTCTAAACTTCTGTAATTAACACAGGAATCTTGCCTCCCCCTCCTCCATTTTATAAGTCAAGAAATTGAGTCAATGGAGTTTTAAATAATTGAAGTTTTAAAGTTAATGTTTTCAAAATATTCATTTATTTACATGTGCATATGTTTATGAATGACTATTCACAACCCCCAAACAAAAATTAATTTTCTGTGCATTTTCTCTAAAGAAGTTAATATTTACTAGAACAATAATAAATAATATAGAAATTATTAATATATCATGAAAACATGTAATACTCAAAATGACAACAACATTTTGATTACAGTACATGATCTATAAAACTTAGTTGATGAAGCTGTACCTAGACAACTTTAATATTTAGTAACTATGAATATTGTGTATTTTACAATAACATTATGCACAATGACATCATGTATTTTCATACATAGAAAGATTACTAGATCAAAGTGAAATTATATTAAAGATATAATATAAAATTAAATATTTCAGATATATACTTAAGTATTGCAATACTTCATGTAAAATAATTCATTGAATAAATGTATGTGTCATTAACAAAAGTATTTGTTGTTTCTTTTAGTAAGGATTTTTATACTTTACCAATATCGCTAATTTGTTTCTATGTTCTGCCCATTATAGATGGTAGGAATATGTATTCTCATTAACTTCAACAATTGCTTTCATTGTGACTACTCTTTTCAGTGACTAATTGCCAAACGAACAACTTTTCATCATACCTACAGTATTATCTAGTTTCTCATCAGTAGGAAGAAATTTGCATAAGAAGACATTACCCTTGTAAAGGCTTTCAAATTATTGCAAGGAAAAAAGAGACCACTGAATCATTATTGAGCTCATTAGAAGGAAGTTGCTCTGCAAGTACAAAACGTTCTCATTTTGTGTGGCAAATATTATTAGTTCATTATGAAGCATAGCATTCAATTATCTACTACATGAAACAGAAACAGAATGTTTTGTTGGGTCCTGCTAAAGTGATATCTTGCTATGACTTTCTAAGAGGTATCTATCTGGTACTACACTGTTGTCATTAAAGAAAGAATAAGCTTTGCTTAATTCAAAAAGGCATTGTTTTAATTCAGGGTGGCTGGTTTGGAGGCATGAATAGTACAGTGAATAGTAGGAGCCTCTGAATATAACCTCTTCGACTGTCAATATGATAATATCAGTACCATTGTATACTGTGTGTGAATTAGTATTTTGTTTTAACAATAAGCAGATGATCATAAGTTAAAGACATATATGTACATTATAACTACTAGAATAACAACTATTAAAAACATTATCCAAAATTCAATCAGTAATTGGAAATCAAAAACTGAAAATCAAACAATCCAAAAGAGAGAGCAAAGGAAGAACAGTGGAACAGAAAATAGCGAGGGGGGGGTGTTGCAGCTCCAGACCTACGCATATTGATAAATAAAGTAAATGTAATGAGGAAAACAAACCAATAAAAAACAAAGATTGTTAGAATAGGAAAAAGAAAAAGAGAGAAAGAAAAAAGACTGTTTAGCAGTTTATATGTTGTCCTTAAGAGCACCCAATCCACCCAGTCCAATCCACTAGAATTAAGTCTATTCTGATTCATGATGACCTTGCATAAAACAGAGTAGAACTGCTCCTTGGGGTTTCTGACACTGCAAATCTCCATGAGAACAGACAATGCCATCTTTCTCTGACAGAGCCCACACTCCTATTCAGTACCATCATCCTCACATCAGCTGTGAGATATAGCCAATTAATATGGCTCATCTAGATTTATTCCTTACGTGCTGTTTTATAATTATGGCCGACATGCCTGGGGCGAGGGAGTGCCCTCTTAGAGGATTAAGTTGGGATTAAGTGCTGACCATCATACAGGGTGTGAACAAAACCATTCTCTTTGTTTCCTTGGGGGCACCTTTACACTCTACTAGAAGGTATGACTTAGGATACTGTCCTTTATTTTCCTTGGGTTTATGATCTGGTAAAAAAAACAATTACCCCTCCATCAAAGCCATTCCTTAGTTTTTCAACATCATCTGAGACAGAAAGAGAAATTGCAGGACCATTTGGAAGAGCATGCCCAAGATCTCCGCCTGAAGGGGCAAGGCAGCCCAGCTCCTGAGAATGCAAAAATGAAAGAATGGTGTCTACAGGATTCTGCTGCAGTTTTTAAGCATAATCTCCCCATTTCACTCCTGAATAAGAAAGCATTGAATTTATAAATAATTGGGGGAGTACTGTTATCCTATGAGAAGAACCCTGTTGGCATAGTGGGTACACATTCTGCTTCAATGTGCAAGGTTAGCAGTTCAAAAACACTGGCTGCTACTCGGGAGAATCAGTATGGTGAGAGGACACAACCCTGATCCATACCTTTCTTGACTTTAAACCATGCAGTATTACCTTGTTCTGTTCCCACAAGTGCCTCTTGTCCATGGAACTTTCCTCATAATAAAGTGTTCTGGATCAGTTTTACTCTGCCCTATAGGATAGCTCAGATTTCCAATCAACTCAGTGATAGCAGGTTTGTTCAAGCAACATGGAGTTTTTAGAATGTGAATTTCTTTCTTTTTTTCTTCCTTTTTTTAAGAAATCATTTTATTGGGGGCTCGTACAGCTCTTTTTTTTTTAAATCATTTTATTAGGGGCTCATACAAATCTTATCACAATCCATACGTACATCAATTGTGTAAAGCGCATTTGTACATTCATTGCCCTCATCATTCTAAAAACATTTCCTCTCCACTTAAGCTCCCGGCCTTAGGTCCTCATTTTCCCCCTCCCTCCCTGCTCCCCGCTCCCTCATGAGCCCTTGATAATTTATAAATTATTATTTTGTCATATCTTGTCCTGTCTGACGTCTCCCTTCACCCACTTTTCGGTTGTCCGTCCCCCAGGGAG
>NW_022103907.1:7979337-7982349 GCF_000313985.2 Echinops telfairi | reverse complement strand
ACTCATATTCAAAACCTTCTATTTTTTGAATCTTATCCACCACATGTTCTCTCTCACCAGCATTCTGTCTTCAGTGTGTGTGTGTGCTGTAAAGTCGAGGTTCTGATTCATAAACACCCCATATGACAGAAGAGCAGTTCGCCATAGAGCTTCCAAGACTGGACATTTTTCTGAAAGCAAATTGCCACATCTCCCCCTGAAGAGCTAATGGTAGATTGGGATTGCTGACCTTCTGGTTAGCCGCTGAGCAAAACCCTGATGCAAAACGTGTGCTTACACTCTTCTTTCCCTTGTCTAAGTTTCCTGTTCAGGCCGACCGTGCTTCTCACATGAAGCTCGTCTTTGACTTTACAGTCGAAAGCAGGAAAACGAGCTTTTCTGGGGACTGGCACTTCACCTTTTTCTCCAGTCAGAGAAGGAGTCAGAGGCCAAGGAAGAAAACACGTTCTAGAACAGGCGTCAGCCCTGTAGGTTGAGATTTCCTTCTTTATCAGAAATCTTAGTTTTGTGTTATGAGTTCTGGGAAGTAAACTATAACATTTTATTGCATAGATGGTTGGATACACAGAGCTTTTCATTTTGAATTTGGAAGTACTGAACACAACAAGGAGGATTGAAAATACCAAAACCAAATGTTGATTCTCTGTTCATGTGGCATAGACCAGTCTTGTACATAACATATAGCAGCGGTTTTTAAATTCCCTTTAGAAAAATATGAATCCTAAACACATGTTATTGTTTAATGATTAATATGCTATTTCTATCTATCAATGCTTCATACGCAATTCCTTTTCAAAATGTCAAAGCAACCATGAACTTATGCATACATGCTTGTAGTCAGATTCTGAGAGGGGACAGGGATTTAAAAAGGAGAGAAAATTAAGGATATTGCCAAAACAGAATTCAATGCAATCTGAGAAAACTATGGGGTGAGTAAAAAAAAAATTTAATGGCGCTAGATTAGATTCTTCTTACTCATGGTGAATCCCTGTGTGGTTTAGTGGAAATGTGGATCATGCAGATTTGAATGACTGCTATTTTCAGAAGCTGGTGGACAAGCCTCTCTGGAAGGCACCTCTTAGTGCACTGTAATCACCCTTTTCTTGTCTTTCAAGGGCCAGCCAAGTGTGTTAACCCTTTACACATGAGTCGGAATCATTTGGATCACAATGCAGTTCTGAGATTTGGAGAAACTCTCTGCACATGGCACGAGAACCAGGAAATGGAGAAAGGGACATAAACCATTTTAAAACAATCACCATTTTGCTTACCTCCTAGTCCTACCTGCTCAACTAAGTTTATATGCTTTTTCAATGGTTATTAAATTGAATGTGTGATCTAATAGATAACCTGGAGAAGTGAGAGTATGCTGGGGTGCCTTACAGAATTTTGTGCTCCTAAACTATGCTCTCTAAACTTCAGTATCCGGTTAAAATTAAGGATAAAATTTTGTCCTCCTCAGATCATTGAATGATCACAGCCAACACATTAAAGATAGAAAGTGTTGCATAAGCTTTAGGACATTGTATGAATATATGTATCATTGCTTTACCATCACTGTTTATCAGAAATACTTTCCAGATTTTAAACTGTTACTTCTTTGATTATTTTCTTACTAGAAGCTGTCATTTCCCATTACATTTAGGCTTTTAAGTTTTTATTTTACATAAAAACTTTAGTTTATTTAGTAGTTAAAAGGTGTTTCAAAATAGTTTCGATATTATCATAATTCATTCAATATTATATTCTTTACCACAAAATTATGTTTTCCCTTTAGTGGGTAGTGAAACTATTTATTCATATTGGGTTTAAGTACATTTTAACTGTATTTATGGCATTTTATTCCATACTATAAAGTATATGAATTTTAACCAGAGCTATGTTTCCCATACATAGTCACTAGGAAATTACTAGTCACAGAAACATTTTAGAACTTTTCCAGTGCCCCAAATCGTTTCTATGTTTTACTGATCAGTAACTTCAAAATAATCACTCTTTAATCAAAGAGGATATTGTTTTAAAATATCAAATACATATTTTTAACTAAAATACCGACTTATTTTGATTTATCAGGTCTTAGTTGACTAATTGTATTTACTATATACGTCTATTAACAAAAAACTAACAAATATCTGCATGGAGCACCATTTTAGAAGTAATTTCAATTAAAAATATATTTATATATCTGTCTAGTTATTTATTTATATCTGTATATTTATCTATTTATGCCTATCTATCTGTCAATCAATATATCTATCTATCTATTTCTAGAGAAAGTAACCTGTCCCTATTTTAGCAAACTTCAGATGTAGAAAGTCTCACAAGGTTAATAAGCATGCATTTGTAAGACAGATACATTTTCACATTATCTAATCATTAGGTAGTCAAATATATTTTGAGGCTGTGTATATAGGTACTAGTATTGACAGACTAACATGTTTTTAATTAGTGTGAATGTTGATTCAAACAGACAGTAACGAATAAGAAGCTACCTCTCACCCATGGAAGAATGAGTTTTGCATTGAGATTTGAAAATCTGGTCAAAGTTAGAGAAGCAGAGAATAGTGCACTTAAGAGTAAAAGAAGAAATGAAAGTAGACACATAAATATTTTCTTCAATGGTATAAAATAGTACGTGATACAAAATAAAACTGACTTGGCAGAAGTACTAGAAATCTTGCAAGGACCCATCAAAATTAATGTTGTTTAGGAAAAAACAGACTATTTAAAAGAGACCTTGATTTCCATGCATATCTTATATATGTAGGCAACCCAACAATAACATAAACAATATAAAAAGAAAATTAAAAATTGAATTAAAAAAGAAATAGAATACATATACATACCTCTATATAAATAATAATAAATTGCAAACATATAACCGAAAAGCATAGATAATTCTAGGTCTGTTGGGTCCGCTGACCTTTATGACTATCTCCCCACAATCCTGGGGGCCTCTGGGAACTGCTCCTGCTAGTCTCATTTGGGGGCTTTAAGAAGAAAAGTGATATT
>NW_022103907.1:7978138-7979237 GCF_000313985.2 Echinops telfairi | reverse complement strand
TCCTTGTAATCGGTTCCCTCTTCCCTACCCACTCTCCCTCTACCCTCCCAGTATCGCCACTCACACCACTGGTCCTGTAGGGCTCATCCGCCCTGGATAGAATGTGAATTTCACAGATGCAGCATTACTTGAATAATGAAAGGACCCAGACATTCTGGTTTAGTCTGATTTAGCTTGACTGATTATGAAAGGATAGAAAAAGCATTGAGCACTGATCAGCTATTAAGATAGCATCAAATTCTGACTCCACATGAGTCTTCTGTTGTTTGGGGGATTGCATATTTTCTACTTCTTCTTTAACCCAATTAAGCCATACAGGTAAAATAGCAGCATGCATATTTTTCTATTTTTCCATTGATTTGTTCTGCCAAAGAGTAACTTTTTAAGCAAAAATGATTTTCCAATATTTTGTGTGCCTGAAATCATTAGTAACACGCTATAGTTTTTGAAAGTCTTCTCCTAAAATAAAACATTCAAATTTGGGGAGGAATGAGTTTCCCGTGGAGAAAGACCAAAGAACAGTTTGCCTTTATTTTCTCAAATGCCATATGCTTGGGAGATTTGGTCTGCAATCTGGAACCGAGGACTGTAATGGCCCCTGCAGGTAAAACATCTGTTAAGATCAGATATTTGTATATGTGCATCTGTGGAATGTAGATAACTGGCACTCACAGATCACTGTCCACAGCAACATAGAGTGTCATATCAGAAAAGATAGGTGAGAGATAAAAGATAGATTAGATAGATAGATAGATGGGGAGATAGGGAGATGGATATATAGATAGAAAATTGTGGCTGTTCTTCAGCATTAAACAAAAGGCCAAAAACAAAAACAAAAGCAAATCCAATCTCTGGAATCATGTTATCATTAAGCCCAAGTGATTTTGGTTTTCGGGTTAGCCCTCTATCCTTTGTGTGAACATTTTCTTTCTGAAGGTGCTTCCATTTTGTGATTACAAATGTGCAGGGATAGATTGGTACTATACACTTCAAAAACAAATTTATGTATAACCACTCATATTCAAAACCTTCTATTTTTTGAATCTTATCCACCACATGTTCTCTCTCACCAGCATTCTGTCTTCAGTGTGTGTGTGTG
>NW_022103907.1:7953834-7978038 GCF_000313985.2 Echinops telfairi | reverse complement strand
GCTGACCTTTATGACTATCTCCCCACAATCCTGGGGGCCTCTGGGAACTGCTCCTGCTAGTCTCATTTGGGGGCTTTAAGAAGAAAAGTGATATTTTAGGAGTAAGGCTTAAGGAACCTGAGGCCAGTGCAGGTTGGAAGCTGAAGCCGAGGCTACTGTAAGCACGATACTCCAGTGTGGGTGCGCAGCCAGGAGAACTAGGAGGAAAGATGAGATGGAAGAAAATGAGCAGAGTGATGTGATGATGAGAAATTAGGTCGTGCCAGAGAACGCTGTCTTTAGTGGAAGGCGGAAAAGGGGGGAAACGAACTACTTTAACAACGAACAGTCTGAATTTGGTCAACAGATTTGCACGTGCACACTTTCCTGCCAGTTTTCATGCTTCCTACTTGGCATTCCTGTAAGAAGATAACATTAAAGCTACAGATTGGGCAATTATCAGATGACGGGTCCCACCACGCTGAGCTTGGATGACATCAGGACAAAGTTCACCAGGCATGATGGGTAGAGAGAGAAGAAAGTGATAGATGTTGCTAGCAGATACTTCCTTTAGAGGGGCAGATAGGACTGAAGTATAAAAGTGTAGAAGAATTGAAAAACATTTCTGTTAGATAGATATCAAAGGCAAAAAAGGTCACATCACACTGAAAGTTAACCTAAGCAGGCTCAAAGGCGTCATGCAATGAGAGTGAGCAAGGATGTGCTCCCAATCCTAAAACATCAGAATGGGATTCCATTTTTAAGACAGTTTCCCCCCTATTTTTCCTTATTCCCCTTCCTGTGGGAGATGTCAGAGGCTTAACTCGGGTTGTGGAGCTAAGAAGGGAGAAAAAAAAAGCTCAATTAGATGAGTTTGCTTCTTGTTACATAAACATGCGAAGGAAGGGAAAGAACTTAGATAAGAGAGATTTGAAGTTCATGAAGGAGCTCTACTAAGGGTGAAATTATGTACAAAAATAATACCTGGTTAACAACTCTGCATGAAGCAACACCAGTTGGGAAGTTGAGAAAAGTAACAGAATAAAGAAAGGTGGAAATGTGAAAGAAAATCTACTTTGAGTATAATGTTATTGAATAAAAATATATTAATATATTTTAACTTACTTTGTTTCAAGCACTGTTGTAGAATTTTATGAAAATTTAATCCTTCCAAAAACCTAATGAGGAGACATTTTTATTCCAAATTTGTCTATGAGGGAAAATTAGACAAAGGGGCTGTAGGTGCAAAAGTAGAGGTGTCAGAGGCAGAAAATACACCTGATCAATTTGACTCAGCAACATCTGAGCCTCTATAGGAATTAAAAATTTTAAACTCGAATAAATATAAGACTCAGACAATGAGGAAAATATATTTGAATGTACAGTACATGCATTAAATTTAAGGGTGTGTAGAATTGTCCGTAAGCGAGTCTTGAAGACACACAAGGAACACATTTTAGGGATCCAAGGACAGAAACCAAGGTTGCTGAGGGTAGGTAGTAGGGGGATTACCAATACTTTGTGGAAGTAAATTCTTAAATCCTTAACAAAGAAAAAGTCTCTTTAATGCTAAAGTTTCCCCAATTTATCAGGCAGAAGTATCAATAAGGAGACTTCAATATAAATCTAGATTAAAGCCCAGGTCAAGCAGGAAACTGATTAAGATTCTATCCTTCAGGCAGCTGAATGGCTGAACTGCAGACGGAAATCAACTCCTCAACCAAAAGTGACCAAGGACATTATACAACCTTACACAGATGATACAGAATATGCTGGCTTCTAATTCAATGTTCCTTTTTCTTAGAAAAACAAACACACAAACAAACAAACAAACACACTTATTGCCATAGAGTTGATTCCAATGCACAGCAATTCTCCTGGACAGAGTGGAACTTCCCCATGCATGGGCTTGTGTCTACAATTGTCGTCTTTTTGGAAGCTGATCCCCACACTATTTTTTTAACCTCCGAAAAAGCTGGTGGGTTTCAACCATCAACCTTTCAGTTAGCAACCTAATGCTTAGCCACTGTACCATCAGGGTTTCCCCTTGCTAAAAGAACAGCAAATTTGTTTCGATTCACAAAGGCACCAAGGGGAAACGAGCAAAAGTATCATCGTCATGAGATTAAGGACACGCTTCATTTCATCATCTGACATACTGTGTTTTTTATTATTATTTTCCTATTATCCTTCCAAAGTTTAATTTATACTTCATGTATTATTTTATCTATCAAATATTTCACTTTTTTTTAAAGGACTTGTTTAAAGAATATTTGCTTAGAGAAACAGAAATAGGGAGAAGCTTGTGGAAATCCTGAAAAATAAAGCCTTCATTCTTGGCTTTACAGTTTCAATTCCTATGAAACTCCAATGCATTTCATTTTGGTTCTTGATACACGTGAAAATACCTATTTTACTTCTACAAAAACAAAGCAAAGGAGGCTAGATTATTTCTTAATCCATTTTGAACACATTCATTATTCTTTTTATACATTGCTTACTTGATTGATGTAAATCCTTTGGTATTATACTGGACTAATTTGTTACGTTTTTGCATTAATGCGGGTCTGTAATTTCCTTTCTTTGGATATCTTCCTCATATTTTGTCACTGAGATTATCTAGTCTTCTAGAAACATATTTGCCCACATTCCCACTCTTTCTGTTCCCTGAAAGGGTTGGGGAAAGTAAGATAGTTCTTCTTTAAAAATATGGATGAGCCCATCAGTGAAAACATGTGTACCTTGCAATAAGTTTCTGGGCTTATAATTAAAGTAAGAATTGCTATTTTATTTGACTTTTAAACTAAATTTATACATTTTAATTAATATTATGAAAGTTTAAATACTACTGAAAACAATCTATAAATATAACACAATTCTGATCCAGATTCCAACTTCATTCTTTGAAGATATGGCAGTAGTAATTACCAACTCTATCAGGAGAACGGAGTCCTAGAATAAGCAAAGAACTACTTACAAACAAAGTAGGAGGCCTTTCACTTCCTGACCTCAAAACCCATTACACAACCAGAGTAATTAAAATTGCCTGGAATTGGTACAATGATACATACAAGTACAGTATATAGACCAACGGACCACAACAAATAATGCAGACATATATCCATTTACCTATAGACAACCGATGTATTATTTTATCTATCAAGATGATTTAAAGACAAATCTAAATCCCAGCACTACACATACCATCACTGTAACTTATTAACATGCATAATTAACCCCAGAATTGTTCGTTTTGTAAAATCATTGCTTTTTTTTTTTAAATTCAGCAGGGCAGCCTTGGGAGGGATAGCTGATATCAGAGCCAGTAAAGACGGTCACTGGGTGGAGCCATGTCTGACATGAGCCTCATTGAAGTTGGCTTTGGGCTAATGTTGAGTTTGACTCTCCTCTCCTCTCCTCTCCTCTCCCTTTGTGAAGTCAGAGAAGGTCAGACACAACTGCCAAACCATTCTTTCAATAATTGAGTTGGAGTCAATTAATAGTGTCCTTATAGCTATAATTCCTTATGTTATGTATGCTTGTTACTACAATTCCATGCTGTGGACTCCACACATGTGACTACAATTCCATTCAAAGGGGCATTCTCTCCTATACTCATGGATACGATTAGGGTAGCAAAGGACCTGAATTTTTTAGAGGGTGTGAACCAAGCCATGCATTTTGTTTCCTTGGGGGCATCTTTAAGACGTCTTCACTAGAGATATGACTTAACACATCATCCTTTGTTTTCCTTGGATGGGGAATAAATAATGATGCCATTGTTGCATATTACCTAAAAAGCCACACCTCTAATTCTTGACTTTGGTAGGATCAAGAAAACAGCATGCCTCTCTTGCCCCATGCACCTTACTCACCTGACCTCCCTCCATGAGACTTCTTTTTGTTTCCGCAAATGAAGAGGGACACGAAAGAACAGTAATTTGATAAAGTAGAAGAGGTGAAGAAAAAAAACGAGGGAGGTGCTGAGAGCCATCCAAACAGATGAATTTGAAAAATGTTTCCAAGAATGGAATTGCAGATTTGACAAGTGTATTAAGAGTAATAGAGAGTACTTTGAACGTGATAAGGTTGTTTTGTAAAAAAAATTAAATACATAACTTTGTGGGTGGTTGGGGGGTCGGTTTCTTTTGGGTACCCCTTCAGAGTTTGGGCACTGACTTCAGACCCTGCATTTGGCTTGCTACTGCTGCCTAATCTTTAGATCTGGTACTGAGCAGCCCCACAACCACGTGACATATCTCTTTAAAAGTTCCTGATTTTCAGTGGGACACTAAAGTGAATCAAAGAACTCAGAGAGACATGAGGGAATATATTGAAAGAAAGAGTGTGTGGGGTGAGTTGGGGGGGTGTAGACGGGGAATGGAGCAGAATAGCACCTTGGAAGAGTTGGACATTTTGGACATTTTTAATTTCCAACTCCTTGGGTATAGTCTGGTATTAATTCTTATAAAAGGGGTTGCCCCAAGGGTCTTTTGCATTAATAAATTACTGCTAGTTTTCTAAAATTTCTAGTGATTTTCAAGGATTGGAAACATTCCCACCTGGCTTTAGAACCTGGACTCTTTTCACTAAACAATTTAAGACTTTAAACAATTAATATATTAAGATATAGTTGTATAATTTTTGTGATAATCTTTTAAGATAAGATATATAAAATATGTGTCCTGTGGACATAAATGCTAAAATCTTCACAGCAACTCTGAGAGTTAAGACTTCTGATTGTATATAAGGCTCAGTAAGGTAAAGACTTTTTTAAACAAAGCCAGTGAGCCCCCACTTGTCTGTCAGTTTGCTGTACGAGTGGCTTGTGTGGTACTATAATGCTGGAAACTATGTTAGTGGTATTTAAAATACTAGCAGGGTCACCCAAAATCCACAGGTCTCAGCAAAACTTCCAGAATGTGAACAAACTACAGAAGAAGGATCGGCTGTCTAATTATTGTCAGATACTGAAAACTTCATGAACAGAAATAGAACATTGCAAGACACCGCGTCAGAAGATTAGTCCATCAGTTCTAAAAGATTGTTAGAAAAATGTCCATCAATATATACTGTTGTCCCTAAGGTTTTCAATGGCTAAAGCCTCTGAAATGGACAGCCGATTCCTTAGTCTGGACGTTCTGTTGAAATGTGTTCATTTTGGGTGACCTTGCAGGTATTTGAAAACAATGGTACATGGCTTCCAACATCATCACAGCAACATACAAGTCACCACTGGGTGACAAAGTGACAGACAAGTGGTGGATTGACAAAGTGGACTGACACAGTGCCTGCATCAATGGCTCAAACATCAGAACAATTGTGAGGGTGGGGAGGACCTAGCGGAGTTCCGTTCTGTTATACACTGAGATATACACAGAACACAGCGTTCTGTTCTAGATGGTCAGAGCCAACAGACTGGCACCTAAGAACAACATACGCTGCTGTGCATTACACTTCAACAAAGTCAACAACTTCCTTGTTAAACACGCAGCACTCAAATGGACTGTTCTATCAGGTTTTATAAGGCAAACTGTACACAAGCTTAAAAAAAACAAAACAGTTCATTATCTCTAAACGGCAAATGGCCAGTGGGCGTCCTATGCAGATGTTGCTCTTTCTGACTTACTTAAATAGCAAGGACACCGAAGTTCTCTGGAAAGGCCCATAGAAGAACTAGGGAAGTAATGTCTTCAGTGGCCTCAGACACCCTGCATTCTATTTCTTAAGGGAGATGGTCTGGTGAGCACAGGTCACATATTTTGACAGATCATGAAAGATTAGATGTCAAAATAGACGTTGAAAATAATAGCATCCATTATACATGGAGTTAAAGCTCCAAAGACTTACATGACCCTCTACCTGAACGAGTTACACAGGAGGATTTTCTCTCTCCCGGCTGCACCTGTGTCTTTTCCATCCCCACATAGCTGCATACAAGAGAAAGGTGTACAGCCTTCCACAAGAAGTGCTGCAGCTCCTTGAGTTTTGTTATATGAAAGATTCATTCTCCTAGTTCAGAACCACTGAGGGATATTCTCTTAGTGATTATTGCCCCACTAACTACTCTATTTTCTTTTTCCTGCAGCACTTACTGTTAACACGCTATGGATTCCTTCTTACTTTTGTTTATTTTGTCTTCCCCTCCCCTATAAAATGTACCCTGCAGTGACCCTATAGGGCAGGGTAAAAATGCCCCACTGAGTTTTCAAGGCTGTAACTGTTTATAGGAATCAAAAGCCAGCCCTTCCCCTGTGGAGTCACTGGTGGTTTCAAACTGCCGACCTTGCCGCCTGCAGGCCAACGTGAAACCACTACATGACACCATTACTGAGCAGGGTCACCAAGAGTCAGGATGGAGCTGAAGGCAGGGAGAGAAAAGCTCACTGACAACAAGCAGTGATCAATTTGTTTGCTGCTGTCATTCTCTGGTGTTCGCCCCAGCATACAGGGTGCTAAAAATGCTTCTTGAATGAATCACAAACAAAATGCACATCTGAAGGGGCTTTCACCTACTCCTTAAGGTGGAGAAAAGCGCAGCATGTTTCGGCCAATTATTTTTAGTTTATTACCACAGATATGTTTCATTTGTGTAACCTATTTAATTTGACTCTAGAGAAATGTGCATGATTCTTAGTTCCTGAATGCATTCTGGCATGCTTTTAGGGGAGGGAGGGACTTTACTGAACAATCATCTTTTTTGTTTCTTCTCTCAGATTCTCAGTGTATGACTATTTTGTCTTGATGGTGCTGGGAATTCTCTCTTCCTGCTTTAGAGATGCCTCATTCTTATAAGCATGAATCCCTTCTATTAGTATTTCACATTCCCTATTTGCATAGTCCCATCCATTTCAAGAAATTTCATTTTACCACAATTACATAGTTCAATTTTTTGAAAGCATTTTTTTTTAACATTTTATTAGGGGCTCATACAACTGTTATCCCAATCCATACACACATCAATTGTGTAAAGCGCATTTGTACATCGTTTCTCAAAACATTTTCTCTCCATTTAAACCCCCGACATTAGGTCCTCATTTTTCCCCTCCCTCCCCGCTCCCCCCTCCCGCATGAGCCCTTGATAGTTTATAAATGGGTATTTTGTCATATCTTGCCCTGTCCGACGTCTCCCTTCATCCACTTTTTGGTTGTCTGTCCCCCAGGGAGGAGGTCACACACAGTTCCATGTAATCGGTTCCCTCTTTCCTACCCATTCTCCCTTTACCCTCCCTGTTTTGCCACTCACACCACTGGTCCTATAGGGCTCATCCGTCCTGGATTCCCTGTATTTTCAGAAAGCATTCTTTTTTATAAAAAGTGAGAACATTTTGGAAGCTTCTAATAAAGAAAAGTATGCTATTTTTATTATTTTAAACCCTATGTGGTGCTTTTTATACTCAAGAAAATTGTATCCTCCATTGTGCTAGAGGGAAAATTAAAATTTCTATATCTCAGATGAGAGCTGATTCTCTCTACCAAGTTGCCAATCTTATCCAAACTCGAGTTACATAGTCAAGAAAGAGGACCTAATATTATAAACCAATGCGATCATTTTAATCAATGCATATTATATTAAAAGATAATACTCATGTGGTGATGCAAATCTCCTAAGGATTGTAAACTAAGAATTTGATCTTCGCAGAAACGTGGAGGGCAGCAAATGTGGAGGCAAGGGCTTCAGGTAATCCAGTCCATGGATGCAAGATCTGACCATGTGATTAAGAAGATCTACATGTCACTATGAGAAACTGTATTGATTCAATTACACTCAATGGCTGGTATAAGTTTTCAAAGTTCAACACAGCCAAGAGGGAAATGCGTTTCTGTCAGAAGGGTTGGATTTAAAAATCTTAAGTAAAACAATACAAGTAGAGAGGAAGTAAAACATCAGTAAAAGTAATATGATGAGGCCAAGTAATTCAAGCCTAAAAACTACCTAAAATACTAATGTAATAACACATGCTTTAACATATGAAACCACAGGAACTATCAGAACGGTTTGCAGATGTGGTGCCCTGAGTAAAATGGGGGCCACCAAAGATGTCTAGCATATAATGCCCATGATCTGTGAATGTTACTTCAGCTGGAAGAATACACTGTATCGATGTGATTAAGCTAAGGATCTTGGAATGTGGAGATTAACCTGGATTACATGAGTAGGGTGGATGTAATCCAAAAAGGATTAATCTGAAGGAGGTAGGAGCATCAGAGACCAAGCATGTGAGATGGTAGTAGAAGTAGAGGTCACCCTCTGCTATTGTTGAGTACCATCGAGTTAGGTGCCTACACAGAGAGACCACATGCACAAAAGAATGAAATGCTCCCTGATCCTATGCCAACCTCCCATTTTTTCTTCTGCTTTAGCTCACTGTTACAGCCACTGGGTCAATCCATCTCATTGAAGGTCTTCCTCTTTTTGATACCTCTCATTTTGCCAAGTATGATGTTCATCTCCAGGGATTGGTCTCTCCTGATAACATGTCTAAAGTATGTACAACAAAGTCTCCTCATCCTTTCATCTAAGGAGCACTGTGGAAGAAATAATGCCAAGACAAATTTGTTTGTCCTTTTAGCAATACGTGGTATTTTCAATAGCCTTTGCCAGTACCGCAATTCAAATGCGTGGATTTTCTTCAGTCTTCATCATATAATGTCCAACATGCATGTGCGGCAACTGAAAAATACCATGACTAGGTAACCTCTTTGCTTTTCAACACTCTAGAGGGGGGGTAACAATTTACAGTCTTGGAAACCCACAGGGAATTCTACACTGCTCTATATGGTTGCCAGAAATCAGAATCGACTCTGTGACAGTCCATGAGCGAGTGAGTGAAGCAAGTCTGTTGCAGCATATTTGTCCAAACCAACTCATTTTTCATATTTTGACGCTGCTTCTGTGAGCATTGAGTGTGGACCAATGCAAGGTGAAGTCCTTGACAATTTCAATCTTTTATCCTTTTATCATGATATTACCTTTCGATTTTCTTTACATTGCATTGGAATTCACACTGAAGGGGGCAATTCTTCGTCTTCATCAGCAAATGCTTCAAAGTCCTCCTCACATTCAGCATGGAAAGTTGCTTCATCTGCATATCTCAAGTAGTTAATAAGTGTTCCTCCAATCCGGATGCAGCATTCTTCTTCATATAATCAAGCTTCTCTGCTGATTTGCTCAGAATACAGATTGAATAAGTACAGTAGGAGGGTACAACCCTGACCCACATTTTTCCTGATTTTAAACCATGCAGAATTCTTTTGTTCTATTCCCACAACTGTCTTTGGATCCAGGGATAAGTTTTGCATTAGCACAGGAAGTGCTCTGGAATTCCTATTCTTCTCAAGGCTATTCATAATTTGCTGTGATATGCACAGTTGAACACCTTGGTATAGTCAATAAAACACAAGAAAACATCTTTCTAATTTTATCTGCTGTCAACCAAGATCCATCTGACATCAGCAATCATCAATAGTTATCAATATATTTTGATTACATGTTTGATCAATTTCTAACTGAAGATGTTAGTAGACTTCTTCAATTTCTCCATTACTGGCATTTGTGGTTGGTGCATACATTTGAATAATAGTTCCATATAACCCTATCACAGACAGCATTTACTTCAATATAGATCTTGAAATGTCCATTTTGACAATGAACGCAATGCCATTCCTGTTCATTGTCCCTTTCCCAGCAAAGGAAATTATGTGACTCTCTGATTCAAATGGCCAATACCAGTCCATTTCATCTCAGTAATACCTAAGATACCAAACTGTATGCTTTCCATTTCATTTTTTACTCTTTCCAATTTGCCTAGATTCACAATTCATGCATTCCAAGTTCAGATTATAGTGCACTTTTGCAGCTGTTTCTTCTGACCTTCCATGTTACCACTCAGCAAAGGAAGATCCTGAAGACTCCATTCCCTGAGGCTTTGCTCCATTCCCCTCAACGTGGTTGACTCAACTTTGAGAAAGCGGCTTCTCCTCCGTCATAGTTGGAGGCCTTGCAGCACCAAAGGGATCGTCCTCTAGCTCTCTCTGCAACAAGATCCTACTTTCTCTCACCCATTCTCCAGTGTTTGACAGAGCCCACTTCCTCCAATGCGGGCAGAGGACGCCTTTTTACTGCTCTGTTCTAAATCTGGAACCTCTGCTAACACTTCTTCACTTTGGGCCTCTCTGCTGGCATTTGAAATACCAGGGACAACTCCCAGTATCACAGAAACACAGTTAGCCACCACAGTACGACAAACTCACAAATGCTGGGCTGACGGTGTGTAGGAACTGAAAAGGCTAAGGAATAGAGTAGGTCTTCCAGAACAAATGCAATTCATTTTATACTTCTGATTTCTAGGACTATATGGTAATCAATCTACATTGCTTCAAGGAATTTCTATTGGTAATTTGTTTCGTGGGTCTAGGAAACTTCTATCACAGGAGTCAGAGACTCAGGCAGAATGAGGAAACACAGTAAACTGGGAATGATATTGTTTGAGTCTCAGTAATATAGAGATATGAACGTAGGCTCCAGGTCGGGGTAGGAGATCAAGAGAACAGCAGTAAAAGTGCCCTGCTCTTTATCTGTGGCAAGAATGCTTTTATGTTGACCAGGAAAGGATGCAGAACCAATAACCGAGAGGGAAATAAGATAATGGATCAGAACAGCCAAAACAACAGCAAGACACAATAATACACTGGGATGTTCGACAAGAATATCAGTGCCTTCCCACAATGCTATCCTTAAATAAAAATCAGAGTGTGTAAACCCAAATATTGCTGATTTTTGTTTCTCCTGCTATTGATATATCCAGCACACAAATTTAGGAGAAAGATTGCTTTACTTTCCCAGAAGGGGCTTAATGACTCATTAGCCCCTTCTCTCACTTTTCTTTCTCTAGTTCAAACAGCTATTTTTCGGGTACATTTCCACCAAAATGCCCTTCATTATTCATTTTATATCTTAATAATTTATCAAGAACGCTGTCTTACAAAGCTTCACTGCAGGTTGTTGGCATGTATAACTTTCAGTAAGGACTCATTCACCACACACTAATAACCTTCCTATAAATAATTAAACATATGCAGGGCAATGGCACCCTATTACTCTAAGTCAACTGAAAAAAGCAAATGTTATTTTATTTTACACTAGTGTTGCTTTTTCTATAATCTTGGAATCCCCAAGGAGTAGTTTCTAACTCAACCCAGACACAACTGTTTCTGAAATTCTCCATGTAGAGCTAAGGTAATTGTAATTCCCTAGTGGAAAAGAATGGTAGAAATAAGGATTGGCAGACAGTGAAACCAGGAAAAGTTATCATAAAATCTATATTGCACACATCCCTGTAACTTGCTGACCTTTGGATCAAAGCCTTTCATGTAACTCCCGGGTTTAATCCAGGGTCGGGAAATTCACTCGACATGTTCTGCAGCTAATGCTTCTCTGGGCTGATAGACATTCCCAATCGGTCAGAGGTGTAATTTCATTCTACATCTATCATCATCCAATTTATCACTAAATTTGGTTGCAACCTTATAGTTTTTACCACAACAAATTGGACAGATATTACTATTTGGTGATAAACCTATACCGATATAGTTTAGTTCCCTCACTGCATTGATCTCTACTTTTACCTTTAAAACGAATCCCTGATTTGAGGAATGGTAGAATCTGTGTCCATGGTTCTCAACCACCACTCCTTCTTATGTTTTTTGTGGGCCAACTTTGCTGCATGCTGAGCTTCCTAAGTAACTATTTTCTCTCAGTCATTGAAGAGTTTTTCTCTGAATCCTATTGTTGAATATTACTGGCACTAAAAGTACCTCCTATTTTGAATTTAACATTGATAGTTTCCAAAGAGCTAATATTAACTAATTTGTTTTAGAATCAAGCAAATTGTTTCTGCCTGTATGCCACTTTTAAATTTCTAACTTCAGACTTGGTGTGTGAAATTGAGCATACAACAGCACCATCCTCCTTCAGATCATTTCCTGTTTTACTCCTTCTCCAGCAGATTTTGACTAGTTCTCAGACCCATTTCCAACCTTCCCCTGCCTCTCAAACTCCCCTCAGGTTGGTCCAGAGTGCCTATTGCCACTGAACAAAGCTGACTTTTTTCATCAGCGTGCATCCTGGAACATCAGTTAACAGCTAATGATGTGAAGTTCCTCTCAGATCCAAAGACGTTTTAGGACTATCAAGGGGAAGAGGGCAAGAATGCAAAAGGAATATGAGCAATGAGCAGCACTTCTCAGTGTTACTGAAAATACACATCTAAAAGCTGAAAGTTCTGCTACCTCTTTGGCAGCGTATGTCTGAGTTTTCTCCAATATCCTGCAGTTGCTCTGATGATTAATTACAGAAAGCTGTAAAGGTCCTACTGGAAAAATGAGCAATCACTATTATGCTGTATTTTGCTGTCTTAGGAACATAAAATTCAATGCTATATAGAAAAAAATTATTATTGTAATCACAGTTACTGGTAGTATGTGCATTGATGAACATTGACTCTGTTTTTACATGAAATAAATGTAGCAGGTCAAATGGGATTTTACAGATTTTAAAGGCCAATGCCATTTAATTGTTTATAGGAGAAAAAGTAACCCAAACTATGGCTTACTTAACAACTTTTTGATGTTGATTTTGACTATAGTACAGTTACTCAAGGAGGTGAACTGCCATTTGTTTGACAGTCCAGGCTGTTGTCTCAGCGCATTCTTATGACAATTTTCAGGAGCAAGGAGCAATAAATCCTAAAGCTCAAAGCTCATTTTAAAGAAGCATTAGTGTTAAGTGGTTTTTGAGCAAGGTTTGTCATATTTAAAGAAATTCTGCATGCAAGCATATTGTTAAATAAAATTATACAGGAAGTCCTCACTTTGTATGTTTTGATATGCATCAATTCAGGTACCATGTTTTAGTGAAATTAAAGTATCCCCCAATAGCAGGGTTCAAGTAAAATGAAATCCTTGACAACTTCAATTTTCTTCATTTATCATAAACCACTTATGTAGACTTAATTAAAGGATGGGCAAATCTGAAGTGGAAGGAGAGGAAAGTACATATTCATTTATAAGTACACAAAATTCTAAAATCTCGTGGCATAAACAAGGCTGGGCTGACAGAATCCATGAAAATAAAAACAAGTTGACACCCAGTTGCTTTGACTCATGGCAACCCCATGTGTGCAGCGGAAATCTGTTCCAGAGGTTGCTCAATATTTGGGCCTTATTGAAGCAAATTGCCATCTCAATTTTCCCCAGTTCTCCTTAGAATGGGTTTGAACTGATGCCCTTTCTGTTAGTAGAAGAGTACATAACCATTTGCACCCCCAAGGGTTTCAGACTTGATTAAATCTCCTCTGAAATGTGAGAAAGGAATTGCAGGAAAGACTCTGTCCTCTAAACCAGAACACTGGTTAGAAAGCGGGACATCTGAAGAGCTAGTAATGAAGCTGGAATTTCATGTTTGTGGAAGTCTGCAGTGTGGAGAAAGGACAAATCATAACCCAGTTACCCTTGGCCTTCAGGCTTCCCTAAGTTTGATGCCGTAAGAGTCAACAAAAGGAGAACTTGAGTGACATCCTGCCTCTGCCCCCACAATTGTCATGTCTTACGGGCCTAACTTCATGTTCTAGATATTGAATGGGTTTGTTCTACATGGATGCCTTAAAATCAATACATCGATTTTGTGTATGTATTTATTTCATGTAAAATTGATTTTGGATTTGGAGATTTAGAGTCAGGAAAAATGATATTGTCAAATGTTAGGATGACTGAAGCTCTGAAAAATTGCTAAAATCACACTATGGTGAATGCATTGATATTATCACTTCATCTTTTATGTGACTTCATCTATTTATCCTCCTAAAAAATAAGACGTTGTTTTGTGAATTTCATTATGTTGTGTGTTCTTGGGGGTATTTTACAAATTAATTTATGATGTACTCTGAATAATATTTTTATGTGCATCCAAGAGAGTAAACAATATACTGTCCTTTAAAATTGAGACCTGTGTTGAGCAACTCCCACAGTTCTATGATTTCCAATTTTATCTCTGAATTCAAGTAAGAAGCAAAATCATAACTGGGCACAGCTGCAGAATGATAAATAACATATAGAGAAAAATGTTTGCAATGATTCTGTGTCTCGTGGTTTGAAGATGAAGCAGTCTGTGGAAGCTATTCCCCTTACCTTTTCAGAATGACTATCCTGTTTTGTTTTGGTTTCCACTCAAACTAGCCAATGCGATGAAACAACTTGTGAGCTAAATCACTCTCTGGCTACAGCAACCACCAGTAGGCAAAGCACCTTCATTTTGGACTTAAACACAATAAAGCTATCTGGGGTTAATGCTCGGTACAACAGGATACATGCTAATGTTCTTCACATATACTCCAAATCTATCGGCATTAGATTGTGGAAGGTAATCCTTGATTTCCAGATTAGAGGCAGATCATTGTCTGACTCTAGGTCTCAGTTACTATAAAGGTGAGATGAATACCTGGAGTATTTTACCTCTGAGGATAAATATTTTTAAAATGATATATAATGCACATTTTATACACATACATGTCTGGATAGGCACATGTGTTAGGCAGGGTTGATGAGAGAAACAAATCCAGTGATGATATATATATATCATAGGGGCAGGCTTAAATACATTATATATATCTATCTAATACATTATATATATAAATACATATATAATGTATTTAAGCCTGCCCCTAATAAAATCCAGGGTCTTGAAATGGCTATACTACATGGACCCCTCACCTCCCACCCACCCTGTGCTCCTACTTTTGGCTGTCCTTTTTATGTATAAGTTTTCTCAATACAGATCGTATCCCTCTTGAACCTGTTGTAATGTAAGCTATCAATATTATCTTACATACATATACATATTCTTTTGAGTTTTGCTTTTTTTCCACATATCTTTTAGATACACTACCTTTCAGTTCCTAGAGACATTTTATCACTATACGGTTCTGCATCAATAATTTATTTAGGAAGATAAGCACAAGGTTGATTCCTTAGAGGCACATGATACATATTTCCCAAATGTTCCATAATTTTCTGCAGCATTTCACAGAGCTCATGAACCACCACGTTGTGGGGGCGAGCAAGTCCTAAATCTACCAGTCAGGTGTAAGTCCAGCAGATTTTCCTCTGTCAAGGGGGAAGGGTTGATGTTGGCAGGGATGTAAGAACCCAAATTGTCAGGTCAGACAGCAGGCTGCTGCCTTACCAATCTGTGGAAGCTGTGGATTACATCAGCTATTAGGTTGCTGATTACATTTCAAGAACTGTATAATGATCCAAATTCAGGACCCAGAGCAAGAGAGTCAACATTGTTAGAGCATTCATATATGATTGTTAACCATACCCTCAAGCAAATGAAGGGTGGTAACTTGATTTACACTCTCTTATATGGTGGTGACTAAAGATATATCCAACATCAATCCAGTCTCATCAACACAAAGTACAACTCAGTTCAAAATGCAACCACATTCAAAGGTATAGAGATGGGGTTCACAATACATCCGAAAAGGAAGGGCTGTAGTTAGAAAGGCTATTAAAATAACATGCTAGACAACAAGTATGTTATTTTTTATGTGCCAAATTTTGAGATTTTATGCAGTTTATTAATAGCTTAAAAATACACACAATGTTTTAGTAAGAGCTAGGGCTAAGCTGTTTCTTTTTATCTATTTTATTCATATAATTGTCACAAAAATGCCAAATAAAGATTTTGTAGATAATAGACAAATGGAATTGACTGAATACAAATTGAAATATTTCAACAAGCTGTGGAGGCACTGACAGCCATTACTAATTTATGCCAGGGAATTTGCAAGAGATTTCCTTGGCCAACTTCTCCATATTTGTAAACATTCCAAAGAAAGGTGTCCCCACAAAATGCCAAAATTACAACATCATTGATATCATATGGAAATACATTTTGCTAAAAATCATCCAAAGGTCACGCTTCCGGAGGTGAAGGACAAATTCAGAAGAGAGTGTGTGACAAGAAATATTACTGCTGCTGTCACATGGACCTTAGCTGAAAGTCTAGAATACCGGAAAGATGTGTTACTTGTGTTTTATTGATTCTGCCAATGCAGTCAGTCCACTGTATGGATCATAGCAAAGCATACACAGCCTGGAAAAGAATGGGAGCTCCCAGATACCTTACTGTGCCCAGGTAGAAGCTGTACGTGGATTAAGAGGCAGTTGTACAAACAGAACACGCTATGGTTTAAAATTAGGTTAAATTTGTGTCAGCGTTCTATTATATTACCAGACTTATTTAGTCTGTATGCTGAGCAAATATAAAAGCTGGAGTATATGAAAAAGAGTGCGGCATCAGCATTGGAGGAAGGTTATTAGCAATCTGAAATATTCAGATGATACAACCTTGTTTGCTGAAAGTGAGGAGGACCGGAAGCACTTGCTGGTGAAGATCAAGGATTACAGCCTTGAGTAAGTATTAAACTCAACGCAAAGACCAAAATCCTTGTAACCGTGTCAGTAAGTAACATTATGATAAATGGAGAGAAGCTTGAATTAATGAAGGACTCTTGCTTAGAACTACAGTCAATGCTCATGGAAGCAGCAGGCAAGAGATCAAACAACACATTAATTTGGATCACCTCCTGTGGGAGACCCAAGCAGGGATGCTACTTTGAAGTCTACGGTTCTCTTGCCCCAAGCCAGTGTATTTTCAATTGCCTCGTGCAAACAAACAAAAGGTGGACATTGTATAAGGAAGACCTAAGTACAATCAATGGATTTGAAATATAGTGCTGGAGAAAAATATTGATAGTATCACTGATTGCCATAAAACAAATGGTCTTGATAGAAGTACAACCACAATGCTCCTTAGAGGTAAGGATGGTGAGACTTTGTCTTATGTACTTTGTCTATGTTGTCAGGAGAGACTAGTCCCTGGAGACGGACATCAAACTTAGAAAAGTAAAGGGGCAGCAAAAAAGAGGAAGTCCCTGGACTAGATAGATAGATTAACACATTGGCTGCAACAATGGGTTTAAACATAAGAACAATTGCATTGCACAGGACTGGGCGGTATTTCACTCTGGTGCACATAGTTTTGCTATGACTAAGAACATACTGGACTGCACCCACCAACAAGGGCTGAGTAAAAACCCTTATTCAGGTCACAGCTCTGATAAAGTTTCCTTGTGGCGGGGGGCTACTGTCAATACAAGCTGATGCTATGGAGAGGTTCTTTGCTTCTTGCTATTCTGCATCCTGGATCTGGCACATCAACCTCTCGATGTTTGACCTTGAGCCAATGCGCCACCATATTGCCTGCCAGCCCTGGGGGCCATCAGAGTCTACCACCTGACCTGTCGAAGTTGATTCATCAGTATTGTATTCTCTAACTGCGCTCTTCTTCATTCTTCTTGCTTTCTGCTTCATCAACTCCAGCAGCAGCTATGTGCATCCGAAAATGTGTCCAGCTTCACTTCTGACTCATAAACTTGAACTGGATTGAATTACCCTCTTCCGCAACAACTATGTCAGCATATCTATGTCTATCTACACACACACACACATACATAAATACCAAAACACTAATTTTGCTTCTCTAGAAAATTCAGCTTAATACTCTACCAAAACTACCTAAGAAAAAGAAATTGTGAAAAACTTTCACATGAGTGTAACTTTCTTGAACATGAATGTTTTTACTTTTTCAATTCTGAAGGTAAAATATTTAGCACATATTTTCGAATCGGCATAGGATAAATCTATAAGTATACTTTTTGGAGGAAATATTAAACAACATATTTGTTTTGAAAATGGAAAGTAGAAAAAAGAATGACTAGCAGGGAGAACAATACATTTATTTGATGCAGTCAAATGTTGGCAGATACAGGAAAGTGTAAAATAAGACTGGCAAAAATGTGCCAGCAAGAAAAGAAAGATGTTAGCTTAGGAATGAGGAAGGAACATTCAGCCTCTGCTGGCGCCTCTGTACCATGACCAAATCGTAGCAGGATCTCACACAGTGCTTTCTTATTGCTGGCTCTTGTTTTGAGCAGCATATCAGTCCCTGTGCTTCAGCTGTGCTCATCCAGGCAGGCAGGGCATGACATGATTGAATGATTAGCCCATAAATGAGATTCATGCAAATGGCTCTCAGGGAAAATCAAGTCAAAATAAAATTATTTTATGTGGTGGGTGAATTTTCTTTTATAGCTAAATGATGCTAAAGGACTTCCATTTTGCTTATCTATCTACGCAGAGAGAGAGAGATGAATAAGCCCGGCAGAGTGAACAAACACCTCTCCTTTCTGCCACCCACGTTCACTTTCAATGCTCCCCGTAGGGTTCCATTTCATGGGGACCCACTTTCGGATTTCTTTAGACTATTCCAAATATTCAATTTCTCCCCACTCCATGATGTCTTTTCTTAAGATTTTTTAATGTTCTAAGTATATTCATATATCAATAACACGTTTTTCAATATCAAAACCAGAAATATGGGTGGAAATTAAAAGAATCATACTAGGACAATGGAATTCCACATAGGTATATTGACTCTAATTTTTCAGACAGTAATCTCATCCTATCGTGCAGAAAGATCTCTATGCTCTTGGTATTTTAGGACAAGTATTTTAGGACAGATGCCTTAGTGGCAAAAGTATGGATGTTGGCATTGTGCCAGCTAAAGTTTTGACACTGGGAATTCATTTCATTTAATAGCTTGGAAGTTAATTGTTAAAAGTTACTTAATTTTTCTGACCTCTGATTTTCTGTTATCTAAGAATAAATATCTACCATGTCCAAGATGTTATTCTGAGACTAAAATCAAATGACATCATGTATTTCAAATGCAGAAAGTGCTTGATTTCATGTTTGATAGTCAGGTAAGAACATGGATGCTATTTTGTTATTGGCTGTGTTAGTCTGGGTAGATGAGATAAATAAACCCAGGGAGACTCATACGTGTGTAAGAAAGAAGTTTATAGACAAGAACAATTGAATATTGAGAAAATACCCCAGCACAGTCCATATCAAGTCCATAAGTCCAATATTATCCCCTATGTCTGATACCAATCTATAAAGTCCTCTTCAGACTCATGAAACACATGCAACGACACCTGTGATAGTTATATTTATTGTGACAACCTGGCTGTTAAATACATGTGGAATTGATTGAAGGACAATTTAATTGAAGGGCAGAGAGATAAATGGCTCATCAAACCTTGCCTTTCTAGTTCTCGGGTCTCTTGTTCTCTGAAGATCGGACCAGGGTGCAGCTGCCTTAGCCAGTTCTCTGCGTCAGCTTGCAAGGTTTACGTCCTGGGAGACATCCCTGAGGAGAAGTCACATGGCCCTACCCTGATGCAGCCCTGGGTACTAGAACAGCCATGTGGAGACCCCTGCTCGGGCTGAGATGCTTACATGCTCACTGATTCAGCTTTCCTCCTGCAGTTGGTGTCAGTGTGTGTGTTTTGTGAGCTGGAGGAGGACTTTGTGGATCAGTGTCAGACATATGGGCTAATGTTGGATTTATGGGCTTGGACTGGACTAGGTTGGGATGCTTTCCTAATGTATATTTACCCTTTATATAAAACTCTCTCTTACAAAATGTGAGTGTCTATGAATTTTGTTTCTCTAGTTTACCCCGACTAACACAACACCAAATGCAGGAAGATCACAGGACAGTGGGTTGGAAGTATTCTGGATGCAGTGGCTTTGTGAGCATCTCAGCATTGGCAGGGGTCTCGACATGGCTTCTCTGGTTCCAGAGGTCTGGTTGCATCAGAGTAGGTTCATGTGGCTTCTCCAGCTCCCAGGACGTAGCACCATGCTTCTTGTCAATAGAGTGTCTCTCAGAGTGTGGGCATTGTCAGTAGAGAGTTTCCAAGGGAATGAGAGGAGAGAGAGAGAGAGAGAGAGAGAGTCTGTCTTCCGCCTCCAAGGAGGAAATCCATGAATTCCCAGAATTCTCAGGAGAAGGCCATACAGAGGCCTCATTGGCCATGACCTGATTAACACATTAGACTCCATCCCTTCATTCTTAATCCTCTCAAGTCCCAAATTGACAACAGCTTATGTAACCACCACATTGACTATCAGGAAGTGAACGGTTAACATCAAGGATACTATTTTTATCTACTTGGTTTCTTAAAATGAAAACTAAATCTCATTTAGGACAAGAAGAACAGAATCGTATCACATTGATTTTATTGAGTCGAGTAAGTTTTTTTACCAATTTCCTAGAAATGAACTGTATGTGTAACTCTCTCTGTTACTACCAGGATGTGGTTCTGTGGCAAACTCATCTCATGGATGTCTCCCTACATGCCATGTTCCATTTCCCCAAATCTTGTGATTTTACATATGACACTTGGAGGAACATATAGGACTTAACCCCCTCTGGTGAACACAATCACTGAAATAAACAAAAACCTTGGGTCCCCGAGCAGCAAAGATAGAGGCGATGAAACGGGCTGAGCACCTACGGAAAGAAGAGGAAGAACAAGGCCAACGTCAAAAGAGAGAGAGATTCGCAGACTGATCACATTCTGCTTGCTGACAGGCAGCAGTATAATTACTTATAGACGGCATTGGAAAACATCCTGGGCGGAAATGGGGAGCTAATAACAGTGAGGACAAGATTGAGGAAAATGTTCTAACACTGATTGTGACAGTGATTGTACATCTTTTCTTGCTGTGACTGAACTATTGAATTTTGTTATATGTGAATTACAAGTGAATAAAACTGTTGGGGAAAATGTAAAATACCAGAACATTAAATATTCTAAAATATAAATCTGATTGAGTATAATATCCATAAAGATACTGAATTGTAGAAATACCTAGAATCTTAATCTGTATGAATATATATATACCTCACAAAATATATTTAATGACAGGATTACAAAAATCACTTTAAACAAGTACCCGATATAGCAGAATGATAGCTAACTTTAATGAATTCAGGTTATGAGTTAATGAAAATAAAAATATTTACATTCTTGAAATACCAAAAAGATAGAAGAAAGCAAACAACCTGGCGTGTAGAACCTGGGAATGGAACCACAATGAGAGCACAGCTGGTGCCATATATATATATATATATATATCCAGCTATTTTTTGCAAACTACCTTGGAAAGAAGCAAGAAGGGTAAGCAGGTTGCAGCCAGGGCTGGAGCACCCAAGGAGGCAAGAAGAGGAACAGCAGAGCTTTGTAAGCAAGGCTCTATGGAGAAGTTCCTCTGGCACAAGTGCTCTTTGTACCCACATCCCAGCAAACAGACAGAAACATCATCTCATGAGCAATGCCAGTCATATGCTACCAGACATCACCTGCACCTCAGCCTAAGGATGAGCAGGAGATCTTCATGCCCACCTTCAAAGTCCATTTGGCTGCAACATCCATTACACATCCAAACAGTTCTGCAGGCCATCGATGCTTGTGCTAAAATCTCTCTATTCTCTACCACTTATTAAGACACGAATGCGTGCATGCACAAATTACACATTTGGGTTACATGTCCTTGCAATGAATGTGGAGATATCCTGTCCTGACCTCCAGTACCAAACTAGAAGGAGTCCACAGTCTCCTAAGGGCCTTCCTTCACGAGTAAACAGAAGGAAGCAGGAAGGACAGTGGGAGCCCCAAGTTCATCTGCAGACTGTCTAGTCAGATGAAGCCTCTGGCAGATCCCTCTAACCACAGGCCAGGGCCAGCTTTCCTATCAGACAGAGAGTTTGGTAAACTTGATTGTGGTGGATGCAACCATGGTATAATATGAATCGTGGTCAGTTGACTTCACTATTGACCAGCCTGCATTTGCTCTAGGCTGAAGTAATGCTCACCTGTTCCAGGACTGTAATGGTTTCTTTGGAGTTTTAAATATTAATAGTAGTCCTTTCTTTATTATGTTTTATTTGCATTTTTAGCTTTGTGTTATGATTATTATAATTTTCTTCTTGCCATATTGTTTTGTTTTGGTTTCTTATTGTCTCTTTTGGATTTCCCAGTTTCTGAAGCACAGAAGGAGCTGATACCTTCAGACAATAAGCGATATAATGGTTTATTGGGGATGTGGAGGGGATTGGGGGAGTAAATAATGAATGCAGGAGCAAGGAGGGAGCACTAGAGCTGATGATGATGATGTCTATACAACTCTTTTTTCAGTGATTCAACCAGGGAAGTGTATGATATGTGAATGTTCTATGAAGCAAACTACTGAAAAAAAGAAGACAAAAGATGCAGGAGTGGAAATAATAGTGTCCAGTAAAATCAAAACAAATGATCAGAGACAAGAAAAGATATCATATAACAATGAGAATAACAAGCCAATGAGAGGACATAACCAAGCTCCCCCAATTATGTGCCTGGAAGCACCCACCTCCCCAACCCAGCTTCCAGCAGAAGCAGAGCTTTACTTGGGCTTTGGGCTGGTACCCCACCATTCTTGTACTCTGCTTCTTACTGCTGCCACTGCTGCTCCTGTGGATCCTTCTGTCCCTGGATCCAGGAGCTTCATGCACAGAGATCCTCCCCTGGTCCAAGGACACACTGTACTCCTATTTCTTCTTTCTTGATAGTAGTTTTCAACAATTGAAGTTTTGTCATCTCACTATCTGCAGGTTAACCAGTCTTCAAATCCTGAAGCTGTGTTCTCCTCCACAGGCATTCACGTCTCAAATTATTTTCTCAGTCTACAAATTAAATAAATATGGTGAATGGATACGACCAGGTGCACACCTTTCTTGATTTGATTTTTCAGTTTGGTGGTTACCTCTTCCTTCATGTGCCTCCTACCTCCCCCTACACCATTTAGTTCCTTCCATCTACCCCTCAAATGGGAGGCAGTGACAGGCATTGTTGGGGTTATGAACCCCTTGGGTATTTAGATAGGGAACAGAAACCAAAATCATATGAAGTGAGACTGAAGTGGAGTGGGAAAGGCGGAGGAGAAAGGTGGACAGGAAAAAGAAAGGAGAGATACTAGAAGTCTTTTCCACCATTACTGCTCCTGCTGGGAGGGACCAGAGATAAATCCAGTCAGTAGGGCAGGTCCTAAAGAAGGCAGGTGGTATTTGAGCTGCAAGGAGGGAGTGGTCGAGAAAAGGGGGGCCACCTTTGTCTTTGCAGAATGGATCCCCCACCCCCACCCCACCAGCACCCAGCTCCAGGGCAGCAGCCTCACAGCCCATAGACACCTTCCTCACTGTAGGCAACATATAGGAAGAGGTCTTTCATAATGTTCTTGGCATAGCTTACCCATTGTTGCACCGCTGGGTGGAACAACGTTGTTGACAAAGGAATACAAGGCATCTTCAGCTCAGAGATGAATTCTCATCCACCTCAAGAAGCAGAAGTGACCAAAGGTGAGATCAGAAGACCCCTGGCATGTCTTTTTGTCCAGATCATCTAATGAGCTTTAGGTGCCTTCTGTACTGACCGGGGGATCTGCTCCGGATATTTCTTTGGATCTTATAGAGTAGCACTTCTTGAACGCATGCTTCTATTTATACAACATGGATTTCATGGTCCTGGAGACCGGGCTGGACCAGGTTGGGCTGAGGGCGAACAAGGGGTTGGGGTAACATAGACGACTCCTGCCAGGATTCCCTTTCTTGATTTTAAACCACGCAGTATGTATTCCTTTGTTCTGTTAGAATGCCAGCCTCATGGTCTATGTCTGGGGTTGGCATGAGCATGATAAAGTGTTTTGGAATTCCCAATCTTCCCAATGTTATCCATAGTTCCCAATGGCCCACACAGTCATTGAAACACAAGCAAACATATTTCTGCTATTCCCTGCTTTCAGCCAAGATTCCCTTGTTATCAGCAACCCGATTCCTCATTTCCATGTCTAGCTTGAATATCTGGCAGCTCCTTATTTATGTTCTGCTGCAATCCTTTTAACATGTCTTCAGAAAAGTTTACTTACATGTGCTACTAATCCTAGTTTGCTGTATTATCCACATCCTGTTCTGTCACCTTTACATGAATGACTGCAAACATGAATCTCTCCCACATGATTAAACACATTTCTTGGCATAGAAAAGTGAGTGCTACAGCAGGGCATCAGTTTTATCCAGCAGTTGCTTTGTTGTTGTTGTTTATCATTTTATTAGGGGATTGCACAACTCTTATCACAATCCATACATACATCAATTGTGTAAAGCACATTTGCACATTCATTGCCCTCATCATTCTCAAAACATTTGCTCTCCAC
>NW_022103907.1:7951048-7952691 GCF_000313985.2 Echinops telfairi | reverse complement strand
TAAAAACCATAGGTTCTTGATCATATGCTACCTCTTGAACCAGTTGATTGTGCACCAATTCTTTGTGGCTTAGTGTTTGTGTATTCCTTCAAACTTCTTTTGATTCTTCTTCCATAATCTAATATCTTGTCTACTGAAGCCATCAGTATTTTAACACAAGGCTTGACTATCTCTCTCCCTCCCTGCCCAACCCCAGGTTCTGTACCTGTGAGAGAAGCTGTGTGTGCTCTTCCCTTTGGGGTCTCCTCTCCTCATTCACTAGAAGGTCTTCTGGAACTTTCATTCAGTTTCCCCTCTTCAGCTCTTTTTATTATTTCTTCTGCATATGTTAGCTGCTTTCCATTTCGGATCAACTTGGCAAGGCCAGAATTTTCAGTAGTTTGCCATTAAGGCGAACTTATCCACCAGGATGTTGCATAACGCAGCGTAATAAACTCCATCATGGGATCTTCAGTGAGCCATAAATAAGCTCTAAGGGTGGAAGTCACAGCCCAAAAGCTACTGAAAGGAAGCTTCTTGGGGAGGAAGGCCCCCTTCTCAGTATACATTCCTATATAACTTGTGTGTGGAAACTGTGGGGAAGCTTGTTTGCTTTTTGCTAGATATGGGTGCTTCAGTTTCAAACTTAAATTATATATATGAATAGAGAAATAAACCCATCAAGATGAGTTTTCTAAATTGGTTCTCCAGTCAAATTAGGCCTAAATGCACTGGACATTCTGCTTCTATTTCTTTACACATATATAGGTCTGTCAGTATTAGTAAAGAACTCACTGCCATCATGTCAATGCTGTCTCACAGCAAGCCCCCCCATGGGTTTCTGAGACTGTAACTATTTATGGGAGCAAAAAGCTCAGTCTTTATCCTGAGGAGCTGCTTGTGGTTTTGAAATGCCAACCATGTGGTGGATCAGGAACCAACTTGTAACCACAAAAATCACCAGGGAACGGTTGATCTACGGTTTGAAGTAGGCAAAGCTAATATCCCAAATACCACAACTGATAGAAAAAGGACTGGTTAGAAGTGAGGTACTGGGTGATCCTGTATATGATATCTTCCCAGAATTTTGTCAGGGTGAAAAGTGTATGAAAGCTGGTTGGTTGGTACTACTTACAATAACAAACTAGCAATGGAAAGAGATGATCTCACAGTATCAGAAGCCCAGCTCACATGTCAAATAAAAGATCATAAATGTTCCATTTGTGTCATGAAATAAAGCATTAGCTCTTCTATTCGCAGAATTGGTATTGTTGAAAACAAAATACAGTGTTATCACACAAGTAGCAGAATTACAATGCCCACTTAATTCTCAACTGAGAAAGGAGTCAAATGTTAATGTGAGAGTACTAATTGAAAAGAAATGGGACCTGAAATTTGCAATGGGCATATTTGGACTGATGACCCAGAAGATGGAGATCTTAAGCCCCTAAATTCCATTGCGTCATTCCAGCCACCAGCACCAACCCTCACATCTGAAGAGATGAATCCACTTTCATTAAAACCATTATCTGCTCACTCCCTCTGCCACCCACACCCCCCAAGCCCACAGGCACACTTGAATGGATTAACCCAACTTGGCAACTTGGCATGCTGGTATGGCACCTGGGGCTGTATCTGGAGCATTGCCAAAGCAGATGCCTTAC
>NW_022103907.1:7947288-7949536 GCF_000313985.2 Echinops telfairi | reverse complement strand
TGTCCCACTATCATGCTCAGTCCCCACCAGGGTTTCAGCAATTCCTCTTTCCAGAATTTCTAATATATATGGAAAGAAGCCTGAATATTATATGTAAGGATGAATATTTATATATATGGATGTTTAAGAATATATGTAGAGATATTTATATTGCAAGGACATAAACTTGGATCAGTCTAAGTTTATCAATATGAACCTAGTATGTCAAGATCTTTCAATGTGTTAGCTAGAGAGGTGAGGAGAATTTGAATATTTGATTTGGTTGGTTTGCTGAAGCATGGGTTGTTAGATGGTCTATCCTAAGTCAAGTTGATATTCCAGACTACCTTGATATACTATAGAAGATGGTATGCAATGGCTTAGGAAAATTGACAGGTTACAGTGGACTTATCAGAATAAATCCATAGACCCACAAAGGGAATACCCCAAGGACACAACTTTTACGAAAACAATAGCAAACACATTTATAAATGGAGCCCCAGAATCTCTGATGACCCTTATGATTGCTATTTTGTGTCAACCAGGCCTGACAGCAAGAACTTCCCTAATTGAATGAAGGCATTGGCCTGCAATGGGGCTGACTAGACCTCACGGTGTAGGGGCAAAGTGGCAGCAATCACCAACAGAAACAAGGTGGATGTGGTTGCCATAATGAGCAGTAGAATCATAGTCTTAATCAGAATTGTCTGACTTGTGTATACTTATGGTGTTGGTTACAAAGACAGGGTGTGCATAGGAGTGAAATAGATCAGAAGTCTGCTAAATATTTACTTAACCTATACAAGCAGGAAAGTTCTAGATCAAGTGACTGGCAGTATAACTCAATTTGCCAGAATCGACTCATGACCCCTTAATCAACTTCCAGATTTTAGCCACTTTGAAAACCTACAGTCCCTTGAATGAAGGAGAAGCCAGGTTTCCTTGAGAAAGGATCCACTATACCACTACAGGAAATACGGAATGGGTAGTGGAAGTAGGTAGTTCTAAATACCAGCTATCGCTGTGAGAATAACTGCATAAATGAGGAATGTAATTATGAGGAATTCCTATCTGTATAAATGTGTAAAATATTTTTTATTTTGTTCACTAATAAAATATAAGATGAAAATGGGACTAGTGCGTTTTCAGTTTATTCATGTTAGTTGTATCGTTAGGAATAAGAATGATTTTTATTTCGTTTTTTACATATTCCAAGTTGACAGGGTTGGTCTGTGATGATTATAGTTTATGTCAACTAGCAGAAGCCCTGATGAAATAAATAGTGGTTGCATGTAGAGTTTATAACAAACAGTAAGGTCATCAGTTCAACACTAGCAGCCAGCTCCAAGGGAGAAAGGCTTTCTATTCTCAGAGTTACAGACTTGGAAACTCACAGGGGCACTTCTATCCTGTCCAATAGGGTCACTGTGAGTCAGAATTGACTCGATGACAGTGTGCTAAGTGAAAGGCAAATCATTGTGAAGGTAGGGTGAAGTCTACCCTATCAATCAGATCCCAACCTGACACCACCTCTGCGGAAGTGTGGCCCTTTTATAAGGCTGACCCCGAACAGAACTGTGCCCTCTCTTGCCCCTTCACCATCTGCTGGATCTGGATCCTATATCTGGTTCATCAATCTCTTGTAGTGTTGCTTCTCAATCCCAAAAGCTGTCAGCATAGCGCAGACCTTGCATTCAATTGCCTCTGCTTCTACCAGTCTGTGGGCTTCCTATTTCATCTTCACAATATTGTTCATATGGTTCTGTAATGATAGGAGTCAGGGGAAGGTCTAGCTTATCTTATATCGGATCTAAGGGCATGAACTGGACTGGACTGATCTACTTCTACAGTTGTGTAAGCCTCTTCTTGATATGAATCTCTTGCTATAAATACACTTGTCTCTATAACAAACAAGCGTCACTGGTTTGCTTCTCTAGAGAACACAAGATAGCACAGTCTGTCCCACAGCCATCCCTTGGCCTAGTTTGGACTGATGCGATTGAGTTTCTTTCATCTCTTCCCACAGGTGGAATCTATTTAATTCCTGTGTATTTCATCTGATGAGTTTCACATTTACACTGGTCATTTACATTGCTGAAAAACCGGTATTTGCATTGGTCTTATAAAATACTTTCATCTGATCTCCAACTTCCTTTCTATCACCAAGATCAGATCTTTAACTACTGTTCCTTCCTTATTGCTTCCAACTTTCTCATTCCAATCTCCAGTAATTATCCATGCATATTGATTGTATGTTTGACCAAGTTAA
>NW_022103907.1:7937564-7946983 GCF_000313985.2 Echinops telfairi | reverse complement strand
TCAATATTACCTTAAAACAATGGCCCTAAGATATATTTTGAATTTGGGACTGAAGACTCTCTCAGTGGTCACATCTCCTCCAAATAATAGAGTGGCTTATAAAATAAGCAATATTCCTGTGAATACTGTGCTTTCTTGAATAATTAATTACATGAAGCCAAAAGGTCACTTTTTAAAATCCTAAATCAAAGATGAAAAGCTAGGTCAATGGAAACAGATGAAAATAATTAGAATGTGCCACAGTGTAAGAAAAACATAACCAATGTCTTGAAACAAATTGTATGCAAATTCTTCAATAGGAAACTAATTTTCTATGCAAACTTTCATTTAGAGTACAGTATTTTCAAAATCCAGAAATAATTCTAACTGTACTGGATAATTTCACCTATATGCAGAAGCTTTAAAAGATGAAATTAAATTTTTGAATAATTTTGAATCAGAGGAATTCCTAGGAACCATCTCAGAAGGTAAACAATCCTGAAAACTCACTAGAAAAGGCTAATTTTTATTTATTTGTGGACTATGTCTTTGATAACAATATTCATATTTCTGAAAGTTTTATTTAGACAAATTCCGCATCTAGATTCCACTACTTTGTTGACACTTTTCTCTCCTCATTGCCTATTTTTATTCCTTCTTTCCTTTTTCTCCGTATTATTCTTACTGGTGGCATTGTTATGTCTGCTATGCAAAATATCACAAGCTCAAGATCATAGAATGCCTCCTTAATGAAAATATATTGAAGTACAGCATCTGAAAAGTAATCTCATCCAACTTAAAATATGCATCTCTGTTTTTAAAATTATTTACAGCAATATGAGCTGGTTGTTTTTAGACAATGTATTCCTTACCCCATTAATTTCAAAGTGCTTCCCAAATTACTTATGTTCGAAAGAGGCTGTGTAAACATTTTCTTAACACAGTATGTCCAAATCAAAAAACTGTCTGAGTCGTTAACATCTATGGGAACATTAAATGAAAACTTACTCACGTAATATTTATTAAAATGTAGATTATAATCATATAGATTTATATAACTGATTGGCCTCTAGCTGTTTTAGTCTCATTTCTTTATATGTATGACCATAATAGCATTACCAGTGACTAAACAAATCAGGTCAATCTTGATACATCTGTATCTGAAAGGCCATTGTTTCGTCATTCTATAATAAAACACTCAGGAAATAGGACATTGGGAGAGACTTTTTCCTCTCTTTGTCATTTCCTCAAATGGACAATTTGGTTCATATTATAAAAGGGCACATTTATGTGTGTTCCATATTTTGGTTTGGGGTTAAGATATCAGAACATCTCTTCTTCCTTGAGAAAAAACAAGGAATCATTTTTCTTCGAATGCTGTAGCTTAATAAAAGCAAGAACTGCCACTGCTGTGCAGCCCCGAAAGGTCTTTCAGAGCTGCATGCATTCTAAACACATCTTAGGTTTGCTGGCAACCTTGTTCCCTAGTTCAAAGCTTGAATACCAATAATGTGAAAATTCTGACAGTATTCAGGCCACATAAGAACTACTATTCTCATGAAATACCACCTTGGAAAGAAAACAAACAGAGTAAGTGATATCTAAAAGATGAATATTAAAAATATGGCCACTATCTCATTCAGAAAGTGGATGGATTGTTCCTGGCTGGACAAAATCTAGGTGATCATCATTAGAAAATAAATCAAGGTTGTATATGCAGACAAAAATATGTAGGTACAGTTTGCAGGATAACATCTTGTTAACTGCCTACCCCAAACCCTCACTAATAACATGCTGGAGTTCCCTTTTGTGTTATTCTTTGGAGTTTACTTTCTCTGGAGAATATTTATTTTTAAAAATAGTTAAGTTGGAAAATAGGGTTTCTGAATTATAATAAAGTATTTAGGAGATTGGTTAAGTTATCCTTTGGGGAGAAGGCATAGGGAGATGAATGACATGAGACAGAATCCAGGGGAAATTAGGTTTAACTGTCCGGTACTCTTCCACAAGACCGTAACTCTTTGAAGCCATACCCTTAGCCTTATCCCTTTCCTTCAATATCTTCAGCATGGTGCAATTTTATATATTTGAATGTGGGGTTTAAGGAGTGATTTGAAATAAAAGAAACAGTAATTGGAATTAAGATTTTTTTCCAGGGAAAGACAACTGATGAATATTCTATAAATGAAAATTCCTAAGTGCAAATGTAAGCAAAAATTGAAACTACCAACCATACACTTACTGCAATCTTTTTTAGGATTCTACCCTAACAGCAAATCTCAGGCAATCACATAACAAACCTCTAGTTGAAAATAAAAGCACTTCTTTGGGAATGTAAATTAGACCCCTGCTCTACTTAGTGCCATGCTGGTATAAAAGAAGTGCACTTATTCATTTATAAATGCTTAGGAATATCTACTTTAGTAAGTAATTTAGTCCATAATTCTATTTTGGGTGTATGTCTGGACTGGGTGAGATCAGAAGAATAGCATTTTCATATTTCATAATAAATCATTAATGAAATACCAGAAAGAGCACATGTTATGAGATTCCAAGATCTGAGTTTAATAATTTGCCTTCATTGAACACTGTAACCTGAATTAGCTCACTGCCATCAAGTCAATACTGACTCTCAGTAGTCCTATGGGAAAGGATAGAACTGCTCCTGTAAGTATCTAAGACTATAACTCTTTATTAACTTTCTCCCAAGAAGCAGCTAGTGGTTTGAACTTTCCACCTCACAGATCTCAGCCCAATGTGTAACCACTATGATCATCAGGGCTCCTATGGAACTCTGTAGGTTTTATAAAATGACTCATAAGGTTATCAGTTTCCTTTCCAAAAATAGAAACAAAGAATATAATATGAAGTAAAATGACTTGCAGAAAACATTGAATCCAGAGTTAGATGATAATAGCATATACTCCCATAGCGCCACTTGTCACTTTGTTGTACTGTGGTAGCATGTATGTTTGATAGATGCTGCAAGCTATATTTAGGAGATTGGTTAAGTTATCCTTTGGGGAGAAGGTATAGGGATACCAACAGGGTCACCCAAGGTGATTAAGTTTCAGTGGAACTTCTAGACTAAGAACACACCACAGAGAAGATTCTCCACTTCTTAGAAACCTGGCCCTGAAAATCTTATAAACAGCAGCAGAAGGTTGTTGCATACAGTACCGGATGAGCTCCTCTGGTTGGAAGGCACTCACAACATGCCTGCTGCCTTCACAAAGCAGAACACATCATGGCGGTTGGATAGATGGAGTAAGGTTGGCGGGGGACGTGTCTTCATTTGTCGATGTGGCATCGCTCAAAATGAGAAGAAATGGTAGCAGACATCTCTTAATCAAAAAAAAAAAAAAAAAAGGAAAATGAGCGGATTCCGGGAACCCAAGAGGCAAGAGAAGTTTGGGAATGATGAGGGCAACAAATGTATAGATGTGCTTTACACAATTGATCTATGTGTTGTGATGAATTGTATGAGCCCCAATAAATTGATTAACTAAAAAAAACAAAAAAAAACCAAACAAACAAAAAACCGCAGAATGTGTGGAAGATGAAGCTACAAAAATTGGAAGTGGTCAAAACAAATGAAACCCTTAAAGATCAATATCGTAGGCATTAGTTAGCTGAAATTAACTTGTATTAGCCATTTTGAATCAAACACATGGTTTACTATGGCAGAATTGATCAAACTATGAGGAATCACATTATATTCATCATCAAAGAACCTGGTCTATCTTAAAGTACAATGCTGTTTTGATAAGGTAATACCTATATACCAAAGAGGTAAGTTCAGTAAATACAAATTTTATTCAAATTTATATATCTACCAGTAGAGTTACTTAGGAAGATATTAAAATATTCTACTAACTTATTTAGTCTAAGATGGCCAAACATTCAATCAAGATTATTGGTGATCGAAATACAAAAGTTGGAAGCAGAGAGGACGTTACCGTAACTGGAAAATTTGACCTTGGTGATGGAAACAAAGCTGGAGATGACATGATAGAATTTTGTTAGTCCAGTTACTTCATTGCAAATTCCTTTTTTCAACAACATAAATAGAAACTGTGTACATAGACATCACCAAAGAGACACCTGGGAATAAAACTGACTACTTCTCTGCAGATATAGATGATGGCGAATGTTAATATTAGCACCTAAAATGAGCCCACGTGTAAGTTTAAGTAAAAGTTGAAGAACATTTTAAGAGTTTACAAGGACCAAGGAAAGATCTTGAGTGTAGCCCACCTAAATTTTGAGAATATCTTGCTAGTTTTTGATTTTTCTAAAATCAGTAGTACAAAACAGTAATTCGGGCTTTTGTATACATGTCTAGGCTGAAAAACCAGACAAAAAACAAAACCAAAAAAGCAAGTTGAAGAACTATTTCCAATCTAATACCAATGGGGTGATGGACTTGGACTATTTGTTTTCATGGTTTTTCTTGTTTAATTGACTTCAAACACAAATTTTTGTTTGTTTTTAAAAAGGACTGAATAATATATTGACCCAACCTTTCTGGTAAGGACCAGATGAAAATAGTTGAAACAGAGAGAATTATGAGAGTGTTGACATGGTTTTACTAAAGAATGCATGCACTTCACACCAATACGAATCAATACCGAAGTTTCTCCTCTGCAGAATAACATTGCAAGTGTTATCACTTTTTTTCATTCTACTTTCCTTCTTCCTTCTTTCATTTCAAAATTTGAGCCAGTCCCACTCTACAAAAAGTATGAGCATATGTGTGTGTGTGTATATTTGCATGTACACACATAACTATCAGCTTTAAAACCTACTTGGGTAACATCCTGTATCCTTATAAAACGTTGCTGTCTGGTAGAGTTAATATTGATAAAATCTAATTCATTTGGGAAAGAAGTGTATCAAATTTCACTGAAACCGGAATCAACAACCAAGGAGCATGTGAATGAATTGGGATGGTGCTTTCAGCACAACGTAACTCGGAGCATGGAAAACGTTCAAAGGCCCAGTATTCAGTGCTATTTAAGACTCTCAGTCAGTTTTCATTGAAATTCCTTGTTTACAGAAATCATCTTTACGATACCATGAAATGAGGATGAAAATTCATATCTAGGAAGAACTTGAAGGAAGGCACATGTCTCAGGGTGGAAGGTACAGTGATTGTTAAAATTAGGTCACTACTGTATTATGTCCTTTAAAGATGAAATTTACTGATCGTGGTTAAGAGTATTACGTATTGAGAACCGAGGGTGCTGGATGGTACTGATAGGTAGACAAATAAATCTGCGTAAGATCTATTGACCAGAAGTAACTAATTTTGCAGATATGATTGTGGAAAAAAAATTCCTTGGGGCTACATGTGACCTCCTCTCACTCCCAAGGCTTCATGCCTGTATTAGTCTGGGTACTTTGGAGAAACAAATCTACGGCGACTCACGTATAAAAGAGAGTTTTATGTAAAGAAAAGGTGCATCACAAAAACATCCTAACCCAATGCTGCCCAAGCCCACAAGTCCAACATTAACCCATTAACCCAACACCAGTCCACAAAGTCCTCCACCTCACAAAATAGAGGCAATGATGCCGACTACAGGAGGAAAGCTGAGTCCGTGAACGTGTAAGCATCTCAGCACTAGCAAGGGGCTCCACACGGCTGCTCCAGCACCCAGGGCTGCATCGGGATAGATCCATGCGGCTTCTCCTTGGGGATGTCTTGGAGGAAGTCAATCTTGCAAGCTGAAGCAGGGAACTGCTAAGGCAGCTGCACCCGATACAACCATCACAAAACAAGAGACCCGAGAACTAGAAAGGCGAGGCTTCACCACCCATTTATCCCTCCGCCTTTCAACCAGCCCCACATGTGATTATCGGCCAGGCTGGCACAATTAACTAACTCAATGCCACAGACAAGATTCCATCTTCCATCCCTTTTGATCCTATTCTGATATCAACTATTCCTCTTATGACATTCTACTTCTGCTACCGGGTTCCATAATGTATGACAATGTCCACATAGAACTCACGGACAACAATCGTGACTGTGGGATTTAGCAAGAAAGTTAATAGGTTATAATTCAAGTGATAAATACTCAGGATGCAGCCAAGAAACTCTCTTCTTTGTCTCTTGTTCTCAGACTGTTGGATTGGTATCTGCTCTGCTGAAGAAATTTTACAAAGTTTTTATAGTCCTGACGATAAAATCCAAAAGGGTATGCCACACTGCTATAATCCTCCGGAGAAGGCACCCAGCTCCAGTGCCATGGATCAGCAAACTCAGCTTCCCCAAGTAAGTACCCAGAGGCAGCCCGCTCCACAAGCTAGCCTCCTACCCCAAATCCCTCATCTTTACTTGTCCTGCAGTTTAGAAAGTCAGTGTTTCTGACTCATGCCCAGGCTCCTGACTCTGCTGTTGCTACTTCTCTGCTGCTCCCCTTGTGTCAACCGTTACTCCTGGATCAAAGATGTTCAATGCACAGGGATCTCAGGATCCAAAAGATATGTTCCATTCCTGGTTCTCCTCACTTTCTTCCAATGAACCCCGACATCCTGTTTCTGATTTGGCTGATTTTATACCCAACAGATGATGATCACAATTAACCCTCATCATAATCACTCACAGTTGAATCATATAATTCTATCCGTATCTCCCTTCACCTTCTTATCCAGACAAATCTATAAAAAGAAGGTTATTTGGTGGGAACAAAAATAGCTATGACTAAAAGAGGCATATTAAATAATGCACTCCATTGCTGATTATATATTTGAGTTACTGAGAATCAATAGAATTTCCACAAGTTATCTTTTCAGTTAAATGATGAGATTGTTTCTTTCCCAATGTTATGGTATAGGGATTTAATTGCAAGCTTTGACACAAATGAGTTATTTTTTCAATACCATAAGTTGAAATGTTAGAAGTACCAGAAGTTATTTACATTGGTTCATTGGTATCTATGGAATCAACACAAAGACAATTCTAATTTTGCATGGAAAAAATGCTGTTCATATCCTGATCATTTCTTGTAGAGAACCAGAAGATAGGTTCATAAGTATTTAAATTATATGCAGCATCTTCGTAAGATAGAGGGTGAACTTTAGCAGAGGAGTTTTCATGGTGTTCCCCTATATTTATCCAAAGTGATTCATTGTAAAATAGGGCAGTATGAACTCTCTCCACCCCCTCTTTTAAATCCAGAACCAAGTGTTCACATTTAATTAAGTTTGTATTTATGAAGCCCTCCTGTCAGCTTTGCAATTTAAGGAAGACATAACTAACATAAAATAGCTAAATGTCAGCTTCCAAAGAAGTAAGATTTCTTCATGAGAACAAGGCTCACTGCCCACATTCGCTAATCCACACAGATACACCTAAAGACACCAGGGATATTGCTGTTCTTATGAAATATGGCTTAAAATGCATGCAAGACATTACTTCATATTTCCTCTCAGCTCATAGAGACAAGAAATTGCCAATTTTAATTGTGCATTTGAATAAATGTTTCTATCAGTTTATATGTAGATTTATGTTTAAAATGTTAGTGGTTTTTGATTATTTGAATATGCCATGCATATTCATCCGTACATCTCACTTTTTCTTCGGTCTTCACCTACTGCCTTTATTTGTATTCTCCTTTGTTTTTGTTTTTGCCACATTTCTTTTTGTCCCGAATTTCTGCCCACTCTCCCCAACATCTTCTTATATTAACTGAAAACTCACTGTCATCTAAGGCAACAAGCTAAACAATCGATATGACCCCAACAGTCTGGTGCCATGGAGTATCCCATTTTTAAAAGGTGAGGGTAGGAAGGGGGAACTGATCACAAGGATCTACATATAACTTCCTCCCAGGGGGATGGGCAACAGAAAAGTGTGTGAAGGGAGATGTCGGACAGTGTAAGATATGACAAAATAATAATGTTATAAATTATCAGGGGTTCATGAGGGAGTGGGGAGCGGGGAGGGAGGGTGGAAAATGAGGAGCTGATCCAAAGGGCTCAAGTGGAAAGCAAATGTTTTGAGAATGATGAGGGAAACAAATGTACAAATGTGCTTGACACAATGGATGAATGTATGGATTGTGATAAGAGTTGTATGATCCCCCAATAAAACGATTTAAAAAAAACACTTGCCCTCAAGTGAATGAGACTGATACAGTGATTACATTCATTTTAAATATAAGAAATTTAAACTTAGAGAAATCATATTTTGTCAAACATCCCATGTCAACAAGGTCAAAACATCATGTTGCCTTTAGTTTGAAACTAGGTTTCTGTTTCTTGCATTACTTTGCTTCTTGCTTCCTCCACTCGATGTAAGGGAGCAGTGCTAGGGCTATGAAGCAGGGCTGGTAAGTTTATTAAACTACTGTCTATGAACATTGTCATGCAATAATGGGAAAGGACTGACCAGCCAGACAGAGGCTATTGCTCAGTACATTCCAGTCTCCTTCCTCCCTGTTAAGCGGACCAGTGAGGCGGGCATGGAGGGGCAAGCCGACCTTGTCCGAGTCGAAAGTGCTCTCATGTATTCAAAGTCTTCCCTGGCCTCGCCAGACATGCTGGCAGAGGCAGCGCTCTGCTGCGAAACAGATAATCCTATTTTATTTCATTTCTTTAAATGACAAGATGGCATTGCCACAACTATAGGGCAATGTGATGCTATAACTCCGGCGCCCTACACTCAGTGGCCAATACGATCTTTGGACAGTTGGACAATATGTAAATTCTCCCAGCACTGCAGTGGCCATTGGACCTTGTGCAGCGATTCAACATAAAAGTAAATGTGTATCAACTCTTAGAGTTGAGATGACTCGAAAGTCTCTGAAAGACCCCGTGTGGTTAGTTAGTGTCTCCTGAGAAATCCCAGAATTGAAATAGGTCAGCAAATAAGGATCCATTCAATTGTATTGAATTGGAAATACATCACTTGTGTCCCTGAGTGGGAAGCTAAGGAGATTATAAAGGATTATGCATTGATAATATGTATTTTTACATTTACCTGACACTAGCCAGTCTGACTGTCTCTAGAGAATGATATCCTTATCGTAGTGAGTGTGAGTGTGTGTGTGTGTGTGTGTGTGTGTGTGTGGTTTGCTTTCCTTGTGAGGCAAATACAAGTTTTTGGATTTATTGCTGTGATTTCTCCCTGAGTAGATTTTTTTTTTTTTTTGTACCTCAAATGGAAAATACCACGGGAAGCTTTTCTGAAACTGCGGTGAGGGGAGAGCAAATGGGAAGCATTTGCAGCAGATTTCTTATTGTGCTGGGTTATGTCTCTTCTTTTTAATCTGATGAGAAGCATGTACTAACAAATAGGGTTATCTGTCTTGTATGTTAAAAGAAATATAGGAATTGACATATGCATTTTATCTTTAGAATCTTAATAAGTCCCCAAAGAAAAACAAACACCCAGATAACCATAATCTGTGCTTCCAATTCAAATAAAAGAG
>NW_022103907.1:7912699-7936129 GCF_000313985.2 Echinops telfairi | reverse complement strand
GGGGAGGGAGGAGGAAAATTAAGAGCTGATATCAAGGGCTCAAGTAGAAAGTAAATGCCTTGAAAATGATGATGGCAGCTTATGTACAAATGTGCTTGACGCAATGGATGAATGTATGGATTGTGATAAAAGATGTAAGAGCCCCCAATAAATGTATTTAATTAAAATTTTAAAAAATTAAAAAAAAACATTACCTGCATTTAAAGTAACTGCAACTTTAAACTTCTTTCTACACTGTATAGCTGAACACACACTAAACACATATTACATATGCATGCCCTTAAGAACACAAATAAATAATAACCTGCTCTAGCTGAAGTGCAGGGAGTGGAACAGATAGTTCTTTGTTGGGATAAATGAAGATTAGTCAGTAAATGACAGGTGATCACAGACTGTCCTGAATCAAATCCTAATTCTTAACATTGTTAATATTGGTTATAATTCTAACCCTCACTCTGAAGCTTTTTTCTTTCTTGCATTATAATTTTGAAACATATTTATTCTTTGATTGGTTTTCTCCCCCCACCCCACCCTTACCCCAGGGAAGTTATCTGTTCAGAAATAGTGAGTACTGTAGCTACTCCGGTTTCCTACTATAACCACATGACTCACTATCAGGTTCCAATATAAAACCTTTTGTATATTTATCAGTAAAACGAGATCATCTCAAGAAAATATTGACTCTTTGAACAGTAAAGACAGAAGACTTGATGAGTTGCGGCATGGCATCAAGAGATATACATGGAGAGACCAAAAAGTCATAAAAAGAAAAAAAGAATTCAAGCCTTGAGTTGAAATAATAGAAGATTCTATAGCCAGAATAGTGGACTATGCAGGAACCATCAAGAAGCAATAACAGAATCATTGCACCAGAAGGAACTCGTTGACATTTCACCATTTCAAAGGGTAGCATATAAAAAAGAAACAATGACGCTGAAGGTCGAAGTTCAAACTTCCCTGAAGCCATATCAAAATGTGAGGCACCCATAACCGACACAATGGCAATAGAAACGTTTCAACCAGCTGATAAAGCACTGAAAGTACTTACTTACCTACAACAAGACACTGGGAAGATAGTTTCCCGGACAACCCAGTGGAACAGACGCAGATTTATAGCCATTAGAGAGAACGGTGACTGGCCCGAGTGCAGAAAGTATTAAGCAGTATTGTTAGTATCCTATACAAGTAAAACTTCCCTGAAGAAAATGTAACAACTGTTCCACTAGTAAATTGATAGGGAGTTGTCAGAAAGTCAAGTAGAATAAGGGGTATCATTACTGATGTCACTGGATCACAGCTGAATCATGACTAAAAGCAGAGGATACTGGGAAAAAAATGTTTACACATATTTTATTAGCTATTCTGGGCTTGTAGTGCAGAAGGTTTAGGGACCGGAATGAATACCACGTAATGAGAAGCATCATGAAATTTTGTTTGGTTTTTTGTTTCCTTAATTTTTGCTATTTGTCCCTGTAGATTTTGCATATCTATGTAGGTGACTTAAATTGCACTGAAACTAAAACCATTGTTTTTGTAGTGAACTCTGATACAGAGAGACCATTTAGGACCTAGAAAAATCATTTCATAGGATTTCCAAAGCTACGTTTTTTGAGAGGAACCTTGGTGTCACCGTTGTTAAGTGATTGACTGATGCAAAGTGACTTCTTTTAGATGGATTAGCAATAGTTTGGCCCCATTGAAGCAGAGGTTAAAAATATCTCAAATATGTGTTTTCCAAAATGCTCTACCACTCCATCTTTCTGATAGCAAGTACCACTCTTTCACCTCAGCATTTTCCCTCCTGTCTCAGGGTGCCACCGCTCTCAGAAAACTCACAAACTGTTAAAGAAATGTCTCATGTGGTTGTTAAGGCTCGAGGATTGGCCCAATGAGGCTGCATAAGCTGGTGAATCAGGTCAGGTGATAAACCACCTATTCAAATATCAAGAACCAGAGGTGAGATGGAGAGGAACCAGGCACAGGATAAAAAGCAAGAGAATGCATTTGCCAAAGGCTTTCAGAGCAGCCACAGAAGTGGGAAACTGTTGAAGCAAAAGAAGGTTTCCTTCTGTTAGCCAATCAAATGAGCAAAAGTCACCATGAGGCCATCCAGAGTCCTGGACCAGGGACTTGTAGGCAGCCTTATGGGATGGCTCAGCCCGAGTCTTCTGTGAATGCTCAGTTAGGAGCTAGGGGCAAGGGTTGTCACAAAAATGGTGTCATGCCCACATCCACAACTTTGATGGATGTGTAAAGCAGAGAGACATCAGCAAAGAGCATGACCTTGGAGGTGGCAGATAGATAAAGGGGCTGCTACAATGGGTTAAGCACAAGAACAATTAAGAAGATGGCACAGGACTGCACAGTACATTTTTCGGTTGTACATTATTTTTTTAAGTGGGAGATGACTTGATGAAACTTAAAAACAACAACCGAAGAAAGGCAAAGAGTATATGTGCATAGGGAAAGGCAAATGTTCTATATAAATTTTCATATTTTCTTATATCAACTCATATAAAATATTGTCTTCATTGATATGAACATTTTAGCTTCATTTTTTCTATGCAGTCTGTTATTTTTTGTTCCCATGATAAGAGACACAGCACAGATAGAAAGCAGCAAAGAAGAAAGGAAAAAATACATATAAATATAGCAGGTTTCTGGAAACGACAAAATTTAGAAGATATATACATTTGGAAAAATGTAATATCTATTAAAGGAAAGAAAGGTGGCTAACACAAGTTAAAAATAGGAGGGTTTTTGTAACAGAAAACTTTTTTATTTATTACATTTATTTATTTATTTTTTAAAGGAAGTAGCTATCCAGACACTAAGCCTAATATAATTCACATTCCTGTGTTCCTTTCCCCTCCACTGCTAGACAACTTTTAATTTGTGTGATTCATAATCTTCATCTCTAAATTATAGAAAATATTATATATCTGAAATATTAAAGCTCAAAGCAGAATAATTTAATTTTGTTCTAGTTTTCATTTCTATCTCTGTGTCTATGGGCATGTGTGGTGAAAAAATACACACCAACACATTCACCAAACAACTTTAACATTACCCAGTCAGCACCATTTGTCATGCTGTTCCACAATTCCGATCAATGCCTTCATCAAAAATACCCTATTAACATCAACTCAATACCCACCAAATAAAAAACTGCCCCTTCGCATGGCTATTTCACTTCACATAGATATCAAGCTTCATCCATGTTGTAAAATGTACCAAGAATTAATTTCTCTTAATACTTGTGTACTCTTAAAATGTGTACATAGCACATTTTACTTACCTATTCATCTGTTCATTTGTCATTTCTGTTGTTGCCAACTAAAGAAGCGCTACAATACTTACTGGTGTACAGGAGTCTATTTGAAACCCTGCCTTCACTGTTTCTGGGAATATACATAAGATTGGGATTGCTGGGTCATATGGTAGTTCCATGTTTGTTTGAATTTTTTATTTTTATTTTTAGGAACTACCTAATTGCTTTCTAGGGTGGCTATACCATTTTACATTCTACCAGTAATAGATGAGAGAGTGCTGGAATTTCTCCATAAACTAGCCAACACTTGGTTTTACATGTCTTCATTTAATCCCTGGTTTCTTTTATCATTTTCTTTCTGATCGTGCTCATTACAATCTGTTAATAGTCCTAGAGGCATTCATTTGATTAGAGCAAAAGGGGATATATGTGGCTTAAAATTGGGAAAGGTGGATGTCAGGTTTGTATCCTTTCACCATACAGATGTTGAGCAAATAAATTGAAGTATATGAGGAAGAATGTGGCATCGGGATTAAAGGAAACGTACTAACAACCTGTAATATAAATGAAACACATTTGGTTGCCAACTGTGAAGATGATATGAAGAATCTACTGATGAAAATCAGATTGCAGTCTTCATTATGGATTAGACCTCAATTTAAAGTAAATAATGATCCTTACAAATGAAACAATAACCAACATTCATATCCAGAGAAAAACTTATTTCATTTTACTTGACGTAGCTATCAACAAACAAATGATGTTTTGCATTGAGCAAATTGGCTGAAAAAGATCCCATGAATTTGTTAGAAAGCAAATATACCACTTTGAAAGACTAAAGAGTGCATGACCCAAGCCATGATCTTTTCAAAACCCTTTTTCATGCAAGAGCTGGACAATAAATAAGGAAGATTGAAGAATAATTTATGCCTTTGAATTAATGTTTTGGCAGAGAATATTAAATGGTAAATACATGAAGGACTGGAAGAAAATTGAATAAATTTATATTGGAAGAAGTACAGCTAAATATTCCTTAGAAGGGAGGATGGTGAGACTTCTCGTGTACATTGGATGTGCTGTTGTGAGAGAACAAGTCTTGGAAAAGGCTATCAAGTTCAAGAGGATGGATTGATACAGTACATTCAACAATGAACTCAGTCATAGCAGTGACTATGCAGATGGCTCAGGACCACAGTTTTGGAGGCTTTTTTTTCCTGTTGTCCATAGGCCCATTGGTTGTTGTGACTCAGAAGTGACTCCCCAGCACATAACAATAACAACAATGACTTAATAAAAGTAGTCATCTTTTCAAGTGCTTACTGGATATTTGAATATCCTTTTTTGGTAAACTAGTCAAATCCTTTGCCCATGTTTATACTTAGATAGCTTGTCTTTTTGTTGTGAAGTTGTTATAGTTTTGTATGTATTTTGGATACAAGGCACTTAATTGTTCTTTGAAAAATTTCTCTCCATCTTTATCTTGGTTGCTTTTTCACCTGGGTGATAAAGATCTTTTAGGTAAAGAAGTATTTAATTTCTTTGAGATCTTATTTGGAGTTTTGGCTTTTTACAAAAACCATACCAGAACAATCTGTTTCTAACCACTAGGTCCCACACTCTTACACTTTCACACATATATTTCTTTTAAGGAATTTTCATTTTAGGCTCACATCGATATCCTTGATTTATTTTGAATTGCAATTATGTATGCTGTGAGGCATGGGTCTGGAATCATTTTTCTGCATGTGAATCTAGTTTTCTCAGCAATACTTATTGAAGAGACTCATCCTTCCCACTAAGTAGACTTTACACCCAGGTTGATAATTAGTCGAATGTGGACATTATGATTCTCTTTCCTTTCTCTTCTTGTTGATTATTGTGCCAGTACTAGGTTGTTTTTGTTCAATTTTTTAAAATCATTTTCAATTACTCTTGGAGTCATGTCACAATAATAATTTGGGGAGAAGATTGATTTAATGATGATTTATTTCATCCTGTTTCCTTCTGATATACATACATATGTACAACAAAATATGAACTTGGTTCTGACCCACTGTTCAGTGTTCTCAAAACCAAACCAAACACTGTTCTCATGTCGAGGGTGACCCTGCAGGACAGGGTATACCTCTTTCTCTGTATGTTTCTGAGACTGTAACTATTCATCGCAGTAGAAAGCCCCCTCTGTCTCCCTCAGAGTAGCTGGTGGTCTCACACTTCTAAACGTGTGGTTTGCAGCCCAGTGCACAACTCACTATGGCTCCTAGGCTCCTTATTCAGTGTTCTAGGCATTGACTATTATTTAGATAAGAAATAACATGCTCACATTCCAGATTTTCCTTTTAAATATCTGCCCATCAATGTTCAGTCCACTCTGGCATTCTTAAAGAGTAGACATTTCATCAAATACTTTAGAATAGAAAATGTTACTGTTTGGAGTGTCTTGTCAATGGAATTCCTCTGTCATGCTCCGCACCAGACTTTCATCTGTAATCCAATCAGTTTCTCTGTGGGCGCCAGCACTTGCCTTTCATCCTGAGTTCTTCTTGCCTCTTTTCGGAAGCTTGCACATCACGACATGAAATTACAGAGCTGAGACTGTACAGAGAAGCTATCTGAAATAATTAGCCTATCCCTTCAAGAACCTTTTTGGAATTTCCCACAGATGTTACAGTGTGTGTAGCCAATTTAGATCACTCCCTATGGGTATTTGCCCCCTTTTTTCACTATAATTTAGTTAATTCTCCACATGCTGCTGAAGTCACTCATCATCAATAGCTTTTCACCACAGTTTGTGTTTTCATATTATTCTGTCATTAAGAAGAAGCTTTGGTAGTCACAAAGAACACAATACAACCACAATTGGAGATTATTCTAATGAATGGTTTGATGTATTGTTGAGTATGGTTGAGTATGGTTGAGAAGTATATGAGCATAAAAAACTTAATTTACTATAATGTGTGAATCTAGCATATTAGTCAACAAGTAATTATATAGCATATATAGCAGCAGCATTCATTTGCTTGTTATTTTTGCTGTAGTTAATATTGTCTGTTATTTCTTTTTCCTGTATATATGTATACTATATCAGAACTTATTTATTTCTTTTGATTATCTCTGAATTGTGGAAATGACTGATTACAATAATCCTGACACATCTAGTATTTATAATGATTGGATTATTGTCCAAAGTTGTGATGTTACATTGAGACAGAGTCAAAAACCCTATTCTGTAAAATAATGATCCTCCAATAACACCACCTCATTATTAAAATTGGTTTAGATATCTATGCTGTAGTCTTCATGTCATATTCTGAAAATATACAATCAGTGACAAATATTTACCAACTATACTAGATTTTGGCAGGTGAGTGTATGAAGGAACTAAAGTAAATTGAGCGATCTCCTTTTAAACTCCAAGGATGATTAATTAGGAATATAAATATTTCATTTTTATCAAACACTGATAGTTATAAAACTGATTATAAATTGGTAAATTTTCTTCCAAGTTAGTAAAAGAATATCTTATTATTGAGGTTGAAATCCCATTTCTACCTCTTCTTGTTTGACCTTAGGGAAGTTACTTAATATATCTTGGCCTCAGTTTTCTCACTGATAAAATATTTTAAAATTGGATTTTTATTAATGGAAGTAACACTTCTTAAACATGGCCACAGTTCATATATATATGAAGAGGTACACACAAAACAAAACAAGAAACAGAAAAAGCTCCAATAGGTGGAGCTTTCATAGCACACATTTTCCCCACTAGGTGAGTATTGAGCAAATCGCTCTGAGTTAGTACACGCAGTGGCGTCGCCAGGGGAAGTGCTCTCAGATCAGTGAATTCTTTTTGTAAAAGCAGTTTCACTCAAACCTCATTTTATGTGATGGCTGATTTAAAAGAAGAGCTTGTGGTTGTGAAAGTTTGTTCCCTGCTTGGGAAAAATGCTGCCCAAACTGTTGGGATGTTGAACACAGCTTACAAGGACAGCACTATGGAAAAAAACTCAATTGCATGAGTGGTTTTCTCATTTCCAAAAAGGTAAAATGTTGATTGATGCCAAACTTCGATCTGGACTTCCATCAACTTCCCCCTGAAAACACAAAAGTGTCGACAACATTTGTGCATGTGTGCTCAAACGACAGCCCATTGAAGAGGTGGGGAAGTTATGTGGACTATCTTGGAGCTTGGCTAAGTGAATTTTGACAGAAGATTTGGGAATGAGAACGGTTGGTGCAAAATTTGTGCCTCTGTTTCTGACTGACCAGGAAAAAGAGAGTCAAGTAGAAACATACCATGCTTTGAAAGAAGAGCTCTGAAGTAACCTATACTATTTTTTCCAAGGTCATTACTGGTGAGGAGACATGATGATATTCTTAAGACCCTGAAAGTAAACATCAGTCAAGCCAGTTGAAGATGCCATTGTCACTTTGCCCTCAAAAGCTTATCAAGTGGAATCAAAGATCAAGATGATTCTCATTTATTTGTTTGATGTGAGAGGGATAGTGCATTTGGAGTTCATTCCACCAAGTCAGGCTGTTAATTAAGCTTACTATTTAGAGGTTCTGAAAAGATTAAATAACAATGTGCAGCAAAAAATGCCTGATTTGTGGCAGACATGTAATTGGTTTTGCCCCTCAACCACATACCTGCTCACGTAGCCATCTCAGTGTGCCAATTTTTGGCAAAAAATCAGCATGGCTCTCTTGCCCCACGAACCTTACTCACCTTACTTCACTGCATGAGACTTCTTTTTATTTCCTTGAAAGAAGAGGGGCATGAAAGGACAGCAATTTGACCATCTAGAAGAGGTGAAGCCAAAATGAGGGAGGTGCTATCCAAACAGATGGGTTTGAAAAATGTTTCCAAGAATGGAATGTAGCTACATTAAATTTATTAAAAAATAGCCAACTTCATATTACATGTTTCATTTTTAAAAGTATAATGTACTTCTTACCATATGTCAATTTAATTGTTCATAATCTCTTAATAGCATGATTGTGAGAAATGATACATTGATATGGTACTTACAGGCCAAATATATCCCTGTGTTAAGGACAGTTAATGGTGGTACATTTGCTTTCCAGATAATAGCGTATGGAACAAATAAGCTAACAAGAGAAGAAATTCCTTAAATCCATTGTATGGGTTAGACTGTGTGTGGCTAGATTTTATTTTTTTCTCTGAACTAAGAGAAACAAATTTGTTTAACCTCTAAAATGTGGTTTGTCATACTTTGTGGTTAAAAAATGGCACAACATAAATCACCATTATCTATCCCAATATCATTTTTCTACTTTTGCTATCTAGGTCAGCTTTATTTAACTATTATTGACTTGGTGTTTGGACATGCAACCGAGAACATCACAATATAATATGTAGGTCAGCAAATGCATCAACATCAGATTGAACAACAACAAATTGAAAACCTCAAAACTGTTGAGATTTTCTGAGGTCTATTGAGAAAGCAGAAGCATATCTTTTAAAAGTGACCTTCATTTTAAATGGCTTACATTATTCCTCATACAGTAGATAGGCAATTATCTCTTTTCTAATTTCATTTCTTTCAAGAGACCCTTTTGTCTACCATTTCACCTTTTGGCTTTTCTTGCCGTGTATTGATGGGATAGTATATTTCCATTACCTTTGCAGTCTTTTTTCATTCCCTTTAAAATTGAATTAACTTTAGTCTGCTGTTCCAGCTATGAAATGTTGGTCCAACTGAGTTATTGAAGCTCTAAACCAGTACATGATTTTATTACTGAAATCTATGTTTTATATGTGACAAGTCGTCGAAGAAGAAAACCCTTGATTATTCTTCAAAATGAACGTTATCCTCTTGTTCTTGTTATTTTAGTTGGGGCATGTGGTAGTTCAGATAACCACATCCCAATCTTTACTTCTACAATCTCATAGATCAGCATGCAGTTGTTAATCAACTGATCTTAAAGTGCACTCTATATGAAAGCACTCGCATTATTTTTCATCTTAACTTAATGTGAAATTCTATCAATGTGGACATTGAAGTTATTAAGAAATAGATGTCTATTGACATTTCGAAAGTATAATAGGTGATTTTAGTGCACAGAGTAAAGTTTTTACCTCTACACCTGTTACTAACATGATTTAGTGCTCCTACTTTAGCAACCAAACTGGCTGTCAGTTTACATTTTGCTCGTAGGTCAGTTGTAATATTTTACTGACTTTGAATTTTGTTATCCACTAAATTAAGGGGGAAAAAATCAGTGCTAGGTGAAAATCTGATTTATATTCTCTAAAACCCCTCAATCTCAAATAAATTGATATGAATACTTGTCAAAAAGTAGCCGGGTAATAGGAATGAGTATTAATATGCAGTAGGTTTCAGGGCAACTATTTTATATATTATTATTTTAAAAGGTTTAGATTTTTAAATAAATTTCAATACACTGCTATCTGCAAAGTGAATTATATTCATTCTGTTTATGACCTTTGACTTATTAACTAGAGGGTTAGAACCCACAAAGAGAAACAACCAGTATAACTCTGGAAGATAGAAGAGAGTAAATGCTCTTGAGTTTATAGATCTTAATCAAACTCTATTTAATTTTATATGAATGTTAAAATAAATTTATTTCAGTACAGGTCTATCATATATCTTCAATTTATCAAGCATAAAGTAGTAAAAAGAATAAAAGTAAAATAATATAGAGTTATGAACTCATAAAAATTGACCTAAATATCTAACATACTTAATGCGAAATCCTTCATTAATGCATATCATGCTTAATTTTAACAAATTCTTGCTTAAATTAAAATATGTAATTTTGAGTGTTGGATATTTTACTTATTTTTTAAACACATTTATTGTATTGTAAGCCAAGAGAGAATATTACTTTGTGTTGGCGTAAAAGGCCTCATTCACTATGTGCATTGTTTTTTCCTGATTATTTACTAGATTTGCCTTCATATATTGATTGGAACAATATTTACATGAAGCTTTAAAAAGCATACTTCAGGTATGTTCATTAACAGAATATTGTATATGTAAATCACTCTTTCACTGGGTAGGACAAGAATTTTGACCTATAATTATTCTTAATATAAAGAATATTATTTGCAGAAAGTATCACAACACATTTATTTATTGCCATAGGTATCTTATACTCATATTGTCTTAATAGTATCATCGTTTACATTTTAATGTGGCAAGTTGGTACGCATATTCCTTAAAGAAATTCTTTAGGAAAATTCAAAATATAATAATCTTGCTACTATGGTAATTTGGGGAAATGTGTGATTACCTTAGCCTGCGTTCTCCACAGAAGCAACACCACTGAAATGCACGCACACACACAACAGGAACATATCTCAAAATTAGCTCACCTGGTTGTAGAGGCTGGCATGTTTCAAGTCCATGAGTCAGTTTTCAAGTGTGTTAGTACACGTTGATGATATAAACAAATCTAAGGGCACTCACATGTATAAGAGAGAACTTTATATTAAAGAGCAATTGTATATTGAGAAAACACCCCAGCCCAGTCCAGATCAAGTCTGTAAGTTCAATATTAGTCCATATGTTTGATGTTAGTCCATAAATTCCTCTTCAGACTCATATAGCACATGCAATGATATTGAATGCAGCATCCATAGGCTGGTGGGTGGAAAGTCTTGTGGATCCAATGTCAATGGACCATCTTAGTGCTGGCTCCTCTAGCTCTCTAAGTGTGTCTCTTCAACAGGAATGTTAAACAGAAAGAGTATGGCCTGCCTCTTTTGATTGCAGAATCAAGAAAGAGGAAGTTCTCAGAATCCACATGAGAAGCCATGCCCACAGGACGCATCAATCAGTCTGTGACCTGACTGAAAGGTTAGACTCCTCCCTTATACTTATTTATCAAGCTGACATAAAATTATGCAACTACCACATCAAGTTAGTGGCTTCTCCTGACTTCCTATGTGAAGGGACTGATGAACCCAAGATCAACAAGAGAGATGATGAGCTTCTAGCTGCAAAAGGTAATACAAAATTGTGTTAGACAAGATTCTCTAGAAAAACAAAACCAGGACACTTATGCTTTTATATATATAGAGAGGTATATAGATATATATACAGCAAGAAGGAATATAACAGCTAATTAGCCCACACAGCAGTACAGAGGGCTCAATTCAACTCACTTCTGTGGAACAGTTAATATACTGGAAGTCCTTCAACTCACAAGGGCCTCTGGGTCCTAGGTCAAGGAAGCAGACAGTTGAGTCTTCTTTAGAGCAATGCAAACCAGTCCAGCCACAGGCAGTAAATAGCAGGGCGGGTCACCAATAGTCAGTAAGATGACAGGATCCAACAGTCCTAACCTCAAGGGATGTATACACCAGCAGTGTGGCAAAGCAGGTCTCAATGGAACCTTAAGCTCTAGTGACACGATCCACAGGTTGACAATCCCACAGGTAGTGTAGCTCACGAGTTGAGGCAGAAAACTAGCTGCTGCACTCTGTTCTGATCACCAGAGAGCAAGAGAGAGTGAGGCTGGGCTCATGAGCCAATTATCTCTTTGCCCTCCAATCAAACTGTGAACTTGCTAATCCACATGTTCTTATTGGCCAGGTTGGCACAATAAACCGACCTATCACAAAAGGCAACAAAACTGCAGTCTACAGAGCCTTCAAAGAAACAGCAGACAATACAATAGATCACTGTCTCAAGTCTAAAGAACTAGAGGTCCAATGATGAATCAGATGCAAGTTCCAAACCCAAAAAACAGCAAGAGGGCTTTGTCTTAATGTTTACGTATATTGGAAGCAGAACACACACCAGATGAAACTATCTTTCCATAGATAGGCTACTTAGGCTAGGTATTATCATTGAGATGATAATATTACATGAGATCTAGTCATGAGGGAGGAGGACATCTAATTGTCAAATAACTGAGTATCCTTGGCTTAGCCCAGATTACATACAATGCTAACCATCACATGGGGAGTAAAGGTTATAGGTTACAGAGAGTATTATCAAATGAACAGTACACTTAATTATAGAACATTTAGGCATTTAACTTATTTCACTCTATGTCTACATATCATTCCTCTCTGCACTTAATACCTATTACAAGCATTAAGTTTCTTTAGTCCATACCTTTGAGGCTTTGTCTAGTTTACAACATGTAGCAAATATATAGTAAATATTAACTGACTGAATCAATTAAAGACAAATTGATATTTATGCACATATTGGAGCATTGGTGCTTATTTCCAAGGATTTGAAATAAGGTTCTCAAATATTAAAGTAATGTCAGTGGATTAATGTAACTTGCACATGTGGCGGTTCTAATCTGTGAGCATCAACTGACAGATGAGAGTGTGTAAGAATCAACTCCATCGTTCCCAACAACAACAATGAAGCACATTTCTACTCCACGGTAAGAGAAGCAAGCAGTAGATCCTCTCTTAATGGATACGATCTCCTTATGTGTTCTTTACACCTGACCTTGGAGTTTGGCAATATCTTGAGGAACTGCTTTTTGACAATGTACAACTCAGCATCCCACTTCCAAGAAATCAGATAATTTTAAGCAGCTAAGTACTCAGAGAACCCAGAAACTAGCTAATTTTATGTAACATTATTATTCTTTTGAGGATGAGTCTTGAATTTTTAAGAACATTCTGGACATGGGCAATTATAGAATCAAGGAGAATATAATAAAAAGTAAGTGTCTGTTACAAGTTATATAAAATAAAATATATTATATATCTATTTTCAAATATTTTCTTCATTCAACAAGTACTAATTTACCTCTGAACATTTCCAAACCAAACTTGATAACATCAAGTTAATGGCAATAGGCACCGCTGTGGGTTTTTCAAGACTGTAACTGTTTATGGGATTAGAAAGTCTAGTCTGTCTCCCAAGGAGCTGCTGGTAGTTTGGAACTATCAACCATATAGATCACAACCCAATGTGTAACCACTGCACCACCATAGTAGGCATTAAAAAACAAACACATAAACACTAAAACAAAAATCACTGCAAATTGGAGCTATATTAATTCATAAAAATAGACGTATGGGCCTAGGTATATATATTCATTTGGTTATACATTGAGGAAGTGGAAGTGGCCTTCTGCTGAAGCCCTCCCTCAATGCAAGAACACTTTGTTCTAACAAACTGGCGTTCCATGATGCTCACCCTCCTGACAGGATTGCTGAAGACAAAATGGGTGCATAAGCAAATGTGGTGATGAAAACTGATGGTGCCCAGCTATCAAAGGATACAGGATCTAGGGTCTTAAAGGCTTGAAATTAAACAAAGAGCCATCTTGAAGAGAAGCAACAATCCCACATGGAAGAACACAGCAACCCCTTGTGCTCATGAGGTGTTGCTGGAATCAGGCAACAGACACCAGAAGACCACAAACAAACAAACAAACAGAAAAACATATTGTTGAGAATGAGGAGAGTTGGAGGAGAGACCCTAAACCCCTGTGCAGACAATAGGACATCCCCTCACAGAAGGATCACAAGGTATGGATGAGTCAACCAGGGCGCAGTATAGCACTGATGAAACAATATCCTTCTGGTTCTTTGAGGCTTCCTCACCTCCCACTATCATGACCCCAGTCCTGCCTTTCAGTTCTGGTTAGACCAGAGTGTGTACATTGGTACAGATAAGAGCTCATGGCACACAGAATCCAGGTCATAAAGTCCCTTCAGGAACAAAAATAGGAGTAGCAATATCAGGAGGGTAGAGGAAAGGTGAGGAGATGAGGGGTAGAAGGGGGAACCTATCCCAACGATCAATGCATAAATCCCCTCTCCCCTGCAACAGCAGAAATGTAGGTAAAGGGAGACAGTAGTTGGTGTAAGATACGAAAACAATAAATATTTATAATTTATCAAGGGGTCTCAAGGGTAGGAGAGGGGCAGGGAGGGAAAAAAGAGGCGCTGATACCAAGGGCTCAAATAGAGAGTAAATGTTTAGAAAATGATGATGGCAACATAAAAACAAATATGTTTGATACAATTAATGTAAGAAATGTTATGAGCTGTAAGAGTCCCCAATAAAGTTTAATAATAATAATAAACTACAAAAAAAAACCCACTGCCAATGAATCATGACTCAGAGTGACCCAATATATGGTTTCTGGGCATGTAAATCTTTATAAGAGCAGAAAGCATTCTCTTTCTACCAGATAATAGATATTAGATATTCAATATTAATAAAACCAACCCAGTTCCCTCAAAGAACTTAACAGTTTAATGAGAACCAATAGGTAAGTGAACTGTGTTCCTTCAAAAGCTGGTGAGGATATGGAGCACACGACACTCTGAGTCCTGGCTGGTAGGAATGTATATCTTCTTTGGAAGACAATCTGGTATTTTGGTACAAAGTTGAAATTGGATTTCCATATGATACAAGAGTTTCATACATTGATATTTATGTACCCGTGGTTAAAATATACACCCGCATAAGAGCTTGCACATGAATGTTTATAGGATGTGTGGAAACAGCAAAGGAGCCATTACTGACTTCCTCTGGCTGAACAAGTTTCAGAATCCATTTCAATACCAATCCAAGGCTGACAACCATAAGGCAGATATCGGATATGTCTACACCACCCATCTTTCTTCTGAAATCAGCCATTCCACCCACAACACTCCACTTCTCTGCTGATTTAGACAATGTTTTGCAACTCCCCCCCCCCACCCGCCCCAAACGAACCAAAAGCATTCAAAATTATGGGGGGTAACTAGGGAAGTTAACAGGTTAGTAGAAGCAATGATCTGAGAATATTAAAGATAGAACCATTGGCCCACATCAGTACCTCTCCTTAGCCAGCTGCCAAGTTTCTTTCTAGTCCTCAGCCTCTCAGTCCCAGGGTCCTTTGGCCTCCATGGGCCAGGAGTATTCCCTCCCACTCCACCTCACCCTTGTCATGCTGCTCTGCCCCTCCCCTGCTCTGTTTCATTGTCTTCTTGCCTTTTCCTCTGGTCTCAGTGGAGCATATCATCTGCTGCCTCTAGCCTTTCAGGCATGTATTTCCAATGTTCTCCACTGGGGGCTCTTTATTTTTATGGTCCTGAATATTTCTCTTTCTGAGATCATTCTAATAACCCAGAGAAGTAGATACTAAAACTGATCAGTCCCCTCTATTAGTGTTTTACTAATATGTTTCATTAATACACCTATCTCTATGGCCCCACAATCATTTACTGAGCAATACAGCGACAGGGATGGAAGAACCATATTAAGAAATTCCACTTCACAACAGAAGATTTAATCATAATAGCAAAATATTGCAAGCAAAAAAGCATATAAATTATTAGATAATTGGATAATCAAATAGTTCAGTATGAATCCAGTTGTCTTATTAAGCAATAAAATGATATCAGACTATGAGAAACCAGGGAGAAATATTAAATACATACTGCTAAGTGAAATAAATAAATCTGAAATAACTATATACTGTGTGGTGCCCACTATATGGCATCTTGGAAAGGAAAACCTATAAATACAGGTAGTAGCCAGTGGTAAAGTGAGGCACTGTGGGAGAGATGAGGAATAAAGGCCTAGAACACAGGTGGCATTTAAGATGGTGAAATTATTCTGCATGTTATCATCTGATGCTGTGCCTCTAGTAAACCTTTCAAAACCCTACACCACAACTCTAATATAATTTATAGAATTTAGTTAATGAGAATGCATCAACATTGTTCATCAGCTGTAACAAATGTGCCACACAAACACAAGAACTTAGTAATCCAAGAAACCTTGTACTTTCTACACCTTTTTAACCTGTAAACATAAAAGTCCTCTGGAAAATAAAATTCATTACCAGAAGGATAAGGAAATGAAGAAGCTGGAAGAAGACAAATTAGTCTTTGGTCCTTTCTTGTTTCCTTTGGACAGAAACCCCCTGGATTCCTTGGACAGTGTACTTTATTAATGATGAACATGGAGAGGGTGAGCTGATGGAGAGTGCGGTGCTGGATTTGTGGTACCTGAAGGATTGCCATGAGCCAGTTTTTGATATCATACCTGATATGGAATAATGCATATTATAACCTTCATGTTATTCTTTTGTAATATGTTGTTGTTAGTTGAAGTCAAATTGGTACTGACTCAATAATTTTATAAATAACAGATTGAAACATTGTGTCATTCTGTATGATATTCTTGTTTTGGGTGATTTTTAATCTTTCTTTTTTTGCAACTATATCAATCTGTCTCACTGTGGGCCTTTCTCTCATTCCCAAACATCCACTTATTAACCACGATGTATTTTCCAGTATTAGTGTTTTTTTTCCTTAATGATATGCCCCTCCATCTATCAGTTTGTCATGCTGTGATGGCTTAGAGGTTTCAGTGATACTAAAGGCAATGCCACAGCTATTTCAATGCCACAATGTCACTCATGGTAAACAAATTGTTGCAGGCATTTGAGACTAATGAGGGATTAACCACAGAACACTTTGATTAGCAGGATACCAATGTGTGTGATAGTGACAACAGATGAGCCCCTCAGATGGAAGGCACTCAAAATAGAAATGGTGAAGAGCTCCCTGATACCAGTAGAGTTGATCTTAATGAAATAGATAGAACAACATTCATTTGCTGATCCAAATGAGAAGGAAAACAAGTTGACAAAAATTCAATGGAATACATAAAGATCAATGTATTAACAGAAATGGTCTGGTATTGGCCATTTAAAATCAGACAGCCATGTGATTTACTATGTGAGGAATGAAAGAGCAATGGTGCTTCCCTCTCCATCAAAAAGAACATTTCAATATCTACCTTGATATTAAGTAACACCGTCCATAGCACAATAATATTTATGCACCTACAACGAAGACCAGTTAATATATCATTAAAATTACTTATAAGCCACTACATTTAAAAATGGATAAATTGAAGAATCTTACCAATGTCCTCAGCCTCAGATAGATGAAATATACAATTAAAATACAATGGTAGTTATTGGTAACTGGTCTATGAAAGTTGGAAATAAAGATAAGGAGCAGTAGTTTCAAAATATGACCTGGAGATCAAAGCTGGAGATCAAATGATAGCATTTTTCATCGATGTCATTTTCTTTTCAAATACATTTCTCAACAACATAAATGATAACTATACATGCGAACCTCACCATATGGAACGCATAGGAATAAAATTCTGGAGCACGAGACTATAGAATTTCAATATTATCAGCCAAGTCAGACTAGAGGACAGCTCTGTAACAGATTATCAATTATCATATGCCAATCCAGTTTGAAGCCGAAGAAAGTGAAAACAAGTACATGTACATCAAAATACAACCTCGAATATATCCCGCTTGTTATAATTTAGAGACCATCTGAAAAACAGGTTTGATGCAATTATTTCTAATGACAAAAATGACATGCATTGTGGGATGGCATCAGGAACATCATACATGAAGAAAGCCAAAGGTCACTAAAAAGTCAGGAATGTGATGCAATTGCCTGCTCTGAGACATACATCCCCACTCCCCACTATCTTGACTTGAGGTTCTAGTAAGGCTTCCTTATCCCCCTGGTGGAAGTTTATGTTGGATTAGGCTGACCAGAGCAAGGTTTGGTGTGACAACATCTGAATAATCTTCCCAGTCGGTAGGAAATCCGAGAGGTGCAACATCCCATTTGGGAGGGTGTGAGGGGAAGCTTAACAATATTTATGTGCAACCCAATGGAGAATATGCCTGGCACTAGATCCCTAAATGGACACTTTCAACCTAGTTTCTATGCAACCCTTGATGGCCCAAAGGCTGTGTACCATAGACTACTGGGAACTGCTTTGGACTCTTCTTTTGAGGAGCACCACATCCTTCACAGGCCACCCCAGAAGGACTGACCTTAAGAACTCCACCAAGAGAACTGCACCCTGCTTCAAACTCACTGGTAACCACTGCCCTGAAGGCGGACCCTCCCTAGTGTGAGAAAAGCAGATACTGCTAGCCCACGGGCATAGCGCTGGTGGATGTTGGACAGTGGTTCTCATCTCTTGCCAGGAGGGTGTCTGCCCAGTGACTACTGCCTGAAAGCTACCAATACTGATGATTTAAATGCCCTCCTGGCTTCATTAGGACATGTGTTAAACTGTGCTGTTGTGAATGAATATGATTGGGAGCTTTGTCCTCTCACCAATTTCTGTTGTTTTTGTAACTAATGCCCAGTCACATAAGAATTTAATTTGCACAGGTCGACAATTCATATATTGAGGTTCATAGCTGACCCATACTTCTATAATTTCCTTTTCTCAACAGTATTTTAAATTCTATACCACTGGTTAAACCAATGACACTACCGATGCATAGTGGTTGAAAATTTGGCTGCTAACTACAAGGTGAAGAGTTCTGAACCACTAACAAGCTGGACAGGGGAAGGATGAGACTTTCTAATGCTGTGAAGATCTGCAGACCCAGAGACTCTCATGGGCAGTTCTATCTGCTCTATATGGTGGCTATGAGTCAGCATTGACTTGATCCAGAGTGTGATGCCCCAGGGTCATAATTGATAATGTTCCCTACCATAAAATGACGAGGATGTCTCTAAGGTAAGCCATAGGTGCATAGAACCTATATAAACCATAGAGGCAAAAATGGATTGGGGGCTTGCTCTAATTCTATCCCCAAGCTAAGAAGAATTGTTTCTTATGGCAAAGTTCTGTTTGATGATCAGTATCACAAAGAGATCACTAACCATATGTGTGCTATAGCAAAGTGTGGTGAAGAAACAAGATCATGCTTGATTATCAAAAAGATTGTGTCTGGGGTCTTAAAGACTTGGTTTCAAACAAGCAGACATCTAAGTGAGGCATCACATAAGTCCACTTGGAAGAAAAATATCAGCACATGTGATCTAAAGATTGTAAATAATATAATCAAAATCTAAGGCGGGAATAGTATCAGGGTTTAAATTATGTGCACCTGGTTTGCAGAAGGCTGTGGAAGACAATGGAAGCCCCCAAGTCCATTTCCAGGTTCCACACTTGGATTAATCCCCTAGTGAATCCCCGCTGATTATAGTTCAGGGATGTGAATAACCCTGTTATCAGAGAGAGAGAGCTTTGTAAGGTTGATTACTGCAGACATAGATTAAAATTTATTATCTTATTTGATCTCCTTTATGATTCATTTAAGTGTTTTCTCTGTTTTCTTTTCAATTTGAGCATTTTACCTATTTTGCTTTTTGTTGTTAGGTTTTGTTTGGGTTTGCTTTTGTTTCTGTATAGGAGCTATAGAATAGGTAAGTCTATAGAGACAGTAACTGTATGAATGGTTCCTTAGGGATATGGCAGGGGAATTGGGGGAAATAACTATGAGTATAAGAATAAGGAAAATGCTCTAAAACTGATCATTGTTATGATTGTACAACTCTTCTTGATAGGACAGAATTATTGAATTATATAACATGGGAATTATAGCTCAATAAATCTGTTGGTAAAAAATAAAATAAAACTTAAGATAAAAATGACAGGAATGAAAGAAAATACCAATGTAGGTGTCAGAAGAGGTTCTGAAACTTTCTACTGAATATAGAGTAGCTACATCCTAGGGAATAAATGATTAAATAAAAGCTTTGAACAGAAAATTTCAGAAGTCATCTCTAGAAACAAGGCATGCGTTTATAATAAAATGTGCAGAGCACAGAAATACCTCCTTAACCATGACCTCAGCAAGAAGGAACTCCTGACCTGGGAAACCAGAGAGACTGTTTCAGAGCTAAGTAGAGCACGGAACCTGTGGGAGATGACAGGATAAAGAGAGGAGGGAACACAGTCTAGTTTGGCAGGAATTGGGCATTTTGTGCTGGCTGCAAAAGGCATCCATCGTAGTTACCCCATTAGGAGTTGCCTACTCCTGTGCCTCCTTTTCACCACTGACCAGTGATGAGCCACTGTGAAGGATTTACACTCAGCCCACTGACACCATCCAAAAATGCCTCTTCCCAGCGAGGACATCTTGCCCATTTTTCAGGGCAGGTCTTACCTCTACAGACTCCAGTGACCTTCCTGACTGCTCAGCTCAGGGGCAACTGCTGCCTGATCACAACAGAGACATCCCACCCCACGACCCTGCTGCATCGCCCTCGCTGACCCCACAGCCGTCTCTCACCTCCTGCTGCTGCCACTAACCAGTGCATTACCGCTCAGGCTGCATTTTCACTTATTTTTTTCTAGTTCTCCCCCCCCCACCCTGCCGTGCCCTCACACTGTGCTTGCCTAGTCCAACCCATCTCTCCCCACATAGCAGCATTTCCTTACTCTCTTTTATTGTCCCTTTTTCCACCATTTACTGCTCATGTCCAGTCCAGTGCCACAGACCTATCTGTCACAAACCAAACACCGCATTGTTTTTTCTCTTATTTTCTTTCCTCTCCTTCCCCCTTTCCTTTATGTTCCACTTCTCTCTTATTTTCTTTAATTGATATATATATATATATATATATATATATATACACACACACACACACACATATATATCTTGTTTGATTATTTGCTAATACTTTTTGAATTCCACATTCACTAGTGCATTCTCTCATCTCTCTTCTTTGCCTTGTGAAACATATTTTCACTATGCCTATTTATTTTTAGTATCCATCTTAATACATTTTCATCACTTTTATAAAATTCTCGATCTTTTCATATGGGTATTATTAACTTTTCCTTTTTTTTCTTTCTTTCCTTCTGTCTTCTTCATTCCTTTTTCCTTCCATCTCTCTTTCTCTCTCTCTCTCCCTTCCTCCCTCCTTATCTTCATCTCCTCAGTGTGTTAGCTAGCTACTATTAATCTTATCCTATACCAGTTGGCAGATTCAACTTAGCCCACATGACCACACACCACTAATAACTGCAGCATGATGCCATGGAAGCAACAGTCAATCACTGTAACACCCCCTCCACACACACACACACACACACACACACACACACACAAACTCACTAAAAATAAGCACCAAACAAAAAAACACCCGAACTCAATGGATTAATCTAAAAACGAGGTTATAACAATAGAATATAAAACAATAGTGTTAAATAATTTGAAACAATTGTGGAAGTGATTATGAGACCAATAGAAAAATTGAAAAGACTAGAAATCCTTCACCAAATAGAATTTCAGAAAAATAACCTATATAATAAAGGATTAGGCAACATGACTTGAGTAATGGAATGGAAAAATGGAAAACTAAATTAATAAGTTCAAAAATCATTCTTCCAACTATAATGAATGAGAGAAACAAGCAATTAGAGAGAAAAAAGATTCTGAGAAAGCCAGAGAATGAATGTGTGACACCATTAAGAGGGACAACCTACATCTCATTGGGATCCTAGAGCAAGCAGAATTTTAAAGTCTACAGAAAAAATACTACAAGAAATTAGGGAAGAGAACACTTTGAACACCATAAATGAGGATAAAATAGCTATTCAAGTTGAGAGAAACCCAAATAGCAGCGACCACCCACTGCTTGCCACCTCCTCCACCCTGATTACAGCATATGGTAGTCAAACTGCAATTTCAAGACAAGGAAAAAATATTGAGGGCAGCTAGTGAAAAAAATAACAGTCACATACAGTAGCAAACCAGTAAGAATCATCTCAGACAATGAAGTCCCATATATATAATCTTCAAAGAAAAACTGCCTACAAGAACTGTATATCCAATAAAATATGATGATATCAAATATGAGAGAGTAATAAAAGTATTTATGGACAAGAAAGCACTAATAGAATTTACAAACTAACATGAGCATTACAAAATATACTAGCAGAAACTGTATGGACAGAGTACAAACAATATCAACAGATGACCCTCAGAACATCAGATAGGAAAACACCAACCAGAAACCTATACAAGACAAAGAGCACTCAAAGTCATACAAAAATACAGCAGGTATAAACAAATAAAACCAAGAAAAAAACATAAACATTATAAAAGGATAAAAACAAATCCACAGGCACCGATACTGACACTAAATGGTAAATGGATTAACTGCACCAATCAATAGAATATCAGGTTGAAGTTGAAAACAGGACATGTTAAAATATTGTCTATGAGAGATATAACTTAAGCTCAAACACAACAAATTGACTGAAACTCAAAGAATGGAGAAAAATTTACCAAGCCAATGAGAGCCATTAAAAAGCAGGAAGAGTAATATGATGAACTATGATGAGCTAGACTTCACAGGCAATAACATCTTGAAAGACAAGAAGGGAAATTATATAATGATTAAAGGAATAATAAGAATAAGAACTCATAGTCATAATAATCATATACACTCCAATTAAATACCCTCAAAATACATTAATCAAACCCTACAGAGTCGAAGAGAGAAAGTTTTGCCATAAAAGTAGGAGACTCAAGTATACCACTCTCAAAAAACACAAGAAAAAAACCTCAATAAAGAAGACACCAAATCAAAAACCAAAACCACTGCTCTTGAGTCAGTGCTGACTCATAGTGATCGCTTCGAGTTTCTCAGACTATGACAGTTGACAGGAGTAGAAAGCAGTTTTTCTCCCATGGAGGTTCTGGTGATTTAGGACTGCTCACCGAATGGATGGCAGCCCAGATAAAAGAATCAACTTAGACATGTACAGAGCACTCCACCCAGCAATAATACAGTATACATTTTCTTCAATGCACATGGCAATGTCTGTAGAAGATACTACACATTAGGCCACTAAGCAATCCTTCAAAAACTGAAAAACATTGAGATCCTACACCCATTTTGTCAGCCTACAATATAAAACTAGAAAACATAATGAAAAGAAGGGCAAAAAGTTAAAAACATGGAGACTGAACAATACACTACTTAAAAATAACAAGGTAATAGATAAAACAGGGACAATATAAGGAAATTCCTTGAAACAAGTGAGAATGAAAACTATGAACCGACATCTTTGAACACAACAAAGCAGTGACCAGAGGGACATTTATAGCAATCAAAACACACATTAAAAAACTGATGACATTTAAAAAAAATCAACAGCTTAATACCACATCATCCACAGCTAGAATAAAATCAACAAAATAAACCCTCGACAACAAAATTAACATGTCAAAAATTCAACATATGAAAACATCCAATATATCAAAAAATACACCATGATCAAATGGGATTCATATAAGCTATGCAAGGATGGTTCAACATTAGAAAA
>NW_022103907.1:7909846-7911218 GCF_000313985.2 Echinops telfairi | reverse complement strand
TTGTGATAAGAGTTGTCTTAAAAGCAGCAGAATGCTCCTCAGAAGTGAGAATGGCAAGGCTCTGTCTGGTGTACCAAGGACATGCTTTCGAAGGCCCTGTTCCCTGGAGAAGGGAATCATGCTTGATGAAGTAGAGAGTGAGCAAGAGAGAGAAATACCCCAGATTAAATGAATAGAGTGACCACAAAAATTGTTTAAGCATCACAAAAACTGTGAAGCTAGTATAGGATCATACAATGTGTTTTCTGTTGTACGTAGGATCGTGTTGAGTTAGAAGCAGCTCTAAGGGACCTAATGACATCAATGTCCTACCGAAAGTAAGCGAGGCAAAATCTTACCATCCTCACTTCTATGGAGCACTGTGCTGTATTTCTTCTAAGTGCTTATTTGAGGTGCACTTTAGTGAGAGCCACCTGATTACCTATTTTTTATGATTTGAGTGAGTCTGCCCTATAATGTGAATAGCATATATACTACTCTTTTGAAAGGTCTTACAAAGCTGATCATCTGCACTTTCTGTAATCAAAGTCCCTATGTAATTATGGAGAATAAGGAAATAATGGAGAAAATGATAAAATTTGTTACAAATGCTTTAAAATAGTGCAGAATGAATAGTTCTCTGGGGATTTGAAAGCACTTTGCATTTGCTGAAAGAAAAATGTTGCTCAAATGTTAAAAAACATTAAAATGAAAGCCCATGCATATTCATTTAATAAGTTGATTCTAAGATTACTCCAGGACCCTCCTGTAAAATGATTTTTTTATTCTTAGCCTCATATCTTCTCAGAGTTGACAATTTTGAAGAGATTTCAAAGTTCATATTGCCAATATAATTTCTATGGATGCTCTAATTTTTACTAGAAGCATAAGAGTTCTTAGAAATGGGATTTGCATATCTTAAAAATTGTTTATATCTGTAAATGATCCCTCAAATGAAACTTTCTACAAGATTACCTCTTTTTTGAATAAAGATGGGTAAATCACTTCACCCAAGTAACATGAATAAAAAATTTCTCATAAAAATTTGCGTGGATTTTTATTTACTTCAATAACACTCAAAATTGACTCAGTGATAATCTTCAAAACCAGCTGCAGTGGAAAAGCCCTCCATGTACAATCAAACTGATACTGAAGAAATTGGTTCCATATTTTCTAAGGTACTAACCTTTACACTGAGATATATTTTCTTTGTTTAGATAAGAAAATGTTCATCTGTTTGCATATGAATTTCAGGTATATTACTCAAATAGACAAATTAAATTTTGCCATGTGTCAAAACTGCCTTATTTCTTCTTCCCTATAATTGTGTTTCAGCTGTGGATTAGATACATAATGGTGAGGGAAAAGTGGACTCTACTATTGATTACATGAT
>NW_022103907.1:7906891-7908466 GCF_000313985.2 Echinops telfairi | reverse complement strand
TTGGACGAAGACTTAATGCACGATATGCGGGTGACATAAACTTGCTTGCTGAAAGTGAGGATGACTTGAAGTACTTACTGAGAAAGCTCAAGAAGTTCTGCCTTTAATATGGATCACAACTTGAGTGAATCTGTTGCACTAGAACTCTAAAGTATTGAAAAGCCAGGGTGTTACTTTGAGGACTAAGATGCTACTGAGCAAAGTCATGGTATTTTCAATCGCCTCATATGCATGTGAAAGTTAGACATGAATAAGGAAGACCAAAGAAAACTTGATGACTTTTATGGATGGTGCTGTTGAAGAACATTGACCGTACCGTGAACTGCTAAAAGAACAAACAAACCTTTCTTGAAATCAGTACAGCTAAAAAGCAACTTAGAAGATAGAGCGGCAAGACTTCAGCTGGCATATTTGGGACATTCTATCAAGAGAAACCAGTCTCTGGAAAAGGGCATCATGCTTGGGAATGTGGAGGGGCAGCAAAAAAGAGGAAGGGCCTTGACACAGTAGCTGTAACAAAGGACTTGATCAGAACAATCGACAATGGCAATGTTGCTATGTGCTGTCAGGTAGGTTCCAACGCAAAGCGATGTTATGTAGAACAGCAGGAAACATGCCTGGTTTTGCATTCTCAATATTTTTATTAATCAGCTGTATTTTTCCAACAATTTTATTGGCATATAATTTACATATCATAAAATTCAATAAATCAATCACATCAGGAAAAGTTGTACAATCTTCACCAGTCAGCTTTAGAACATTTTATTCATTCTTGTATTCATCATCCTTAGCTCCCCATTTCCCCCCAACCTTCCCAAGGAACCATTAATTCAGTTACTGTCTCTATAGATACGGGGGGTACCCCCCCAAAATGGAATTGTACTGGACAAAGCAGAGCTGTCAGTAGTATACATCTTTCCTGCTAGGTGAGCATCACGTAACTTGCACTGAGTTAGTGTACCCAGTGGCATCACCTGGGAAAGTTCTCTCACGTTACAGTGAACTTTTTCCTAAAAGCAGTTTCACTCAAACCTTTTGTTTTGTGATGGCCGATTTAAGAGAACAATGTACAGCTATGAAATTTTGTTTCTTGCTCAGGAAAAATGCCACAAAAACTATTGTGATGTTGAAAACAGATTACAAGGACAGCGCTATGGGAAAAACACATTGCGCAGGTGGTTTTCTCATTTCAAAATAGGTGGAATGTCGATGGATGTCAAACCTCGTTCTTGATGGCCATCAATTTCCCAAACAGATGAAAATGTCAATCGTAGTGCATTTGGAGTTCATTCCACCAGGTCAGACTGTTAATTAATCTTTCTATTTAGAGGTTCGGAAAGATGGCATAACAGTGTGCGACAAAAAAGGCCTGATTTGTGGCCGACAGGGGACTGGTTTTGCCACAATTTATCTGCTCACACAGCCATCTCTATTCACCTGACTTCACTCCATGCAACTTATTTTTGTTTCTGCGAATGAAGAGTGTTGTGAAAGGACAATGATTTGATGTGCAAAAGAGGTGAAGAAAAAAATGAGGAAGGTGCTGTCAGCCATCCAAACAAATGTGTTTAAAAA
>NW_022103907.1:7903057-7905130 GCF_000313985.2 Echinops telfairi | reverse complement strand
TTGTAATGAACATTTCATTGCATTATCTATATATCATTGCACTCACTATTTATCCTTATTAAATGCCTGTTGAACAAAGGAATGTTATCTACATTTTTTCATATATATGGAATTTGGGTTTTTTAATAATTTTCAAAAAAAGTACCTGTACTGAATTATACAGAAAGCTTTTTGTTTAAAACAATTAAAAAAAATCACATATGGGCAGCATGCTGCATCAGACACTGGCTCAAGTAAACCTTGTTAGAATCATTATCTGTTTGTGTGCTGTAATACAAAAATTTTGATCGACTGGGATGGACTAGGGTTCGCAGTGGTTTGACAGTTAAGATCTTAAAAACCCCTTATGATGAGATCTCTTGGGAGTTTGGGTCTGCTTCCAACATAACTGGAAGCTACAGAAAAGCTCGCTTGCTTGCATTTTGCTTAGCCCAGATCCTGCATCTTACCTGTCAGCTTTGAATTTACTTTCCTTTGCAGCCAGAAGCGTACGCTCTGCCCTGCCTATCTTGGGTTTATTGGTGCCACGTGAATCAAGAGAAATCCTCCTCTTGATCACTGACCCTCAGCTTTGGAATGTGCCGGCCCCTTCAACTTTGCAAACCATCCCCTTGATATAAGCCTCATTGGTTTTGCTTTTCTAGGGAACCCAGTCTAAGCTACGGTAGTATTCTACTACTATATGTATTTTCATTGGCTAGAATTTATTTAAAAAGAATAAAAAATGTATATCTGCAAAACAGATGAAATAAGCCTATTCGAATCAATTTGATGTGTACAGCTATGAGAGTCACATAGTCTAGGATAAGATACTGGAAGAGGATACTTAGGATCATTGATGAAAATGCATGCAGAGTGGGCTCTCAATTAGCTGCAACAGCAACACAAATATTGATGGTAAATAGCACGGCTGGAAAATATTCAGCTTTCAGCTTTTTCCATCTCATGTGGGAAAGAGCACTGTTGAATTACTTGAGAAATGATTATTGAATAATTTCAGTCCTGTAATTAAGAACTCTCCCCCACACTCACACACACTCACCATGGCATTGTTAAATGTTGATAAAGGAAAATTAGAATATACATATTTCTCACTCAGTAACGAAAGCCAAAAACCCAAAGTTAATAGTGACACTTAACTACGGCTAGTTAACCACTTGGTTACAAATGGAAAGGTTAGCATTTTAGAGGCATCTTCAAAGACTGTGAGAAACAGGCATGAAAACCTGCTTCTGGATGATCACAGCCATTTGAGGCCTCTTGGAGCTATGAAACTGGCCTATACATGTGGGGTCACTGATCTGGAATCAAATCAATGACAGCTAACAATAACAACATGGTAAATTATCTATTTCTATTAATTAACTAATTCTCATTTATTGTTGGCATCTCAAGGAGGATTATTTCAATGAATTTTAGAATGTCAATAAAATATGGCTTATTAACAAATAAATACTAAATATATGCTTGCAGAAGCATTATTTAAAGTGACTCTTCTAGCCAATTCAGTTATGAGGTCAATACTGATCCAGAGAAACTCATTCTGACTAATGGAAGGAACAGAAATGCCCACAGAGGTTTCTGAGACTTCAATTCTACAGAAGTAGAAAGCCTCATCTTTTTCCTACAGAGCAGCTGGTGGTTTCAAACTGCTAACCTTGAGGATAACAGCTCAATGTGTTGTTTAGTGGTACACGTTGGACTGTAAGCCACGTGTTCAGCAATTTGAAACCACCAGCAGCTCTGCAGGGGAAAGACAGGGTTTCTTGCCTCAATGGTGGGGAGGTTTTTTTGAGCTTCTAGCCAAGGCTTTTTACTCCCACCAAATGGCCTTTCTTGAATGGGTCTAGTAAGAAGGTGGGGGAAATATTGGTAGGATTTTTCTGTGAGTAATTGTGATTGTGATTCTCTGGAATGCCATCCTCCTGTTTATAAAATGAACCCTCTAAGAAACAGGAGGGATTTCCGAAGTGCCAGGGGTGGAAGACATCCCCAGGACCTGAGAGCCCTGGGCAGCGAACCTCCTGCATACGAAGGCCATCAGAAGAGTAGCAGCAGAACCAGACGCTCGAG
>NW_022103907.1:7887363-7888471 GCF_000313985.2 Echinops telfairi | reverse complement strand
CTGTATACAGAGCAATAAAATGACAGTGTTTATCTTTTGAATATACAGACAATATTTATCTATATATCACAATTATTGTTAATAATCTACAAAATGATTTCTTCTCTCTCTCAAATAGTGATTAAAAAATGAATTGTTTGTGTGTGTCTGGGTGGGTTGGTGGAATGCTATAGCAAACAAAATCTCACTTTTGTCCTCAAACCATTAAATCATAGAAGAAGCTTTTTTTTTTTTCTCTCCAAGGCTGGAATACCTGCTTATTTATGCGTTTGACATCAACTATGGTTGGAAGTATATTCAAGAATCAAGAGGTCATGAAACTCACAAAATATTGTAAAAAATAAAATCCAGTTTAAGTAAGGCGAAAACAAACTCTGAAAGCTAGAGAACCATTAACCTGGCTCCCATGTCCAGCAGCAAATTCCCCGAGCCAATCAGATAGTACATTTCACCAAGACAACGAGAATACAAGCTGTCAAACTGATCCTACTCTTATTATGTATAGTTTTCACACAAAACCATCCTGATGTTTATGCTGGTAGAGCAAGGATGGAACTGATTTCTGTCACATTTTATAGTTTTTGAGCATATCAGCCATATATTCACCCAAAGAACTCAAGTTATTTAAAAGCAAGGTTCCAGCTGTAAAATCATTTTCATGTTGCCTAATGTAGGACTGAACACAGAATTTTTAAAAAAGGAAAAAGGAAAGAAATAAACACATATTGTTGAAGAACTGAAATGTGACCCCCAAGTCTATTACCAAAAGACCATGTAAATATAATTATTCACCTGTTATTATAGGGTTATAATCTTAGAATGGTAAAACCTATAGCTAGACTATGGAGATGGAAATAAACTACACATGAATATTGAATGTAGTGATGATATAGTTTTGTGAAAACTGACAGCTGAATTCTCCCCAAATACAGCATATGATGGAGGTGATTTAAATTGCCATTCTTTCATTTTTTTTATTTGAATAATAGATGCTACCTGAAAACAAGACTGGGCCATCTAATAAATCTTTTTATTGCTGACTCAGCTTGACATTAGAGCAACACAAATTCTGAATTTCTAGCCTAGAAATAAAGGACTCATGATTTAT
>NW_022103907.1:7883823-7885939 GCF_000313985.2 Echinops telfairi | reverse complement strand
GCACCTTAGACCCTTAACATCCCTGCTCTTCAACATTTTAAAGATGTCTTGTGCAGCAGATTTTCCTAGTGCAATACGTCATTTGGTTTCTTGATTGCTGCTTCCCTGAGCATTGGCTGTTAATCCAAGCCAAACACATTCTTCTGTCAGTCATATATTTATATACATATATACATATGATCCACACAGTCTAATGCCATTGTATAGTCTACAAAACACAAGTAAATATCTATTCTCAGTCAAAATCCATCTGACATCAGCAATGATGTCCCTCATGTTACATCCTCTTCTGAATCGATCTTGGATTTCTGGCAGGTCTCTGTTTATAAACAAGCAAAACACCAAGCTCATTGCCATTGAGTTGATTCAGATGCTTAGCAACCCTGGAAGACAAGGCAGGACTCTCTCTGGAGGTTTTTGCAACTGTAACTCTTTATGGGAGTAGAAAGTCTTGTCCTTCTCCTGTGGAGAAGCTGGTGGTTTATCGTGAGCAGAACTTCAGCTGCAAGTGATATTGTTCTATAATATTCATATTGACTTGGACAACTTTTCTTTGGAATGGTTTCAATCCTTGTTTTATGTGCATTAGTCTAGGTTAGTTTACTATGGAGTAATAGATAAAATAAGATATACCTTTATTAGAGATTAATAATGCATGTTTCTAGTTTAAAGGGATTGAAGATTCTATAATGTGCTGATTAAGTTGCATGCAGTAAGAAGATATGTCCAAGTCCTAACCTTTACTACCTATGAATATGACCTTATTTGCAAATAGTCTTTGCAGATGTATTAGGTTCAAGTGAAATAGGGCAACTTCTAATCCAGTTGGGAGGTGGCTCTTGGCATAGTGGCTATGCCTTAGTCTGTGGTCCCAATGGTCAGCAAGTCTAAACCACCAGCTATTCTTTGGGGAAAAGATGGAGCTTTCTACTGCAGTAAAGAGTTACAGTCTTGGAAATTCACAAGGGCAGTTCTACCCTGTTCTATGGGGTTGCTGTGAGTGGGCGTTGACTCTATGACAGTGAGTTCGGTGTTGGTTCAATCCAATATGACAGAGGTCCTATCCCCTGTCACAAACACAGTGTAAAGATGAATGGCCACAAACCAAAATTAAAATTAAAATGTCACAATGTGCCCTCCCTAGAATGGCAACCCAGAACTATGAATATTGAGCTAGAAATTGAAATTATACTGCCATAAGTCAAAGAATGCCTGGTGCTACTAGACCTGGCAGAAGCAGGGAAATGGCCTTCTCTAGAGAATTTGAAGGGAGCATGGATCATCTATCACCTAGATTTCAGACTTCTATCATTCAAAATAGTGAGACTATAAGTATTTATTATTTTATGCTATTTACTTTGTAGTAATATGTTACAGCACTTCTAGGAAACTAACAAATATAGTAAGGACTTTATGTCTCTTTGTATAAGTTGATGTTTCTCAAACATAACTCATAAACCTTTTTTTAAAATTACAACACATGTTAGTATCCTGAGAATCATTAATGTTTTATGAAATAAACTTTAAAAACTTCTGGTTTCGACATGTTTCTCTTTACATGGGATAAAACAACCACACTTTAAAATTTTCTTTATCTTGCAATGCCATTTGATCTTCAACAGTTTTAGAAAAGAATGCTTTTTAGACTAGAGCTAGAAATACTTTTGCTTCTCAAGTGCCATTTCCTGTTGCTTAAAGAGGTAGAATGCTGAAATATGCTAAAAACAATTCACTCAGCACTGATTAGAACTCAAAATAATGACTGGTTATGCGTTCTGTAGATAATTCTATAAAGGGATAAGTTTCAGAAGATGTTTGGTTATTTTGTTTTACTTTTTAGGATAAATACCAAGGATACAATGAAAGGTCACAATGCCCACCCCAAACGGAAAACCAATAACCCATCAGTGGTCTATGCAGGGCTGTTATGCATTGCAGAGTGGGAGTTTCTAGTAAGAAGGTTTTTTAAAAGAGTTATATAAAGATTTGAGTTTAGTTTGTTGGTTTTGAGGAGAGTTCAGGCATTTGAAGCTTTGCTCTGAATTGGATGCTGTCTGGAATTGAGGATAAATCTAAGATTAACTAATTGCTGTGATTAAGCCATGTGTAGAAATGT